>NC_049915.1:336491-672982 GCF_001411555.2 Juglans regia | reverse complement strand
TGATGTTATATTAAGAGATGAAGATTTTTTTTAAAAAAATAAATAAATAAAAAGATGTCATTTCTTCGTTAATATTTTTTAATTTGTTGGATGTGGACTTTTCTACCTTACTTAAATAAAGTTAATTTATTAACAACATATAGTGTATTTGTTGTTAATATACTTTATTACATTTATAACCAAATGATAGTGTGATACTTTTTTTTATTCTACTTTTCTTTTATGTTCATTATATAGTTGTTATGTTTTCTATTATTTCAGATTTCTTGTTTGCTTTAGTTCATGGATATGCCAGCGGATTCGAGTGCGAGCTCTCCTTTTCAGGCCGAGGGCACCCCTACCCCTACCTCTACACCTACCCCTCCTACTCATACCTCTACCCTTAGCCCTACGGCACCTTGCCCCGCCCCCAAGCCCAGCAAGAAACCTGCTTCAATAGTTTGAAGTCATTTCACCAAACTAGAGGGTGGTGACTCAAGTAACCCCCAAGCCAAGTGTAACCATTATGGCAAAATTTATGGATGCCACTATAGGAAACATGGCACCTCACAATTAAAGGTGCACTTAGAAGAGCAATGCAAAAAAAGTCCAATATTAAGATCATTACAAGATAAAAGCCAATCTAGGCTAGAAGTTGGACTTCAAAAAATGGCGGATGGGACTAGTGGGGGTGCAAGTTTGATGGGGTATACTAAGTATGATCCCGATGAGTGTAGAAGACATCTAGCTCGTATGGTCATAATGGACGAGCTACCTTTTCAAATTGTAGACAGGAAAGGGTTCCAAGCGTATTCTCACTACTTGGAACCAAGGTTTAATATTCTCTCTCGCCACACGGTGGCAAAGGATGTAAAAAAGCATTTTTACATTGAAAATGAAAAGTTGAGGGGTCAATTGGCGGATCAATTTGTTTGTCTCACCACTGATACTTGGACATCGATCCAAAATTTTAATTATGTCTTTGACTGTGCATTTTATTGATTGCCATTGGACATTACACAAGAAAATTATAAAATTTTATAAAATCACCGATCATAAGGGTGAGACAGTTGGGAAGGCCTTGGAGGCTTCAATAAAAGAGTGGGGTTTGAGCCGAGTTGTTACAGTCACAGTCGATAATGCCTCGTCTAACGATGTTGCATTAGGACATTTGAAAACTTATCTTAGAGAGGCAAATAAGACACTTATGGGTGGTGAGTGTCTGCATGTGAGATGTGCAGCACATATTCTGAATTTGATTGTCAGTGATGGTTTGAGAGATCTTCATGACTCGATTGCTCGAGTTAGGACTGCTGTGAGATGGGTGAGATCTTCTCCTTCAAGGTTGGAGAAATTCAAGGTTGCTGCGAGATCTGCGGGTCTAACATCTAAGAAGGGTCTTTGTACTGATATGCCTACACGTTGGAACTCAACATTTCTGATGTTGGAGGCGGCTCAAGAATATAGGCTGGCATTTGCATTATTGGGTGATGAAGACATCCAATATGTAAAATATTTTGATGATCACGGGGGATTGGGGAAACCCGTAGCTGATGATTGGGAAATTGTAACTATTTTTGTAGAGTTTTTGAGGCTTTTTTACGATATCACCACGAGGCTATCTGGAACTTTGTACCCTACATCCAATGTTGTATGCCAGCAAATATATAAGGTAAAAGAATAATTAGATGACATGGTCGCGGGTGGTCACATTAGGCTGCGGGAGATGGCATTGATTATGAGGTCAAAGTACGACAAGTATTGGGGAGATTTAACTAGGCCTAATATTTTGTTATATGTAGCTGTCGTCTTTGACCCGGGGTATAAGTTGGATGACATGATATTTGGATTGGGCTTTGCGTACGGGCAAGTATGGGCGGAGCTTATTGCAGCAAGGGTTCGGGAAACCCTTACTAGATTATTTGATGAGTTTTCCACCCTGCGGGGTGGTAATATTGCGGCACCTACATCTACCCCCTCAGCCTCAGGCTCACAGTTTCCTGAAGTCGAGAGTGGGAAAATGCGTAGATTGGAGTGGGGTGAGAGGTATGAGCAGACCCCCTTCCTCCGGACTTCTGTAGAGGCTCAGTCAGAGTAGACAGATACTTAGCAGCAGAGATTCTACCATTTTCACAAGATTTCGATATATTAAGTTGGTGGAAGGTGAATGCTGTGAAGTATCTCATCCTTGGAGAGATAGCCCGCACACTTTTGGCCATCCCTGTTAGCACAGTAGCCTCAGAGTCGGCCTTTAGCACCAGAGGACGTGTATTAGATTCATTTCGGAGTTCATTAGCTCCTACTACTGTGGAGACTTTGATTTGCACGCAGAATTGGATCAAGGGAACTCCAATTCATGTTCCGGATGTTCTTGAGTATGAGGAGGCTGACGTCGAGGAGGAGGGTGATGATCAGTCTGGATCTGGTATTTATTCTAATTTCTTATTTTCATTTATTTATTTTCATTTAATTGATATTCATTAATTTCATTTCAAATTTAATACTTATAGTGATACATGAGACGGCGTCTACGGCTACCTCCGATGCAGTATGACTTTTGTATTGGACTCACCATTGCCATGGTTTGCATAATTTCTTCCCTAATTGTTTTTTGCATTTAAAACTTTGTTTCATTTTTATAACTTTTTAATTCTAATTTGTTTTATTTTTAACTTATTAATATTTCAGGTTTTTTGACTTATTAACTTTTATTTTTAACTTATTGATTTTCAGTCTCACAGCAATCGACATTCGACACAACTCAGTGAACTCACAACTACGGCTCCACCCCAAAATTAATTTTCTTAATTTACAATTATTGTAATGTTGCTACAATAGTTAATTATACAATTTGTAATATTTATTTTTTTTAGAAGCGTTTGTAATAGTGTAATAGTTTATTAGTTCTCTTAATTTGTATAATTGTAAACTATTTATTGTAGCATAGTATCTTACTGCCTTAGTGATGAATATTACTTAATTATTTAATAGTTAAAACTTAATATCTACTTATCAAAAAAAAATTATTTCTTTTCTGTTTTTAAATTTATATTTTTTTTAATCTAAATAATGGGCTCAAAGTGGCCCAAAACGAATTTTGGGCCCAAAAACTGATTCTGGGCCATTTAGGGCCCAGAAAAAAGTACTGTGCGGGGGTGCGGACAGGTGGGGGTCCACCCCCGCACCCCGGGCAGCGGACGGGGGAGGGGTGGCCCCGCCCCGTAGGGGGCGGGTATCACCCCTACTAGGTACAAGTAAGTTCGCGTATCCAACCAGGTACCAACGCTTACATAGTTTTTTTTATTGAAAAGAAAAATAAAAGAAGAAAAATTTTAAGAGAATAAGAAAGTTATCTATCTCGCAAAAATGATTTTCGTTTTCATTTCGCATCGTTTTATTAAGCAGATACCTTATATGTCAATATCGGTGTGCGAATTAGTACGTAAACTAGCTTGCAATAAAACTTTTCCTTTAAAAAATACCAAAAAAAAAAAAAGTATATTTTACATTTATAAGTGGAACCCTCGAAATCACCTCTATGTGACCCTAGCAGTTCCCATATATAACCATGAGTTTTGTCTAACTTTCCAAGACATTCGGCTTTAGCTACCAAAATTTCTAACCCTGCCCAATGCAGCTAGCCCCTCGCACATTCGCTTCTATGAATTATATATATATATATATATATATATATATATACATACCGGCAGTGGTTAAACGTGCAAGCACGTTTGCCACGTTTATCTAATTGAAAGAAAAACTCTTGAAAATAATATGTCGAAATCGTAAATAAAGTGTGATTTTCTACATGCAGCACAAAATCTTGAATAATTAAATTAGATGTTAGTTCACAATCATCAAAATTAAAAAAATACATAAGATTGATTAGTAAATAGACTAATTATTATGAGATTTAAATTATGTTAAAATTTTTAATTATTTATATAGTTTTACTCTCTTAAAAATATTTAACAAAATTTCATCATTTATTTAATGATAAAATATTAGTGTTTTATAAATTAAAGTTAATTTTAAATGTATGATATGATATTTATATTTTAATTATCTATTTAAGTTAGTTTATTTTCAATGTTTTAACTTCTACCATTGGATCAAATTTAGAAACTCAAGATGAAGGGTTAGTTAACAAAACCAGAAGACTAAAACCATAATGACAAATCAAATAAGAGTAGCTGACAAAATGCAAATGAAAAAAGTAAAACATAAAAAGTAAGGCTAAAATCGTAATAACACCTAACTACCAAGGGCATTAATGAAATGAAAATGTTAAACAAGAATTACTATTTATTATTGTTCATTACTGTTCATATCTTATAGACGCTTTTAAATATAAGGATATATACACACACACATAGGGAACGACCTCGGGTATGTTAGCCCCAAGATGCACCTAACACAATGATTTAAATAAAAAATTAAAAAAAAAAAGTAAAAAAGTCAGTAATTTATTTGTTTGGAAAAAGAAAAAATGAAGTTAAAGAAAAAAAAAATTAAGATTAAAAAAAAATCTAAACTTCAGCAAAGTATGAGCATTGGTCTGCATCCATATTAGATTATATATTTACTCTTTATATAATAATAAAATATTATTAATTTTTTATTTTAAAAAATGAAACAAAAATAAAGGAAAATGAGTATACTGTCAAAACAAAAATGACATGAAAAATAGACGTCAATTCATGTGTACCGCAGGGCTATTAAGGGCCTTTTGGTAAAATATGATCATTCATTAAATTCTACAAGGGAGCTACATGTTAAATGATCAAGGGTCTTAAGGACCTTTTGGTAAAACACGTCAAATGGTCAAGAGTTTTAAGAGTCTTTTGGTAAAACAGAACTTAACGAAAAAATAACAAAAGTTAACGGAAAAATAATAAAAATTACTATTTACAATCAGATAGCTATTTATTATAATAGAGTAGATATATATATATATATGATTTATTACTATTTTTAAAAATAGAAGGGAACACCAAATATTAATCAACTAGGGATAGAATTATTTAAAAAAAAAAACAAGGGGGCAAAAGTTAATTTTTATAAAGTCTTCTTTATTAATATTGTTTTTTGGAAAATACTAATTGTACTGAAGAAAAATTTATAAAAAATTTAATTCTCTACATGTTAGCTATTGATATGCTAAAAATTATAATTTATAAATTTTAAAAAAATTAATAAAATGAGTTTTATAAGTAAAAGTGTAAGTAAAAATTAGAAGTACACATAGCACTACCATTTTTTTTTTTTTACCATTTTTAAAAACTTTGGCCCATGGGGCAACGTGGTTCTGCCACTAATTTCAATAAATGTTTTAATATTTAAAACTTAAAACATTAATCAGCCTGCTAACTAGAACATATGCAGGCTACCTTGATCCTTCATCTAGTATATATGTATATAAATCTCTAGTTGGTTAGAACAAATAACATTTATTTTCTAGCACCAGAAAATATATAAACTACAAAGGAAAATAAATAAATAAATAAATAAATAATTCCGAAGAAGATCAAAAAGAATTTCTACCTTAATTTCTAGTCCCTCCACCAAACCTTTACAATTACAACCAACATTCATTACTAAAGGTCGTAACGAGAATTCAACACGATTGAAGGGAGAAGTTTCAGTACAACGTAATTGATAATATTATACATAAGCTTGGTCTCCATAAGTCTAAACTGCCTATTTTCCAATTATCAGTACCAGTACTGGTTAGAGCATATTGCATGAGCCTGGCCTCTGCAAGCACGGAAGCAGATCAGGCAGATAGCTTGAGAAGTGAGAAGGGATCCATGGCTCTGACTTCAGGGTTTCTTGGGATCGGCCTTCTCCTCATCATCTGCTGGATGTTACCTGGTTTGGCTCAAGCCAACATGATCCATTACTATGATTTTGTTGTGAGTATCATCTCATCATGCATCTCTCTCTCTCTCTCTCTCTCATAAATGTATCTTGGTATACACTTTACACGTGCGTGCATGCAGCTGAAGGAGATAAACTTTACAAGGTTGTGTAGCAGCAAGAGCTTGTTGGTTGTAAATGAAAGTTTGCCAGGCCCTGTCATTCGTGTAACAAAAGGAGATACTGTTTATGTTAATGTCCATAATCAAGGATCCTATGGTGTTACCATTCATTGGTAAGCTCTCTCTCTCTCTCTCTCTCTCTCTCTCACATCCAATTGGACGAGTCTTGTCAGCACGTGCATGTCTTGTGTAAATTATGGCAAAAGAGTTGAGGATTGATGTGTAGTTATAGCTTAAGGAAGTCATGTAAAGAGGTAGCTCGATCGGTAGATATGCTGCATGCGCTGGAGAAGTCTTAACGATTGACCCTTAGGTGGCAGGTGGGATCAGCAGGATCCTAAACTCTATTTATTAAGAGTTATAATGATATCCCCCACAGTATATTTCACAATAAAATATTATAAAATAAGAATATTTTTGTAAAATAATATTAGTTTTATAAGATATTTTATAAAAATACTGCTTCTTTTAAAACATTATTGTGTAAAATATTATAAAAAGTGATGTGCGTTCATCATTTTTCCTTTAGTAATAATTGTTTTGTTTTAAAAAAAAAAGAGAGAGAATTAATGAATTAAAGAATTGTTACATATAAAAAGATTACATAAAAGTAAACCTACAAACTGATGTGACTTTACGTGATCTGTTAGATCTATTTTACAATAAAAGTAACTTTACAATCTGAGATTCTAAATCAAACAACGTCAGTTTGTAGATTTACTTTTGTATAATTTCTTAATAGTTAAAGTATTTCTCAATTAATTAATTGGAAAACAGGCATGGAGTGCATCAACCAAGGAATCCATGGTCGGACGGTCCAGAGTACATAACACAATGTCCAATAGAGCCATCATCCAATTTTACTTACGAAATCATATTTTCGGATGAGGAAGGCACCCTTTGGTGGCATGCACATAGTGACTGGACCCGAGCTGGTGTCCATGGTGCTATTGTCGTTTTGCCATCCAACAACACAGGTTTCCCCTTTCCCCAGCCTGATGCTGAAGAAATTGTCGTTCTCGGTAAGTAATCCAATTCATGATCTTTTCTTATCACAAATAAAAGATGGTGTGCGCACGGACATGGCCAGACAGAGACATATATAAAACAGTAAATTCATTGTTCTTCATGTGTCTGTTTGTGCACACATGCTCTCTCTGTCTCTGCTCTCCACATGCAAATTATGTTGTGACAGGATGGATATGATTGCATATTGCAGGATCTTGGTATAAGGGTGACGTGAACGCTGAAGTTGCAGAGGACCTCGAAGCTGGGGCCGACACTCCTCGCTCCAATTCTTATATTATCAATGGCCAACCGGGTGATTTCCTCCCTTGCTCTAACCGTACGTGCATGGAAAATTAATACACACCATCCATGATGCCTTTTGCTATAATACATAAATGCAGTCGTTGTTAATGTTGTGTTGCAGAAAGTACATACAAATGGCGAGTGGATTACGGCAAGACTTATCTGCTTCGCTTGGTGAATGCAGCCATGAACGCAGAGCTCTATTTTGCGATTGCTCAACACAGCCTCACGGTGGTAGGAATGGATGGATCATACCTCAAACCTGTTGAAACCGATTTTGTGATGATTTCCCCGGGACAAACAATGGACATTTTGGTCAAAGCAAACCAGCCTCTTGGCCGATATTACATTGCTGCTAGACAATTTGACAGTGCCCGGCCAGATGTCACAGATTACGATCAAACAAATGCCACTGCAATTCTTGAATATTCAGGCAATTACAGTACTTCCTCATCAACACCAATTTTTCCTAGCAGTCTTCCAACGTACCAGGACATCAAATCTGCATTAAACTTCACCAATCGTCTTAGGAGTTTAGCAGATCAAGACCATCCTGTTAATATCCCCATAAACATCACTACTAGAATGTATATCACTGTTACGATGAACAATGTTGTCTTTGACTATGAGGGAGTCTCAAGTAGTGCTCTTTCTTCTGCCTTAAACAACGTCAGCTGGATTAATCAAGATACAGATGTACTGCTTGCCTACTACAGGTACCTCTTTTTTATATTTGGGTCATCTTTCTCATCACTTTTTCTTTCACAATCCAATGAGGGAAAAACTTCAATGTAAGTGGTTTGTTGGGGGAAAAAAATCAGTAGACCGTAATATTGTAATCCTACTGCATTAATGTTTACATCGGATGTTAATTACACAAGTCAACCTTCATTCCAGGAACTTGAGTGGGTTTTACACCACAGATTTTCCAGATTTCCCGCCGAGTTTTTTCAACTTCACAGCCTTGGACGTGCCCGACAATGCCACCGATACCATCCAAGGAACCAAGGTGAAGATGCTTGATTATAATGAAGAGGTGGAGATAGTGTTTCAGGGCACCAATGTGTTTGATGCATCGGAGGATCATCCAATGCACCTGCATGGCTACACCTTTTACGTGGTTGGCTCAGGAGGTGGCAACTTTGATAATGAGACTGACCCAAAAGGCTACAATTTGGTTGATCCACCTAAGATGAATACCGTTTCCGTGCCTAAGAATGGATGGCTTGCTCTTAGATTCAAAGCAAGTAATCCTGGTATGTTTCTTAATTGGTTTTCTTCCACAAAGATACCTCATTGCAATTTCTTTACAATGTGACCTCAAGGCTAAACAAACTTTGTCACTTGATGCACTTGCTCGAAACGTAAGTTTTGATGCATACCTCAGTGGATGAAAATACGTAACATGACACAATCTTAACGTCAAGTTTTTAATAAAGTGTTTACATGGTATGGAAAGTAAATCATAACCTGATTGTGAATGGATAAATTCTTGCAGGAGTATGGCTATGGCACTGTCATTTGGATAGACATCTAAGTTGGGGTATGAACACTGTCTTTATAGTAAGAAATGGTGACACACCAGAGACGAGTATCCGTGAACCACCTCCTTACTTGCCGCCTTGTACGGGTTCATCACCGATTCAGCTCTTACATTTTGACAACTCCAATGAGAATAAATTAAACACGATCAATTAAGTGGAGTACTACCCCTAGATATGGAGTATTAGCTTTATGTATCTAAAAGTACCTCAAGTAGATCTAAATAAAAAGATATGAACTGTAACCCATGAGTTTAATGACTTATCGTTATCATCATTGCCATTGAATAGAAGATGTACACCTGGTGAATTTTGTTCTGTATGAAAGAAGTCAATTGAGAACTCCAAAATGTAACTATGTATGAAAAGTAAGGGACTCGTTTCACAGCTTTAAATTTAGTCGTAGTATGTTGAAACTGAATTCATGGCTTATATTAGCATCAACAAAATTTTTCATAAGAAAAAAAGTATGAAAGGGGAGCAACACAAACGCACACGAAGTAGACAGAGGACCTTTATTGCAGATTACTTTGCTTAACAATGCACCGTCGATGAAATAGATCACCAAGGTTCAAACCCAACAAAGTTCTGCTCAGTCATTTTTGTGCATTCTGATGGGGTTCAAAACCTTCTTGGTTATCAATACTAGTGTTGCACTGTCTCAGCATGAAGTCCATTATACCTGTTTTCTGCCCTAACATGCACAAACACAACGATAATAATTTATCAATTCCAAGACCAGAAAAAAAAAAAAAAAAAAAAAAAACAATAATAACATTATTCATTTATCAATTCAAAACTTTTTGGACAAATGGTGATTTAATTGTTTTAAACCCGATCAGCCGGTCTTATTACTTGCATGTAGAATAACAACTCAAAAGTCCAGCATGTGATTAGACTTGCCTGCTGCCACTACTCAATAAAACAAGGTATGCTGGATCTTGGGGGCTGAGCTGGAACAGCTTCCAAGCAATATAGACACATGTGGTAATGCTAAAATACGGGAGAAAAAAAATATTAGTAACAAATTCAAAATACATTGAAACACCAAGAACAAATTTATGCCCCATGCTGGTGTTAGGATAGCATGGACACTCAAACGATAACATAGAAAAGATGTGGCAAAAGAAAAAACTTCACCCTTTATATCTTAATATGAGTTATATTTTTCTTGTCCACTTGTAAGATTTGTACTGTCATAAGACAAGTGAGTTCTTGTCCATGCTGCTAAAAGCTTTAGTAAAGGAACAATCTGTGATGGTAGTGAAAGCCTAAAATTGAAACATCCATCCATTCATATCCATACGTAGTCAAAAACAATAATGAGTTTCAGCAAAAGTGCAAGGGAACAAGAATGCACTGGCCTCGTTTGTTTTTGCAGATGAGATAAGTTGAGTTAAAAGTTGAATAAAATATTGTTAGAATATATTTTTTTAATATTATTTTTGTTTTGGGATTTGAAAAAGTTGAATTGTTTATTTTATTTTGTATGGAAATTTGAAAAAGTTGTAATAATTAAACGAGATGAGATGAGTTGAGAGGAGTTGTGAAAACAAACGAGTCCTTAGTAAAAACAGACAAAGGTCGGAAGATGAAATGTGGATTTAATACACTAAGATATAGATTCTTAACCAGTCCGGTAAAATGCTGTATGATATCTGTCCTTGAAAAAGATGCACCAATAATTTGGACTGCAGTTTGCAATAATTAAGGTTTATATAATAAGATCTATGCTATATACTACATCAACCCTTAGTGATGCTTATGTTTTTAAATAAGGGTTTTGATGGGCAATACCACATCAATAACATGGGTTGGAAGAGAAATGAGGGTATGACATATAATATTTTCCATATAATAACCATGAATGCTGGAAAAATGAATACAATTGTCTCAAAAACACGGTCATAAACAAAAAGATAGATGTCAAAAATCATTACTTTCAACAAATGCCATGTTGGAGGCATAGAGATGAGCAGTTATGCCAATATAAATGTAGCACATAAAATAGGACTACTTGGTTACTGGTTAGAATCCAATTGATGAACACATTATGAGCAAAGTACGAACAAGAAAAGTGTTCTCATATAGATGCATTTTTATATCAGGAAATTCCAAAATTTTACCTTTGCAATTTACGTAGCTTAATAGAAAATTTTACATTTTAATGTTTGAAAATCCTCATATTGAGTTGTACGAGGCATTTCAGTCAATAAGGTTCCATTAGTAGTCATCAAAGACAGTATCATAACATTACAAACATCATCAAATTGCATGTTTCCATAAGCAGAAAAATCAAAGCACAGCTAACTTTTGAAATCAGGAGTGAAAAATTACCTGCCAAAAGATATCAATAGAATTATCCAAAAGATGGAACTAATCCAATTTGATTCCTTGTAGTAAACCCAAACCTGATATTTAACACAGAAGTTTGAATATGTTGATTATTCAAAAAAGAAAACATAATGATGATATTAAAAAGCCAAGCATGTAAGACACTTTTCAACGTAAATCTTCCGTCACATATTGTTACATTTCATCATCTCACTTTAAAAAGACAAAGGAAGAAAAGAAGAAAAAGATAATTTTAAATTAGAAGAAACTCATCGCAAAGCAAAATAGAATGGACCCGATTCATCCTCTTGACATTCTTAATGGCTTAATTTGGTGGTCCAAGTCAGTCAGATAAGCTGAGCAGAGGTCCATGTTCAACCAACAGCAGAAACACAAAATACATTTTTGCAAGGGGTTAAAAACACACTTGTAAGTTCACTTTGACTCTTTGAGCTTATGCATCATTGTTATGGGGACCTTTTCACCTTTATGGTGCTCTCATAAACACCTGATTGCAACTGTTAAGGATCAAATCTATGCTCAGTTTTAGGAGGCTCAAATTTGAAATACAAATTCAATTAGAAAGTTTCTCTCTATAAGAATTAAATAGAGGATTGAAATCAGGGAACAGGGGTATGAGTCATGGCAATCATAATCAATCACTTGAGCAGCTTAAGATTATTTTACCTTAAGTGAACTTATGAGATTTTTCCTATCCTTCTGCCAAACAAAATTTTTATTTGGATTGTGTTAGAAGAAAGTTTTCAGGAGAATGTTCAACCATCCATAATTGAAGAAGAAAATAAATTTCTATTCCTGAGACCTCTTTTTGGCCAGATATATCTGGAATACATTAATACTTCAAAAAGCTCATCCGTAGGAGCACCCCATATGCGTAGCTTTTACTACTGTTTGCTTCCGAAACAAAAGATAAAGTCCAAACTATACCTTAGAATCAATATTTCTTTTAATAGGTACTTTCTAGAAACTGACACAAGTGGTGCCCAAATTATCATGGAAATATCCATCTTCAGTTCCTAAAGCTGATTCTAGGAACCCAGCATAAAAATCATAGGATGCCTACTAGCAAGATGAAAGTTTCCATCCACAAAGTTACTTTTTGACTTTCTAGCTGTTCCTCACAAGTTAATGGTGACATCAGATGCTTGCAGATAGCAACAAAACTGCAAAGATGAAGGCACTAGGGACATACTGATAAAGCCACAACATTGATATAGAAGTCAATAAGTGTTGCTAGCATCCACCTGCATGCATTTATCAAAATCATTTCATTCATATTACAGATAAATGACCTTCACAAACAGAAACTTGAAGAGGGGACATGTTATGTGCTCACGCATGTACAAATAGCAAAAGCAAAAGTAGAAATTAGCTTTAGCACAAATAGCATCTGCCTCCAAGAACAAGGTGGTGAGTGACCAGACCCATTTATTTGCCCTGAAATTATCATATCTAGTGCTAGGTGTCGTAACCGTACCTTCAACCTCCTAAATGTGCAACAGCAATCTATGCAGTAGGTGAAATACACATTTACTATTGCATCTTAATATCCATCCGCAAGAAGTGGCTTCAGCTAGTGAAAATGACTAGCACGAATGCTACTCAATTCACCACTTTTAAAACTGCCAATTTGGAGTTACTGTTAACAAAAGCCCTAGAAGTTTCATACGTATGGAACAACAACAAAGACATCATAGCCTGAGAATTGACTAAACAAAAACAAAATAAAAAAGCAAAATTAAAGGCAAAAATAAAAATCTTTTTATGTGAGGGTTATGCCATTACAATTAACAGCTACTTATACATGCCCCAAGGAATGTAAAAACATACGCTTCTATCAGGTAATATTAACCCAACGGCTTGCTCGCCTGTATTTTTTAGGTAACAATGTAACATCACACATTCTCAACATAATGTAAAAAGCATGATACAACACATCAAAGAGTATCTTCTCTTGACTTTCATACCAACATTATTTTTTGTGGAATAAACTATTAATGTGGAACTGTTATTCAATGATGATGATGATAAATAGAACTTACGGAGTGAAAAGCTCTTTGCGGAAAGGAGAACCATCAGTTAAGAGAGTATAAAGCAAAGTTCCCGTCATCAAACAACCCAAAGCAACAAAAACGATTCTTAAAGTCACAACAGAAGAGTGCTTCATCTTTTGCTCCATGTTAACCCTATGCAATGAGTGTTTTCAAAATAAAGCAAACATTATGAGTGAAGTAGATAGGCAACCCAAAAATAAACATGTTTACTGAAATATGCAAGTACATTTTCTTCATTGAAAAATAAATCCAGAAGATTACATTACAGCTATTACTCACAGGTTACATATAAAATGTCCTTTCTATTATAGGTAATGAACGTTTATTAGAGAAGAGAAAAACTCAAGTAAACATGGTATTTACAAAAGGATGAACTGAAAACAATGTAAATTTCAAAAGAAAAGGAGGTGGGGATACTACCAAAGATAACTGTCCAATCATACAACAATCTCCAATAGTGATTTTCATTCAACCATTGAAAGATTGACATGGTTGTTCCTCTCTCTGCAAATGACAAAGAGAGGGAAAGGATGCATATAAAAGTAACTATTTTGTCTCTCAAATTTACTTCCCAACTAAAAAGAACATCAACAACCTTATTTGGCATCACCATTGAACTCCAAATAAAGTGAAGACAAATGACCATAAAACTCTCACATTAGACAATTGAGAAGCAAATGATATAGTGACTCACTACTTGGTTTACACATGTTATGCCTTTCCACCAAATTAAAATTCCTCTTGATGAGAATTGAGATTATCCACATTAGGATCTTTTCCAGATCATCTTCTCTGGGAACTTTTATATGCCAGATTCTCTTCCAAGGAAATCACTATACACCCTATAAATATCCTAAAAAAGAACGGACATCAAATTCATCACTACAGTTGAACCTGGATAGGAGAATCGAATATAGGATATTAAAAAGAGGGACTGATTTGAGCACATATCCTAACAACACCTAGGATTACATGGCAGAATCCTTTAGCTATAGAAAGACCATATAAAACTGGCTGCTAAGCATACCAATACTTGGCCATAAGAAACAAAGCATGGAAATAAATCATTTGGCTCAGCATCTCGTAGCACATACATTTCAAAGTCAATCCCCCTATCATCCTTTCCCGCAAACTTAATAAACTTTAGACCTCCCTCAACTAGCCGTAATGCTTATTTATTGATTGCACCCACGAGCCTCTTTACCAAATCTGCCATCTGCCTTCCCATACCTTGCACCAATTATACTGCCATAACCATTTCCCCAACAATATTTGATTAAAGGTACTTAGTTCTCTAATCCCAACCTTCCGATTATAATTGAGAAAATACAACATTTTCAAATCCAGTTAATGATACTAAAAACTATCTCCGATCCCACCCCAAACTAGAAAAGAAAGTAAAATAACTACTAACTCAAATATAGGCAACAAGCTTAAAACTGATGGTATAACCTACCATTTCTTTGTGGCACTAGTGCATAGGTACATATACCTGCAGACAAAATAATATATATCTATATTTACACACACACACACTAGTAGTTTTGTATACATACTTGTCTGTATGCCGCAACAGAACATAATACATGGGATCTTGTAAAGATTCTTGAGACGACAACTTGAGAAATTGCATAAGAATGTAGGCACATGTAGTAATGCTGAAAAACAAAAATAAAGAGAAAAAATTAACAACCAAATTGCGGAAAAACGAGAGATCATAAAAACTCCATACAATGAATGATCAGCCCTCCCATTTGTGCTGACACTGAACTGGATGACACTATAACCGCTGGGTTTCCATTACAAGAGTGCAAGTTCCATGAAAATTATATAATTGATGGTCACGAGCTCATTTACAAGTTTGATACTTCAATAATAACACTGAAGACATGTAAACAACTTAAAACCTTTAAATTTGCAAAAAGGACTCAAAGGCTCATTCCCAACTTTCGCCTTAGATAGCAAACCAAGAAATATCAATAAATTTTGAAAGAGAAATAATGAGCCTGAATCTGCAGTTCTCGTTAAAAAAATACCATAAAAATGAAATGAAATGAAATGTTTCAAAACCACAAAGTGAACAAAATTATTGCATAAATGAAGCGGTCCGAATAACATGATAATGTAAATTTGAGGCTCAACGTCATTTCTTTGGACTCTTGATACCTGCCAAAGCATGCTAGCAGGATTATCCAGAGTATTGCACTGAGCCAGGTAGATTCCTTGTAGAGAACCCATACCTGATATGGTAGATAAGTGCATTAGTTCAAATAAATTATTATTCAACAAGCAAAATTACCTGATTACCTGAGAATTCTAGGTAAGACAATTTCCTTCAACTATAAATAGGAATCTAAGCTATCAGTCAAATCATGCACTCTGCATATTTGGGATTGATGACTAAACTGAGAGGACATAGCAACAAAACAAGAAATGCACGACCCAATCCACTATTTCTGACTTTGAGGTCTTGCCCTCGAATCTTCCACAAACTTCAGTATCTGCAACCATTGGAGGAAAAACCCAGGGCACCAATTCGAAACCAAGAAAAAAATTTGCAGCGAGTGATTGAACAGAATCAATAAACCAGGAGATGAATTGGCAAATTTGAACCAAGGTGAAACAAGATAAATTGATTAAGCAAAGTTCATATCCACACCATCAGATGTCAGATGTCAGATGTCAGAAGTACAACTAGGATAGCACCAATTTGAATCCTCCTCTACTGAATCAACCATGTGCAATATACAGAATAAAAAAAAAGCAACTGAGAGATATTTCCCAGAAAACACTAGACAGGTAACGTTTCATCGCTCTTACTAAAATCATTAATGAAATTTGATGATTTGTACTAATTTTGCTCCCATTAGAAACTTCAACATATTTCTTACCAAACTCAACGATTTTTTCTTTATTGTACTTCCGTTCAAGCTCTCAGTTGGAACTTCAAGAAAAAATATTTAAAATAACAAATACTACGTTTTCAATAAAATATTTTTTTCGAGAAATGAAGATGTGGTAAACATACCGCCAAAGGTACAACGTTGATATAGAAGTCGACCAAGGTTGCTGCCATCCACCTGGATTAAATTTCCAAAAATCGTCTCTTTATTTCGTAATTTTTTGCTCCAATACATGATTTTGATTTTATACTTATATATTTCATTAAAGAACTAGTAGCAATGAAGAAAACAGAACAAGCTAAATAAATTCCATGATGATCTTACACACATGTTAGATGCGTATATATGAAAAGCACATATCAATTTTAGTCTTCTTGAGGCAAAATCTATGAATAAAACCTGTTAAACTGGCAGGAGCAAAAGTGACAACTTTAAACTATCAGGAATCCGACGAATGAAGAGTTGATTAAACAAGAATATGTTGCTATAATGTATGGGATTATCTTATAATGAGAAGCCAAGAGCCCAATCTAGAAACATTAGAGGCCAACCATAGTAAAAACGTTAGCATGAGGGAGGGATCAAAAAGCCAGCTTCTCCACTTCACTACAAGTTATGGCCAATATATTGAGAGAGCGAGAGAGAGAGAGAGAGAGAGAGAGTACGGGGTAAGGAGCTCTTTGCGAAAAGGAAGACCATCGACGAAGATGGTGAAGATGAGAGTGGCCACCATAGCACAGCCCAACACGGCGAAGAGAGTTCTTAGCCCAGTAACCAATGAATTCGCCATTGCTTTTTCCGAAGAGTCGCAGAGCAGAGATAGAAGAAATAGGCGCGCGCGAGTCGATTGTGAAGTTCGTGGGATGGTTAAATTCCCCCCCGTCGCCTTTTAAAGCATGGACACGAGTGCACCACGTCCCCAGAAAAATAATAGGATGCTGGAAATGATATTTGCATGAATAATTTTCTCTCCAATCACTACACATTGTACACGTTTCACACCTTTTAAAAAAATGTAGAAAAAATTATTAAATATAAAATATAAAAATATTTTTATTCTCCGTCGATATCAATGATAAGATAGCATGATTCCCATAATAATGTACGGAAAAATATTGACAACATAGAGCAAAAAGTGCATTTTTTTTCAAATAGAAAAATAATTTAGAGAAAACATATTTGCAATCTTGAATTGTACAACCGTTGCGTAATTATTTTGAAAAAAATAAATAAAATATAGAATCCATATGAAAAAAATTAATTTTTTAATAGTAGATCCCACTCTTTTTTAAAGCGATTATGTAGCGTTTATGTATTTCATGATTATATGTAGAATTACTCAATAATTTATAATCAATGGACATAAGAATTTTTTAGACTTGATATTCATGCAAAGATGTAAGAGCACTCTCAATGAATTAGTCAAGTGAGTTGAGTTGAGATGATAAAATATTATTATAATATTATTTTTTAATATTATTATTATTTTCAGATTTGAAAAAGTTAAATTGTTTATTATATTTTGTGTTGGGAATTGAAAAAATTGTAATGATAAGTTGAAATGAGTTGAGAGTAGTTTATGTTCCAAACGCAAGTCTCACTTTTATCTAATATGAGATGAATTTAGTTTTGATTATTCCATTCACATCAAATTTTCACATTAAAATAGATATTTTTTCATTATATAATAATAAAATATTATGAGATGAATTTGATTTTGCTTATTTCATTCATATAAAATATCTACATTAGATTATTCATTTATTCATTATATAATAATAAAATCATATTTATTCAACAAATATTTATTTTTTAATTATTAATTTATTTAATTTTTATCATATTTTACTATCAGTCTATTTATTTAATCTTATTTAGATATTTTTTTCCTTTATAAATTTTAGTATAAAGAAAAAAATCCAGATAACTGTAAATAATTGATTTGATAGTGCTACAGTACACATCCATATATAACTAAAAGTTTAGATTTAAGTCTATCTTTTTAGAATTTACCTAATCTAATTCCATCAATTTTTATATCTTAATAATTATTTCAAATTTTTAAAAATTTAGCTCAATTCATTCTCAAGAAACGTTAGGGCCGGACATGGTGATAAAGCTCGATTTACACCCTTTAAGAGCATCTTCATTGATTTGGCCAAATGAGGAAGTTAACTAAAATTTGTATAATTGATATCAAAAATATCGCACATTGAATTTGATAAATCTAAAATAATTTAGACTTTTGTTACAGTGGTTGACTAAATATGAAGAATCACAATTGATTCACCAAACATTAAAATATTAATTTCTCACTCCAAACAAATATTAAAATATTAGTTTCTCACTCAAAGTAAAAATATTATTTGATTTGTAATTAAAAAATTTAGATAGAATTTTAAATGAATTTAATCAAATATTTTTTTTATTAATATTAAATAACTTTAAAAGTATGATTTTTTAATATTAATTTATTTAGAATATAATTATTATTAACATTTAATTGGTAGAGATATAAAATGTGATAAAAATAAATTACATATAAAAATTATTAAATTAATAATATTTTATTATTATATAGAGAGTGAATGGATAATCCAATATGGAGGTTGAATTTAAATAAAATAGACAAATATAAAAAAGTGTGATATTGACTAAATTTTAAAGATAAATTTAATCAAGTTAATGAGGATCCTCTAATAAACGTCTGACACGTACGGTTCATAGCAAATGATGAATAAAAGTGCTTGTAGGTAATAAATTCATCCGTATGCATCTTCCCCTGATCCACCTTCCTCCACTTTCTCTCTATCCTCTGCCATTTGTTGCCTCTCCAGGCCATTTGTTTCAAACATTCTTTCACTTTGATTTTTTATCTGTATATTCTTGAAAAATAGAATATACGCATACCAACGTCTGACTATTTCCTATTACCTATATAATTTTAAAATTATAGTCATATTTATAAATTTACAATTTACAATTTACAATTTAGATTTAAAAATGTATTTTTAAATCTTAGGAGTGAAAGTCGATCGGTCTGGACTGAATCGAGATAGAGACTGATTGGTCTCGGTCCATGAAACCCAAGACAGAAAAAGTTTCAGTCTAGTCCCGATCCAAGATTTTCTCTCCCCGGACCGGACCGAATTTACAAAATAAAAATAAATATTTTATATATATTATTTATATAATAATTATGTAATTTTCATCTAACCTATCACCATTAACAATATAAATTTTAAATATGTTATAAAAAATTAATATTCTATCAATTAACTAATGTATAGTATCAATTAACTAATTATATAGTAATTATTTAAGTTAATAATATAATTTTCATCTAATTTATCATCATTGATTATATAAAATATTTTGTTATTGAGTTATTACATAATCCACATTAATAATTCACTTCATTTTAATTTAATTTTTTAAATAAATTTTGTTAGTAATTGATTTGAAAAAAAAAAGAAAAAAAGGAAAATAATAATTGGGTCAGACCAAAAAGGACCAACCGGACCAATAGTTACTGGTCTAGTCCCTAGGGATGTTCGGTCTAGACTCTAGTCTAGTCCAGGAAAAATGATAGACTGTAAATTTTGATCCATCACCCCTCGGACCGGACTGGACCAAACCAAACAACACCCATATTTTTTTAACCTAGGAATAATTTTTAGATCTACTGAACTGTAGTTTATTATTGAAATGGGTGGAGGGCATCCAATCCGTCCCCCTGCGCAGGGGGGGGGGGCTATCCCGCCCCGGGAGGCACCCCTACAACATTTAGACAATGTATTTATAATTTATCCTTTCTTTTTTTTCAAAGAACTTGCGATGAGAGCTTGCATAAATAATACAACTTAATATATGCCCATGATAATATGTATCATAACTAAGGTCTACCCAATCACTTCAAAATGCTTTTATCTATGTAATGATTCTTTGCCAGTTTGGTTTGAAAACTCCTCCAGATACAGCTTTTTCTGGGTTTTAAAGAGATGGATGAACTGGTTGCCATACTGCAATGCATCCATCGACTCTTGCTCGGTTATGATTGCACAATTTGTCAAATTAATGCATACTCTTAACTTAGGACACGAGCATCCATACCAGTTTTTACCATACAAATCCCACCTTCTCGTGAGACCCAAGTTAAATTGGCGTCCTGAGGAAAGCTTGCTGCCTTATTTACCCTTCAAGTTTACGTGGCTAGTAAAGGCTAGTAATGGTATCATTTTAGGTATTCCATGTAGGGGTGGCAATATGTGACACGACCTGTTAACCCAATACGAATATGACACGATAAAAGCAGGTTAGGGTTTAGCCTTAACGGGTTTGGGTCAAAACGGGTTGACCCGTTAAGACACGATTGCTTAACGGGTCACTAACGGGTCAACCCGTTATGATCCATTATAACCCGTTAAGAAAATTAAATTTACTTTTATACCTTTAGACCTAAAGGGCAAGGATGCTCCACTTCCTTCTTCAAGTTATAAATTTGTTTAGATCTGTGTTTTTAATTTTTTATTATATTTGAGATTATAACATTAATATATTTACATTGTATATTTTATTTATTATATTTAAGACATAATTTTAATAATGAATATTATTACAAATTGTGTGGGTCATATTTGTTTGGATTGTAATTTTAAACTTGTAGTTAGTTTTTTATTTTTTATAGATATTATTTATATTTATATATTTATATAAAATTAATTAAGTCAAACGGGTCGTGTCGTGTCGTATAGTGTCTGTTTAACCCATTAATGTAAACGGATTAAAACGGAACGGGTCGTGTCGTGTCGCATCGTGTCAATTTATTTCTTATTCATTAACGGGTCATAACAGGTCGTGTCGTGTCAACCCGTTATCTTACCGTGTCGTGTTCAGATTTGAAATTTTGACACGAAATCCTTAACAGGTCGTGTTCGTGTTGACCCATTAACTGTAATATACATACATTGACACGACACGAACACGAACACGACCCGTTAACACGATTTGACACCCCTAAAATTTCCATGTTCGTCGAACAAACTTGCTTCAATGCCAACCACAAATGGTAGCTACACAGCAAATTTAGAATGAAAGTTTCATTACCACAAATGGAGCATTCATTTCTAATCTTATGCATAAACAACTCGTGGTGAATCAATCCAAGATAGGTTTCTACAATACTATCCTTTCCCGAAATGGAAATTATCACATTCGAGCATGAGCATGAACATGAACCAGCAATTACATATCTAAAAAAAAAAAAACATGAACTAGCAAGAACTCAACAGGATGTATCCAAAAACAAAACAGAAAATAGACGAATCACAAGAACCAATAAATCAGAACACAATACGATACTGGGTCCGTCAGATTATTTGAGATGTCAGATCAGCACGCACAACCACCGTCTTGCTCCGCCTCTGAAGCAACCTCAGGTATACCCTGGAAATATCTGCAATTAAAAATACACAAATGTTTGTTAAAAATAATAAAAAGGCTACTCATGCATCTCATAGGCCGCTCCAAAATCTGAACGATTTTTAGAATATAATACTCATGAGCAGAAAGAAATGCATGACCGATTCAGTTACATCTATGAGTTAGGATTCACATCTCAAAAAATCTATAAAATGGCAAAAATACCATGCTCTATTGCACTATAATGCAAACTACGAACTGGTATACAAGAACAGAGCAGGGACAAAAAAACCATTGGCTGTTAGCACGGTAGAAATTAAATTTATAACACCAAGCCAATCCAAAAAAGATATCAACATTCAGAATAAACTTACATGTCCTGGTCACGCTCATTGGCTAGAGCAGTCTTGCCAATACTGAAGAATGCAGGATCAACATTATAATCCTCTTTTGCTGATGTCTCAAAGTAAGGGATGTTGCCTTTTGAAGCACACCACTCCTTTGCTTTCTTCTCAGAAACCTGGACAGATGATAATTATACAACATGCAAGGAACCAAAAAGCATAGATACCATTGCAACTATCTTACCACACGACTATTCCCACCATCAACATCAATCTTGTTTCCAAGCAGTATAAATGGAAATGTCCTGGGATTAGCTGGGTTTGCCTGAGGCGACAATGGAAGTGGAAACCATGTCAGCATTCGACAGAAAAGCTATATATATATATATATATATAATCTTCCTTGGACATATCATTGATAGACACAAACTACAAATTATAAAATTGAAAATAATCAACTCAAAGTATCAAAACAAATGATAATGGCGGTTAACTTGCATAAAGAACTAATATTTATTTCCAGATGATTGTTAACTTGCATGAATAACTACCAGACGTATGCAGAGTTTCTATGCAGTTAAAGCATGTTTTGTCCATGCATAGTTCAGCAAACAAGGATCCAACATTGGCTCCACATCTGCACATAGTAGTGGATAAGGGGAAGGAGACGGTGAGGCAAGCCAAGTCGTATGCAGAGGCAGCAATGGGTGGTGAAGGGAAAAGAGTGGCAGTTCCGGTGGTACGGGCCACTCCTTGGCGTTACAGCAAGGTGAAAGAAACAAAAAGGGATGTGTAGTAGGGGAGAGTTCCACCACTGCCAGAGAAATGTGGTCGACGGATTTACCGGAAACAGGGAGTGGGGGTTTGTCCTATGTCTACCCAGAAGAAAGTGAGGTGCAAAGGGCTCTGTCTGGTTTGAAGGAGGAAGTTTCAATGTGAAGGAGGAGCTGGGATTACTGAGGAAGGCGGTAGAAGCTTTTTCTTTGTAAAGTAGTCAAGGGCTTGAGCCTGGGCCAAGGCCAATTGTATTTAGAAAAGGCAAAAGCTAAGGTGGTAAATGGGTTGAATTCACTCAAGCCAGACAAAGGAAAGGCCAAGATTGGGTTGGCCCGGACATGCCCAAGTCGCTCACCTAGAATGAAATGGAGGCTAAAACGGGTTGGGCCTTCTTTTGAAAAGGGCTCCACGTCCACGTTTGGGCCTATTGCTCCGGTGGGGGTACAGATCCCTAGGCATGTTGGCCCATTCCCGATACACTGGGCAAGGAGCCACCAGTCTCTATGCCGGCAACACCTATGTTCGTTTTAGACAGCACTTATGCAGGAAACCTAATGTTAGTACCAACTGAGCCTGTGCAGACTCATACGTCGGCGCTCTCTGGGCTGAATTGCGACACTATGGGATGGCCACTGTTCTATGGGGTGACACAGACTTAGGAGTCGGTGCTCTATGGGCTGCCTCCTGTCACCACGGCAGAGAGGGCGACAGGCCAAGTGTTGGAGATCGAAATGTCGCTTCAAAGTTTCGCAGATGAGAGAATGGCAGAGTCACCGGGAGGCCTAGAGCACTACGGGAGGCCACAGAAGCTGCCTTTGGAGACTAATGTGCCAGCGGCCAACCGCCGTGCCATGCAGTTCAATGTTTTGACACTGGAAAAAAACTTTTTAGCCGAGAAACAGTTGTATGTTGTTTCTAAGAGTGCAGAATAAGTGGGTGAAAGGGGGGAGGTTGAAATGGAAGGAACACTAGTTTTATTTGAGTCTAACAAGGGCGGGAAGATGCAATCGCTGCCAACGATGGTGGCTGAAGGGAGGGAGGATAATGGGATGGGCAGGTCATATGTGTTAGATTGGGTAATCCAAAAAGCTATGGAAATTAAGCACTATGTAGAGATTACATGCGAGGGTTTTGAAGCTGAATTTATTGCATTACTTACAGCCACAGTGGCTGGGAATGCACAATCCAAATCCGATCCATCCCTTAATTCGGCTAAAAAAAGGGAAAGAAAACTCAAGAGTCTTACGCGGGCAATGAATGATGATGGGGAGAAGAGTTCTAACCAGGGGCATCTCAAAGGAAGGGGTAAGATGGTTGCTTTATGAAAGTAAAAAATAATATCATGGAATGTAAGGGGCTGCATGAACATAATAAGCGGCTCCAAGTTAGAAACTTACTTCGCCAATGGAAGGGGGGCATTATTTGCTTATAGGAGACCAAGTTGGAAGTCATTACAAGAAAGCTAGTCCAAAGTTATAGAGAGGGCAACATGTAGGGTGGTTGTACTTGCCATCTAAAGGAGCATCTAGTGGAGTCCTAATTATGTTCAATAAAAGGGTGGAGGAATGTATGGATAATTTCATTGTGGCTTGCTCTTTTATCAACTTAGAAGACGGCATCCAATGGGCATTTGTTGGAGTTTATGGCTCGAATATTGATTCGGAGAGAAGGCCAATGTGGGAAGAATTGGCGGGACTTCTTAGTTGATGGAAGTTACCAAGTTGCATAGGGGTGACTTTAACATAACTCGCTTTCAGAGTGAAAGGTCGGGTGTGGCCCATATCACTACCGCCAAGAGGGAGTTTTCTGATTTCATTTCAGAACAGGAGCTTTCCATTAACTGAAGGTACATTTACTTGGTCCAACAACCAAGAACTCACATCTTGGTCGAGGATTGATAGGTTTTTGCTAACTCCAGATTAGGAGTTACACTTTTCAGATGTAACTCAAAGAAAATTACCCAGTTTATGCTCTGATCACTTCTCATCATCTTAGACTAGGGAAGCATCCAAGGGAGTATAAAGTATTTTAAATTTGAGAATATGTGGCTTAAATATGACGATTTTGTAGACAAGGTCAGACAATTGTGGTCTTCTTACAATTTTCAAGACTCTCCAAACTTCATAATGGCAAGAAAGTTAAAAGCACTAAAACATGATCTGATGCAATGGAATGAACAAGTTTTTGGCAATGTGATTCAGCATAGGCACTCTCTCTTAGATGAGCCACAGGGTCTAAAGGGTGAGGAGGAGGCAAGAAGTCTCTTTGAATTCGAGAAAATTCGCAAGAGTCAGGTAGTCATAGAACTTGAAAGAGTAAAATTAATGGAGGAGATTTCCTGAAGACAAAAATCAAGGGCGTTATAGCTCAAGGAAGGAGACAAATGTACGAAGTTCTTCCATAGGGTGGCTAATTTTCATAGGAGGAACAATGCTATTGATACGCTAATTGTGGATGGGGCAGTTTCCTCGGATCAGCTACAAGAACCACATTACATAGTATTACCAGCACCTCATATCTGAACAACACACCTGGCGACCGAAAGTGGATGGTATAACTTTTTCAGCATTAGATCAACAGTGCGTAGGGTGGCTAAAGAGGCCTTTTGAAAAAGATGAAGTGTGCAAAGTAATCCATGTCATGGCTAGTGACAAGGCTCCAAGCCCTGACGGTTTTACCATGAGCTTCTTCCAAGCTTGCTGGGAAGTGATTAAGGGTGATTTTATGCGGGTCTTTCAATATTTTCCCACTAATGCTAGATTTGAAAAAAGTCTTAATGCTACCTTCTTTAGCACTTAATCCCAAAAAGATGGGGTCCACGGATGTTAGAGACTATCACCGCATTAGCCTTGTGAATGAAGTTTACAAGATTCTTTCCAAAGTACTAGCGAATAGATTGAGTTCAGTGGTGAAAAAGTTAATTTCGAAGCCACAACATGCATTTTTCAAAGGTAGACAAATCCTAGATTCGGCCTTAATTGCAAATGAAGTTTTGGATGGACGACTCAAATCTAGAGAACTCAGGTTACTTTGCAAATTAGACATGGAGAAGCAAATTAGGCATGGAGAAAGTTTATGATCACGTCAAAAGGAAGTTCTTACTTTATTTACTTGCAAAATGTGGCTTTGGGGAGAAATGGCAAAAATGGGTAGAATTTTGCATCTCTACAGTTCAATTCTCTATCTTGGTGAATGGTTCACCGGTGGGTTTCTTCAACTCCTCCCATGGTTTGAGAAAGGGAACCCGCTCTCTCCTTTATTTTTTTTATTTGTCATGGAAGCTCTTAGTAAGATGATTGTGGGCCTTGTGGAAGGTGGTTACTCTATGTTTTCTCGGTGGGAAATGATGATTATGGCTCCATTGATATTTCTCACCTGCTATTTGCTGAGGACACTCTCATCTTCTGTGGTGCACATCTGTGACATACCAGTTTTGGTGTTAGGGTATATTAGTAATATTTCCTAGTAAACTTTTATTTTAGAATTTATATTTTTATGAGTATAGTTTTATCAGAATTTATATTTAATTTTATCTCTATATTTTCTATTATAGTTGCTATTTATGATTTGTTAGAGTTTTGTTTTAATAAGGATTTCTAAAGTGTTTCAGATTACGTTCACTGCGATGTGTGTTTTGAAATTAAAGTTTAAATTTTCTAGTCTCCGAACCTCATCACTTTGTTAGCCGCTGTTTGACAAATTCAAATCACCAATCCGTAAGTTCATCCACTTTGTTTCAAATTTGAAACCCTGCCGTAGTGTGTAAATTCGAGTCCTAGTAGGAGTCTAACTCTCATTAGAAAAACCCTATCAGATAGCCTTTCTATCGTCTTTATAAATCCATCTAAGAATATCCGATTCAAACACAAGAAAAATACAAAGAAAACTCACTTGTTTTGGAGTTCTCTTCTCTGACCCGCAGCCACCCACTTCTTCTCGCAGTAACTCCACGCCACTCAGAGACGCGGGACTCCCTTCCGGCGTCACAGACGGTGCCGACCAGCCCAGCCCTAGCTCAGCCACCTCTTTTCCGGTAAGGCCTCGACCGCCATCAGCTCTCTTTCTCTCTCGGTAGTTTCGGGATGTTTTCGGACTAACGATTCTCTCTCTCTCTCTGTGTCACGGCGTCGCACCACCTTTCCCAGAGACCCCATCGCGTCGCCAGTCACTCCAACCACTCAGCGCCGCCGTCGCCCTCTACCCTCTCTCGGTGAGCTCCTCCATCGCAGACTCATTCTCTCTCAACTCTCTGTTTTGGTTGCCGAGTACTCGGGTTCTTGAAGAACCCGTGAGTTTCTTTTGTTGGGCCTTGGGCCTTAGGCCCGTATGAGGTTGGGATGGGTTTATTTATTTGGTTTGGGCCCCTGTAATAATGTTATTTTCATGGGCCAGAGTTTTTAACCCTTTTTACAGATTATAGTGATATTTATTCGAACTTATATTTTAAGTTAGACTTGATCTCATTTTACTTCAATAATTGCTTTAGTGATTTATATTGAGTTTAATATTACTAGTTGAGTTTATTAAATAAATATAAGTAGTTAAAGATTCTTTTAATAAATGTTTAAAGAATTGGAAATATGTTTTAAAGTATAATTTTTAAGTCTAATATTTGAGTTAATATTTCTTTTGTCAATTTAGTAAAGATTTTAATAAGATTTCTATGTTAAGAATTTAATGGAATTTATTAAGTTTCTTATAAGATTTAATAATTACGTTAAGAAATGAAACTAGTTTAAGAATTTAAGTTTTTGTGAATTATTTTAAAATAGCTCGAGTATTTCTACTAAATTATAAATTAGTATTTTAAGTAATTTAAATACTATGAATTATTGATTTTAGTGTTAAACAAATATTGGTTTGACTATGTTTTAGAATTCCGAATTTAGTTAAGTAAGATATTAGCATTTATTTTAGTTCCAAACAATTTAGTGATAGTTATTTATTGAATATAGGTCTCAAGTTACGAAGTATTATTCAAGGAGAAACGCATCGAGGTAAGTAAATTTGATCATAAATTAGGATCATCACAGTTAGCTTATATGTATGTATTATTCAAGCCAGTTCTTCGATAGCCATTATTTATGAACCGCTCATGTCATATGCAAGCATGTCATCCAGCATAGCATACAATCATGTCATTCCGCATCATGTTTAAATTCAGAAATTATGATTTATGTATGTAATATGTCATGCATCTCATGTGTATAAGACACGTAAGCCATCTTAATTTCAAGTGTAAGATAAGTTCAGATCAGTTAATAAGATGGCCATTCAGATGCATGGTACCAATGCAGTTCAGTTTCAGGGTGGTGTGCAAGCCACGAACTCAGTCGTGGTCCACCATAGTATGCTAGAATACTATCAGCAGTTCCCCTTGCTGCAGCGGGATGTGGGGCTGGTGCACAACCTTACACACAGGGTTAAGTGTGTTGGCCAGTCAGATAAGTAAGATAAATCAGTCAGTTAGTTCAGATAATTCAGTCATACATGGCATAAGCATTAGCATGAACAGTCATGAATTTTAAGTTCAGCATGAAAGTTCTTATGAAAATGTTATGTTTATTATATTTTCGTTATGATAGATTTCTTACTGAGTCATCGACTCATTTTAGTTTATTTTCATGTTTTTAATTACCCAGGTGAAGATGATGATTACGAGCATGCAGGCCAGGAGTAGAAGGAGCATTTTAGTTTTGTTCAGACTTTTAAAATAAAATGTGTCTCTTATGACGAATTTATCCAGTTATTTCTTAAATGTTTTTGGGAAGACATTTTATTAGACCTTTTTATTTCAATAAATTATTTCAGTTTATTTTTAAATTGTGAAATTAGAGAATCGCTTGCCGGGTTTATTTTTCATGAAAAAAAATACGTGACACACCTAGCCTACGGGAAGGGGGTGTTACAACATCTTAGGCACATCCAATCTTTGAGGGCTCTACTTCCTTGTTTTGAAGCTATCTCGGGATTGAGAGTTAATCTCTCAAAGTCTGAATTGGTGCTAATGGGGGTTGTCCCTGAAGCGGAGAATTTAGCCTCTCTCTTGGGATGCAAGGTATCATCTCTACCTTTGAAGTATCTTGGCTTACCATTAGGTGCATCATTTAAATCAGAAAGGATTTGGAATGGCATGGTTGAAAAGGTGGAACGCAGATTGACTTTTTGGAAAAGATTGTATTTGTCAAAAGGTAGTAGGCTCACTTTGATTAAAAGTACTCTTTCTAACCTACCAACTTATTTTCTATCCTTGCTCCCGCTACCCACAAAGGTCTCTAACTGTATTGAGAAGCTACAACGAGACCTCTTGTGGAGTGGATTGGGGGAAGAGTTATCTAGTTAATTAGTCAGTTGTATGTACTCCAATTTCTGGGGGTGGATTGGGGATTCGTAACTTGACAAAATTCAATCAAGCCATGTTAGGTAAATGATTGTGGAGATACCAACACAAAAGGGGGGCCCTATGGAAGTTCGTTATAGATTTCACAATTTGGGGAGGATGGTAGTCGAATGAGGTACATGGCCCATATGGGGTGGGTTTATAGAAGTACATTAGGAGACATTGGGAGATCTTCCGAAGACATGAACATATTGTGGTGGACAACGGCTCTCGTGTCAGATTTTGCCATGACAAATGGTGTGGTAAACGAAGTCTCCAAGACACCTTCCCTACCATTTTTGAGCTCGCACAAGAAAATGATGCAGGGATAGCCAATCTATTGGTCTTTTCCAGTGACTCCCCTCAATGGAATGTTAATTTTATTAAGGTAGCTCAAGATTGGGAGTTCGAGACTATCATAGAGTTCTATGCAGCATTGTATTCCGTAAGCATGAAAGAGGGTACTAGCGACAAGATGAACTAGAGCCCCTCCAAGAAAAGTAGATTCACTGTTAGATCGTTTTACCAAGTGCTAACGAGCCCTAGAATGACCATGTTCCCATAGAAGAGTATATGGCAGGCGAAAGCTTCTTCAAAAGAAGCTTTTTTTCATATGGACAGCATCATTGGACAAAATCATTAAAAATCATGGATGAGCTTAAATTTTTCTTTTTTAAATCATTGTTCTTATGGGCGGGGGTTATTGTTTGTAGTGGGCTAAATGTCCATGATTTTCTCCTTTCGATTGTGAACTCTAATTAGGTGCTTCTCATGTATATACTCCTTATGTACTTGAGTTTTGCCTATTTCTATGAATGAAACTTCTTGAGTACCTATAAAAAAAAAACTACCGGACGTTCGAAGACAATGAGTGCTCATTAGAGGAACTTAGATTACTTTTTGTTAGAACTTTATTTCTATGGGCCATAGCTGTAGATTTTAATAGCCTTGATTTTCATGATTTTCTTTTCTTTTTTTTATCAGTATTTTCATGATTTTCTTGTTTCCATTTCTTCTTCCTAAATAGGTGTTACCTCTTGTACACCATCTTGTGTACTTCGGCTATGCCTATTCTTATTAATACAATCGTTTACTTAAAAAAAAAAAAAAACTTGCATGAATAACTTATATTTCAATTCTAGCTTAACACCACAAAGCATGTGGTATGTAAAAAGGTGCAATCAAGAGAAGTGCAGAAAATATATTTATGCACATTTCAATGTGTAAAGCAGACATTATGATAAAGCTGCATATCATTTTTTTTTTGGATAAGCAGATAAGCTTCATATCATAGTATCAATAGATCATGCTAATCTGATTCAACCAAGTTAAAGCTCCATCATCACACCAAACCAGATTAGGCACTAATAACAATACTACATATATCAGTGCACAATATAATATTAAGAACACACACATTTTAACAAGAGAAACAAAAACCACATTCACATTACAGAATTTAAAAAGATGCATCAAATCTGAATTCTTGGATTTTGCCAAGTCCAGTCTCAATTGCATTTCATATGATTCCATCCAGTTCAGCTTTGGATTCTAGCATACATAATTGGGTTACTGAACTTGAATCCTATAAGATCCAAACTAGATCCAACCTATCAACAACCTGAATCTCAAGTTGAATGTTTTGCTGAATAAATGGCTTTATGATCCTTTGGGGTTGAACTTATGAAAGAAAACAGTCCACTTAATAAATGGCTGTCTGAATCTCAAGGACTAATCATAGGGTTACCTTTTCAACATACTCTCTTTATATAGATAAGTAATATCTTTCCCATACAATCTTTATTAAGTGAACGAGAAACTTGAGTTCTTTGCAACTCATTTCAATTTCTCAAATAATAACTAACTGTCATAACAGGATGTGAATTTAATGACAGGCCAAACAGTTTTAAAGGACGCATTTTTCAGAAATTCAACAAATTGCATTAGGGTGATGCATGGCAAGCTAGCAAATCATTCAAAGCAAAAAGGACGTAAAGAATCAAGAAACGCCTAAGGAACCTGTTTAAGAAACTCCTCGTGCCAGTTGTCAAGAGTATCAAACGATTTCATCACGTTAACATCATAAACTAGGACACAGCAATCTGACCCTCTATAAAATGCAACTCCAAGACTTTGAAACCGCTCTTGCCCAGCCGTGTCCCAGATCTACCACCATGTATCCACAATGTATTAGCATGAAACATTCCTAACATCTCAAAAGAAAAGTATTAAGCTCGTATAGAATGCCCAAATGGCATTACCCACTTGCAGAGTGACGAGCCTGTCATCAATTTGTAGCTCTTTCGTGACAAAGTCGGCACCAATTGTAGCTTTATACTGCTGAGTGAACTTCTTGTGCACATATCTATTAAGTAGTTAACGACCCACAACCACGAACTAGCGTATAATAATCAAAACAATAATAATTTTTGAAAAAAACGTAGTAATGCTATATTTTGATCAGAAGCACAGTAAAACATATGGTTCAGCTGCAATGCACTAGATAAAATTTAAAATATTAAACGAAAATTAATCAAATTAGTAACCAATTGTGAGCGAGAAACGCATCAAGAAAGAGGCACGCAATATAGGTATTAAAAAACGAAAATGGAGAATTATAAAGATCGATGAACATTGTAAAAATTTGTATCAATGTATCAGAAATACGTATCGCACAGATCAACCAATATACTTGAGAGGATACTGATTCATCAACGACGTCTTGCCAACCCTGAAATCCCAAACTAAAATCATCAGTATCCGTGAAGATATAAATGCACACGTTTGTCATGAGAAAATATGTATAAAGCCCTAAGAACGTACCCACTGTCGCCGAGGACGATGACCTTGAGCAAGGTGCGCCTACGCAATGACATGACGGTTCGGATTTGGAGAGAACTTTAGATATATAGATGGAAAAATATAAAAATAAAGCCTTTTAGCTTTGGATTCCTATTCGATTATCTTGTGCACTTTTCGACGAGCTCCTTTTAGAGCGGAAGAAAAAAAGTACCGCCAATTTCGGTAGCTTTCGCTCGTGTATTTCTCTCTTCTTTAATCTTTTGTGGAACCCAACCGCTAGAGGCAAAGCGACATAAAAGGGAGGAAGGTTCTCTTTGCCGCGAGAGCTTTACTCAGACAAACTGGAGGAAACGTTAAATACTGCAGCACCAGAAACACAGATGACATAAAAACAGGTATTTTCCAAAATTTATCCAGCTCATCTAGAATGTACTCTATATATATATTGTTTCAATCCAAGTGGTATACGCTCAAAGATCCAAATCCTATTCATCTACAAATACTTTTTAATTTTTAATTTTTAATTTTTAATTTTTAATTTTAATTTTTTTCATTTTTTTACAAGACCCTACCGAATTGGACAAAAATGTTTACATATAAGTTTTTTTTAAATAATATTATATAGTTATATAAGTTAATTATATAATTTTCATATAATATATAATTATTGACTATATAAAATACAAAATAATCGGTATGGTTCCGATTTTCCTTTTCTAACACCGGACCGGATCGGACCGGTTCATGTCTATATATTTTAATTTTTTATATTGTATAAAATATTTTTTATATGATTTTTTATATTATATATAATTATATATAAAATAATTTTGTATTATATGATAAATTATTAAAGTATTAAATTTTAAAATCCTATATCACTATAGTTTATTATAATAGTTATACTAATACTATATCAGTATATATTATAATACTATATTATATATATATCTCTATTATACAAGAGCCTATCTCGCGCAAACAGTAATAAATAATAACTTTCTTGTTTTTCAGAGTTGGACGTTTCTGGTTCTTATCTTTGTAAGTGTATGTTGTTATTTATTTTATCACGTCGTTTATTATTTAATTTATTTTTTTAATTTTTTTATTTATTGTTATTCTATTTTATACTATTTTCCTGGCTTGGTTGATATTGTGTTTAAGAACACTATTGTGTTTAAACGAAATATACAATATATGAGAAGATCTAAATAGAAATTAAGTATTTAAAATAAGTTTGCTAGATAGGTAGAGACAAATAAAAGGCATCTAAAAATCATATGTTATATTTATTTTTTCTATTTATCATTTATTATTTTTCTGTTTCTGGTTTGGTGGATGCTATATTTAAGAACACTGCTGTATCCAAACAGAATATACAATATATGCGAAGATCTAAATAGAAATCGTATCCTATACGTATTTAAAAGAAGTTTGCCAGATAAGTAGAGGCAAAGAAAAGGCATATAAAAACCATATGTTGTATTTATTTTTTCTATTTTTCATTTATTATTTTTCTATTTGATATTATGTTTCTGGCTTCGTTGATCTTGTGTTTAAAGACATTACTGTGTTCAAACAACCAAACACCATATACAGTATATATAACCTAACAGAATTTGTGAATGTATTTAAAAAAAAAATTGGTAGATAAGTAAAGATAAGGGAAATGCATTTGATAGCTCTATCTACAAAAGAGGATTGGTAATAACCTTCTTTACAACATATAATATTTTGGTGAGAAATCAAACAAAATTTACTACAGAAATTCAGAAAAAGAAATATTGGAGTACACAGTTTAATTCAAACCCAACATAATATACAATATATAGAAAGATCTAACAGAATTTGTGAAAATATAAATTTTTTAAATTCCTGTTTTTATTAAATAAAATAGAAATATTGTTTTATCTAGAAAAACTGAAAATAAAACAGAATGTCAGAAACTCATTGTCAAAAAAAGGCACAGATTGAATCATAAAGAAATGATATAGGAAAGAGAGCAATGCTAGATACAGTCCCCATTTGGGGACTGCAATGCAAGACTAAGCTATTTTAACTTTAAAATTTTTTAAAATTACAAAATTATCCTTCTTAAAATGATGTTTTCTCTCATTTAACAATATGCTTGCACATGCAATCCCCACTTGAGGACTGTAAATAGAATTTATCTAGGAAAATGAGCAATGCTAGATATAGTCCCCATTTGGGGACTGCAATGCAAGCCTAAGCTATTTTAACTTTAAAATTTGCAATAATACAAAGATTTAAAGGAAATCATGTTTGCACATAAAAGAAATTTTCACATGGGCAACCCAAGCGCACCTAAAAAAATACTCAAAAACAAAATCATATAAATTAGATATAAGAAAGAAAAACAGACCAACACAGTCAATAAGATATCTACTATGAGCAAAGAAGAGATTTAAACCAAACCAAAATTAAATATATAAAAAGGAAAATACAAAAATTAGATATATAAAAAGGAAACACGTATAGGAAATTTAGAAAATCAAACCAAATAGTGTATATTTATGCACATGCATTTCTCATATCTGTTCTGAAAAAATTCGAGCGAATACACGAAATACATAAGTAATTTACAAAATCAAACCAACTATGCAATATATACAAAAATCTAGACGAAATCATGTTTATAAATCAACATTGTAAAAAAAGGCACAGATTAAATCATAGATAAAGGATTTAAGACTATTAAAAATTTTATTTGCATGAACATTTGCCATGTAAAGAAAATATTGTAGTACAAGTTTCATATAAAGAGTGGATGATTAAACTTTTAGTAGACCCTAGTCGACTAAACCAACAACAATACAAGAATTTTAATGTCGTCTCTATTGATGTAGTACAAGATGACACAAAATGATGGATCATGGTAAAAACATCAAATGACTCATATTTTGAACTGTTGTTTTTGTTGGGTTTGTTGCTAGAAATATCGATGTTATAAATATATGTTGGACTATGTTATATTTTGAATTAATGTCTTTGTTGGGCTTGTATTAAACTTATTGTACGCAACTTTACTAAATTTATCGATGTTATAAATATGTGTTGGACTATATTATATTTTAAACTAATATTTTTATATTCTAATCTATGCAAACATGTAATTATTATATTCTACTTAATTGTCATTACTCTTAAATATTTGTTAGATTTCACATTTTTTCCCATATGTTTTAAATTATTGATTGAAATCAATTTTTTTTTTATGAAATATATACTATTTTTTTTAAATAATTATTTTATAGAACTAGGCAAACGTGGTTTGCATGTTGTTTCGACCTAGTATTATAATATATCACTATAGTGTATAATGCAATTATAATATACTATAATATATTATCCCTATATTATTATATACTATAATATAATGTATTATATATACTATATAATATATCGAAAAAAACGAACTGAACCGGAACCAATAAAATCGAAGTTTCAGTTTAGAGGTGTAATATGTGCGGTATCGTTATTCAAATATCAAAACCGATATATACCTGTTCAGTTCTAAAATATATTTAAAATTGGACAAAATCGGATCAATTACACCCCTAGTATTATATATAGATACATACTCTACGATTTACACTTAGTTAAAGTAATTAAATAATTTTTTTAGGATATATAAGTTGTAAATAAGCATGAATAATCTATAGATAATAAAATTAGTTAATATTCATTAGCCAAATATAAGAATTTTGATATAGGTCATTATTAATAATAAAGTACTAAGTTAGTAACCATTAACATCATAAATATAATTATAATTAAATATTATATTAATTAGTTAGTTACATAATTCATGTTAAATAAATCATTTAATTTCAATTTAAATAAAAAAAGAGAAACAAAATGTTTATTGATTGGATTGTGCTGATTGAACCGATAGCTAACAGTCTAATCTGATCTAATAGGAGTAATTGATCTGCTCAGACAATTCTAACTAAAATTTTCGATCCATGACCTCCCAGATCGGATCAATTACACTTCTAGTATCGTGGAAATAGAATGGGCAGCTAGTAGATGGATTGAAGAACATATTGAGAAACAAAATGCATTGGGTAGTCTTGCATGTGAGTAGAGCTTGTAATAGTGTTGCATATAGTCTTGCTAAAAGTGCTTTACATATAATGGAAGACTTAGGGTACATTTGGGTAGTGAGAAGTGTTGAGAATGTTTATGAATAGTAGTGAAAAAATAATGAAAAAGTAATAATAAAATATTGAATAGTTGTAAAAAGTAGGTGAAAAGTAATGAATAGTAGAAAAGTAAGTAAAAAGTAATAATAAAATAAAGAATAGTAGTGAAAGTACCTAAAGTACTCTCACTTGCCAAACAAAGCCTTAGTGTGGATGGAGGAGTATCCTCAAGAGATTAGGAAACTGGTAGAATTTGATAAAATTTGTAATTCAAGTGATTCATGAATACAATATATAGGTTTATTTAAAAAAAAAAAAAAAAAAATTACACTTCTAGTAAAGATTGTGTTTTATATACCGAAATATAAATATAATTTTCCTTTTATGCTATCCTTGGGATTAAAAAACCATTAATAATTAACACTAACCCAAAGCTTCCAAATTTAACGTCCACGGCAGCTTATTACACAGTTAACACTAACCAGAGTCTCGACAGTCTCTCCTTCCCCAAATTCAGCAGTCGAGATTCGACACCGTAAGCATACCTAATACCATCTCTACGTTTGAAATCCGGCCTGTAGGTGTACTTCCTTCATATTCATATCAGCATGGATGTACTTTGTCCTTAGTATCCTAGGAATCCTCCTCCTAACAGTGTCTCTGAATCTTACTGGCGCTCCTAACGCTGCCTCCATTGGTCGACACCGCTCAAATCTATGTCTTCCACCGTGGTGCCCTTTTTTCTTCCTTCAAGTTTGAATTTTTGCTGTTTGTTTGTTTGTTTTGTTTTTTCTTTCTTTTCACCTAGAAAATCTATGTAATTAATTTAAATTTGGAATTCCAGGATAAAACAATGGGCGACAGTAAAGCCATGGATGATAAATACAATGTCGAAGCCGCAGAAGTTCTAGCCAATGAGGCGCAGGTGTCATTCTGATACTTTCAATTCGGTTACTTTTATATTCAGCAAAAATATTTTGTTAATTTCACTTCTTTTTTCTGGTGCTGAATGCTATTTCCATTTCAATTTACATATTGTACGCGTCTCCCTCTCTAGCATTTGCCCATTACAGAGGCTGCACCGATATACGAGCAACTGCTTACACTTTTTCCAACAGCCGTGAGTTCCTAACTATCTTCATTTGTGTAATTATTATCACCTCTTCTCAAGGGCTTTGTCAAGGGATTGCATTTCCCTTTTGGTTTCCTTGTTATGAATTCTTAGTAGAGTGATCTCACTTGTTGAAATTTGCTTATTGCTTTTCACTTCATATGATAATGATGCCGCCATTCTAGGCAGCATGAAATTGAGTCTTACTCTCGACTTAGAGGAACTTCAGTCCCATGACCAACATGATTAAACTTGCTGGTATTAATTTGGAGAAATAAGTTACAGAACATTTTCTTGTGCAAGTCGATGGCTACTTCATCCAAAGTCATTTTCAAGTTTTACTTATTTAAATGACATTACTGCATGATGCCCTTGAAGCCTAATTATTGGTTATCGTGGACAACGCATCTAGTAATTCACATGCTGTAATATATTTGTCAATTAAATGCCAGTTCTATGATTTTTTGAATCTTGTGCATCAAGGCACGCAGCCTGATCAACTAACTTTATCGGTCTAAAGTTTTACCAATACGTTGGAAATGGTATTTATTTCATTTTTGAGAAGTTTGGTGGTATAGACTGCTAAAGTTGTCGTACTTGGGTTCTCATATTTTCAATAAAATTCTTATTTACTGATAAAAAAAGACTGCTAAAGTTGTCTCCCCTTTTTCTTCAGGCAAAATATTGGAAGCAGTATGTTGAGGCACACATGGCTGTAAATAATGATGATGCTACCAAACAGATATTTAGCCGTTGCTTACTAAACTGTCTTCAAATACCTCTTTGGTATGTTTCATGTTTTACATTCATATACTTCTCAAAAAAATGTTCTACATTTATATGGCACTGGTTGATGAATCGTACTTGCATTGACATTGAGTTGAAATTGATAGGTGTCTTTCTTGTATATGTGTACTTAGATTGTGCCTTTGCGCTTTTTAATGAAGTTATTATTACTTATAAAATATTGATATAGAGTTGAAACTATTATACTCTTAGTTTTAGAAATCATGTGCTGGCCACCACCCAAATTTCCCAACCTTGAGTGGTTGCTGCTCTGTTTATCAATATCTGCTGCAAGTTGGGAACTCCAAAATGCTGTTGAATTGCAATATTGCTTCATCATTGTTTTAAAGTGTCTTGTAACTGAAGAGCAGCTTATAGTGTCTTGGAAAGTATGATGCACACGATGAACTTGTACTCGCTTTTCCCTCCTATACTAATAAAAAAGAAAACACAAAGCAAAGTCCATTATGTGCATTAGATTCTACACATAGTGAAACGGTGAAGTGGGGAGTATTTGATGCTGGAATTTTAAGCGTACGCAATTCTAAGTATTCAATTCTATACAATTTTTTTTCCTACTTTGGTCTTTACTTCCACAAGTCAATTCAACCCTGGGTTTCCCTTGTCAATCATGCTTTTTTACATTCATTTTAATATTGAGAGGTATATAAGAAGATAAATAGATCAAGCTAGAAGAGGATATATCTGTAAAAGACAGGATGAAGTCTCAATGAGTAAAGCAATGATTTTATAATATTGTTCAAAAGGACATCAAATTGATGTGCTGCCTGGATCTACATCTTCAGGCATGACAATGATGGCGGTTAATCTGGTCGAATGCCGTACGCTTTTATATGGGTGACATCAATTCATTCTGTCCAAAGTTAGAATAGTTCGTAGACTCACCTTATCCTTTAAATGTAAACCTTGCGAAGGCAGCTTCGTCAAATGAACGAATATTTATGCTCAATATACAACATGGCTTTATCTAAGCATAAAGGATCCAATTATTTTCTTGTCTTATTTTTGAAGAATACTATTTGACTGCTCGAGTTTAAGAGGGCTAATCCTATATATCTATTTAATCTAGAAAATGATCTAGTCCCGTTTCAATAAGATAATGATCTTTTGCCCTTCATTATTCTTTTGATTGAAGCTTGTGACCTGCTTTATATGGTTTACCTCTCTTCTTTTTTTTTTTTTGATAAGTAAGAGATAAACTTTATTGATGAAGTTTACCTCTCTTCTTAGCCCATTATATTTTATTATTTCTTATTCAGGAAGGCCGTCTCTTATTCAGGCAATATTATTCTTACTTTTGTTTAATTGTGTTGCTTATTGGTTTTGTAGGCGGTGCTACATTCGTTTCATTAAAATGGCCAATGAGTCCAAGGGGTTAGAGGGTCAAGAAGAGACTAGAAAAGCTTTTGATTTTATGCTCAACTATGTTGGTGTGTGCTCTCTCTTAAGTCTTTCAGGATTTTTCCCCCTGTAATAGCTTCACATTCGTACAGCTATTGTTATTTCAAATTTGGAACAAGTTCTTTTCCCAATAGAGTTCCAAGTTTCCAAAAGTATAGACACAAGTGTTTCACTTAGAAACTTGCCTTAGACTGTTGGTATCTGGCTGTGCAAAATACAGGTAAGAATGTAATTATAGTTCCATAAACCCATTTGAGATTAAAAATATTTGAGAAGGTATTATGTTGATGTTGTTAAGGGAGAACTTGTGTGCATGAGCCCCATGTCACATGTTCAATTCCCCCTGGGATCAAACTACGATTTAAGTGGGAGGCCATGGTGGTGGGTTGCTGTGCTAGTCTCCCTGGGGGTGGGTTTAGGGTGAGTCCTAAGGGCTTTGCCGTGGGGTGGTTCCCCCATCATAAAAAAAAAAAAAAAAAGCTTTGAAATCTGCAGGTTCATGATTAAAGTACACGGGTAATCTCAACTTTATATCGATTACTTTCCACTCAAGATAATTTTGGAAGCTGGTTTGCTTTGAGGACTGAGAATTCAATGATTTGATTTTTTTTTCTCTTTTTTTGATGGGAATGGTTGTCCTACTTGTTATTTTTTCATTCTTTAAATCAGAGCTGAAGGGATATGAGAGAGAGGAAGTTGACAAGCTATTGGTGGAATTTCTAATCTGCTTATTTGAGGCTGTGATCTGGCATTAAATGCAACCAGCTCCACTATAGAAAGAAAAAAAAAGGATAGGAAAGAGAGAAAATCTGCTATTGAGTAATAAATACAAGAAAATAAGCTTTCTACATCTCTCGAGAAGGTAGCAAGTATTGACCATGCTAGTTACTTCTTAGACAGCCATAAATAAAAAAATATGGGTAAACTTTGTGTACAATTAGATGTATATAATTAAGATGGATTCGTCTTCTGGAAAGGCTGGATTGTGTTTGTGTTACTGATTAAGAATGATCTGATTGTGCTTATATTCGTTGAATCTGTTTCCAGGAGCAGACATAGCATCTGGGCCTATTTGGATGGAGTACATCACCTTCTTAAAGTCGTTGCCGGTATGTGGAACTCACCATTATCTTTTACATTTTATGAGTTCACTGGGTTGAATAGAATGAACGGTAATGCTATTTGCGTTTTGTTTTTTTGTTGTCATTTTGCATGTTAAAAGTGAGATGATCATGCAGGCTCTAAGCACTCAGGAAGAGTCACAAAGAATGACTGCTGTCAGGAAAGTGTACCAAAAAGCTATTGTTACTCCTACTCATCACATTGAACAACTTTGGAGGGACTACGAGAACTTTGAAAACTCTGTTAGCCGCCAACTGGTAACCATTTCATTCTGGATTGAAAGTGTAATCTGAAGTAGTTGGTATTACATGTACATGTAGTTATTAATATGTTGTGCACATGCGTACTATTTAGTTTAGAAGGCAGTATTTTTCTAGAAACTGGCACCTTCTGACATGGTAATATGCACAGGCAAAAGGACTGTTATCAGAATATCAGCCCAAGTTTAACAGTGCAAGGGCTGTCTACAGGGAGCGGAAGAAATATGTTGATGAAATTGATTGGAATATGCTGGCTGTACCACCATCTGGCTCTTACAAGGCAAATATCTGCTTCTAGTGCTGCATTTTGTAACTACTGAACCAAAGATAGTTTTTGTAGTGGTTGGTTTCTGTTAGTCAAACAAGCAATAAAGGTGCATGTCTGAACATTGATTTTGAGAAGCAAGCAAGCAACTTGTTACTAAAGTGTTATTTTCTCTAACATAGCTTCCTAGCATGTGATTTTGGCTGGTTTGTGCAAAAAAGTTGGTTGTCTAAGCAAACATGCTGCAATGACTGGCCTTGATATTCGAGGGCAAGATGGTTTTGTGATTTGTAGTTTTAAGACCTGGTCAACTTGCCTGTATAAATTGCTTATGTGGAAACAATATCATACTTTTAACTTTGAGTTCCAAAAAATGGGATAAATATACTTTTGATATAGTGTTGTTTGAATGGAAATGAAATCAATTGCAATATTTGCATTTCATTTTTAGGTTATAAGCTTTTTGACCGAAAACCTTATTTTTTCTATATAGTTATGGAAATCAGTAATTGAAAAATTACCAAATTTTCCATAACTATAAAACTGAAAACATAAGGTGTTACATTGGACAACTGACCACAACATTACTCGCTTTTCATCCTTTGTATATTTTCTTATCGAGCCTTGCTAGGTACAAGCAGTTTGGCGCACCAAACCGCGTACCGACTCTGACATGATTTTTTTTTTTATTGAAAAGAAAAATAAATAAGGAAAATTTTGAGAGAAGAAGAAGATTTTCTATCTCATGAAAATAATTTCCGTCTCAATTCGCACCGTTTCATTAAACGAATGCCTTACATGTTAGCATCGGTGCGTGATTTGGTGTGCGAACTCGCTTGTAAGAAGATTTTTCCTTATCTGAATTCTTGTTCTCCTGTCTCACCTTAACTAGGCGTTATCTTTTATATACTTCTTGTGTACTTGGGTTGTACCCCTAATACTCTTTTTTATAAAATTCTGGTATCTTTATTTACCCAAAAACTTAGTAATTTGTGGTGTTCTCACAGGAAGAAGTGCAATGGATGGGATGGAAACGGTTGTTAGCTTTTGAGAAGTAAGAAGCAGGGCAACCCTGACCCTTTGCTCATGCATTTATATTCGTCTCAGATGTGATTTCATGTTATTGTGTTTGGAACTATTCTCTTATTCTTCTCAACATTGTATTGAAAGGTCTATTTCACTTGATCTTTGGTTTAAGCGGTAGGAGGGTTCAAATTTTGGTAGTATAAGATCTTTCAGAAATATGTACCATTCATTTCTTCTTGCTTACTTATCAATATATATATATATATATATATAGACACACACACCATTCGGCTACTGCGGATAATTTTAAATAATGGAAGTTTTATTTGCTCTTCTTGTTAAAGGTTAGACATGCTCACAATGAGTTTTGAGTCCATAAACTCACCCTCCAACCTATTGTAATGGGGGAAGGAAGTGCCGTTTGAGAGCTTAATGGTTTAAAGTATTATGTACCGTGTGACAAAGTTATCAAATGCAGAAAAGTTTTAAAATGTCTTTTGGATTAGGAAAGTTTTTATATACATGTAACCATTTTTATGCTGCGGAATATTATGCTAGAATATTGATGAACAATAGAGAAGAATCAAACTTTGGCAGATAAATTATAGTGAACGTATGTATAATTCTTGTATAAATACATTTTTTTTGAATGGAAATCCATTGGGTGTTGTGCCCCAGATCTTCAAGTTTTTGAATAAGATCTTTAAATAGTTGAAAGGGATTGATGTAATTCTTATTGTAGAACTAAGGGTATGTTTGGGTAATGAGATAAGATTAGATGATAATTTTGTGAATAGTGGTGAAATGGTGTGAGTTAAGATGTTTTATTGGGTTTTGGGAAAGGAGAGAGCAAAAGTTGAATAAAAATATTATAAATTTAAAATAGAATATAATTTTTTAATATAATTTTTCTTTTGAAATTTGAAGAATTTGTATTGTTTTTTGTGTTTTGTTTGGAAGTTGGAGAATTTTTTTTTTTTTTTTATAAGTAAAAGTTTGGGAAAGTTGTAATGATTAGATGAAAAAGTTGGATTTGAAATTGAAAGGTGTCTGTGTTTGAGTGATGTTTGAGAAGGAAATTATGAGAAGTTTTGAGATGAGATGAGATCATCTCACTTCCCAAACAAGCCTTAAATCTTTTGGTAGCTCTGGCATGCATATTTGTTTGCTTTATGGATGTTGATTTAATTGGGAACTTCACTGAAGTTATATATTTGATCTAATTACACTTTGAATTCCAGGGGAAACCCACAGAGGATAGACAGTGCATCCTCCAACAAGCGAATTATATTCACATATGAACAGGTATTAGAAAATATAGCTGTGGTGTATGTTTGTTCTCCATCATATATGAATTGAAGCTTCATTTTTTCTTTCTTTTATAACATAAAGGCCAAGCATGACTTGTGCAATATATAAACCAAGAAAAAAAATAAGTTGCAACTAATATGTTGCACACTTGTCTAAATTCTCTAAAACTAGTTAATCTGCTTGATTATATAAAATACTTAAAAGGATACAGTGTTTGGTTACATTACTTTCTCTTGGTTTTTCTGAGATTGAAAAGGAAAGTTTGAGTTATGACCTATAAAAAAAAAAAAAAAAGTTTGAGTTATGCTTTTCCTTCTATAAAAATGATTGGTTTTACTTATCTAAAAAATAAAAATAATTGGTTTTGTTTGATCCTAATCAGATGTTTGCAATCTCACTCTTGCTACAAATCAAAATGTTTCTCCATTTTCATAAACAAGATTGCCCTTTGCTTCAGTTTTAGTATACTCATTACATTGTGATGTTATTCAGTGTCTGATGTATCTGTACCATTATCCTGATATCTGGTATGACTATGCGACATGGCATGCAAAAAGTGGTTCAGTAGATACTGCAGTCAAAGTATTTCAGCGAGCTTTGAAGGCTCTTCCTGGTAAATTCACTTATTGTTTTGTGTCTTTTACTCAATTAGGTTCTTTTTTATTCTTCAATAATGCTCAGTTCTCTTCTTAACTCTTTGTATATAGCTTGATTCTTGGCATATAGGGCTCTGTTATTCTGATATAAATTTCAGTTTTATCTATGCTTTTTTTCTGGTATACCTTGTATTTCACATGACCTGGGTATGCATGCTTACCTTTTACCCATATTATTATTATTTTTTTCATTTGTTTTTTTTTTTTTTTTTGCCTAACAGACTCAGAAATGCTAAGGTATGCATATGCAGAGCTGGAGGAATCTCGTGGAGCAATTCAGGTACAGTGTCTGGCATATTTTCCACTTGCTCAATTCCCCAGTTCTTGGTCTTTGAACTTCACTCTGCTTTATTGCAGCCTGCAAAGAAAATATATGAGAGCCTTTTAGGGGATGATGTTAACACAACGACGCTTGCACATATTCAAGTAAGTGACTTTGAATTGTTTAGTGTACTTTTCGCTTTAGAGTAAGTAGCATGGTTGACACTGGTCTTGAGAGAGGGAGATGTTTCTCTAGGTCTCTATGAGGTAGGTCAATACTAAAAAGAATCTTTTTGAGTCTCATGATCTTTGGTTCTGAAAATCATGTGGTGAGTCTGCGTGCTGGTACAAGAGAAGTGAGAAGCTTCATGCTCTTGTGCTGCACATTAGGGTCAGTTCAAAGCCAATCCTTCTGTACATATGATTTTTTAGTTGAAATCAAACCAAATAGCAATTTGTTTGTAGATAATGAAATTATGATAAAGTGAATGCCCAAAGGAAAGGTAGAGGAAGATGTTATTTTTGAAAAGAAAAGCTGTATGACTTAGCATGAAGTGAAATAAGTTAGAAAGTCAAGGGGGAAAACGTTATACAATCTAGGTTAACACATGGGACTCCTCAAGCCAATAGGTAAGAAGGGATGATAAAGAATTTCTCTTGGAACTGGCCTTGCAGAATACAACTTCACTTTCTTCATTTCTTAGTTGGTTGGGATATTCTATTAATGTGATGGACATCAAGTTTAATTTTTTTCCAAATGTTTTGTTTGATTGAAAATAGATTTGATAAAATGCATATTCCACAGCTAGTCCATAAATGTTTCTCACAGTGATGTTATTTCTGTCTCATGCTGCAGTTTATTCGCTTTCTAAGAAGGACTGAGGGTGTTGAAGCAGCTCGCAAGTACTTTTTAGATGCTCGGAAATCCCCAAATTGCACATACCACGTTTATGTTGCTTATGCAATGATGGCCTTTTGTCTTGACAAGGATCGAGAGGTCCTCCTTTTCTTTTTAATTTAAATTTTCATGTTTGGGCTTCTCTTCCAACTTTAAAATGGTACTTTATATTGGTGACATGGTTATAGATTCTACAAAACCAACAAGATTATTGGTTTTTTAGATGATTATTGCCATTAATTGCTTTCCTCTGCCCTTTGTCCCCCCTTTCTGGGATGCACCTATATTTGTTTCTGACCTAAACATTCTCCAAGTATGAGGAGTTCAGCAACTAATTAAAGTTGATTCTCTACTTTCTGATGGTTTGTTAGGTATGTTTTATAAAGGCTAAACACAGACAAGTCATTGTTCTATTTTCCACACCATGCAGATTGCACATAATGTTTTCGAAGCGGGATTGAAAAGGTTTATGCATGAGCCTTTATACATTCTTGAGTGAGTTCATATATCTCTTAAAGCAGAAATTATTCATGTTACGGTGCTGTGGTGATGTGCCCATGATATATTCTACCAGCACTTAGTGAGCTCATCTGGTCTTATTCATAATGTAGAGATCATGTTAGCTTATTCATAAGGATAAGGATACTGATACTCAGACTAACATTCTGTACCAAAATTGTGACCGAATTGATTTTTTTTTTTTCAATTTTCTTTTCACTTTTTGAATTCTTTTAATAAAAAATCAGTTATAAAAATCATTTTTTATTCATAGAAAATTAAAAAAAATAAAAGAAAAAATCATTCAGTCACAATTCGGGTCACTTTGTTAGTTCAAGTATCATTTTCCTATTCATAATATAGCTTCTAAATATAAGTTATTAATTTCCTAAATGTCACAGATATGCAGATTTTTTGACACGCTTGAATGATGATAGAAATATCCGGGCCTTATTCGAGCGGGCACTGAGTTCGCTCCCACCAGAGGAATCTGTTGAGGTAGACCCACACACTCATGTCCATGCCTATATTATCTTATTTTATTTCTTGTATTTATCACTTAACTAAAGCAAATTTATTATTGGCCTTTTACATTGTGAGTTTGCCCAAGATATTTGGACTTATTTTCTTAGTAGAATGGGTATAGCATGGGTGATGCCGGGTAGGGTGGTTGATTTGTTAGCAAGCTGGAGAGGGATCACAGGGACACTACAGATTGCAGCCGTGTGGAAGATGGTTCCTATATGTATTTTCTGGTGTATTTGGAATGAAAGAAACGAGAGACTCTTTGAGGACCATGAACGTTCCTTGGAAGAGTTTAGGAATTTTTTCTGGAAGACTTTGTTTTTGTGGGCCATTGCTATTGATTGGAATGGTCGCAGCTTCCATGATTTCCTTGTAACTGTTCCTAGTGCTTAAATAGGTGTAATCACATGTATACTTCTAGTGTACTTGGGCTATGCCTACTTTTATTAATGAAATAACTTATTACTTATCAAAAAAAAAATTATTGGCCTTTAACAGAGGTACAGATTATGGCCAGTACGTTTAAGTTCTTTAAGAGAGGAATGATAATAATTTCTAAACCTATACCATCTCTTATTGTTCATATCTAATTTCCATTATTGCTTTATTGGGAGAATCTACATGATTCTCATGTATCCTCTTTTTGTAGGTTTGGAAACGATTTGCCCAATTTGAGCAAACTTACGGAGATCTGGCAAGCATGTTGAAGGTAGAACTATGAACAAGAAGCTGAGTCATCATCTGGAATGAGAGTTTTTCGGCTTACATATATCCTCCATCTTTTTTTTTTTTTTTTTTTAATTTAATGAAATAATTCGAGATTCCTTTTCAGTGTAACCTTTAGAACTTTTAAAGTAAATGCTTTTGCACGGGTTAGTTACCACGGAAGCTGCTATACCATCTCTTATTCAGCTGACACTTCATATTTATTTTATGTTGCTTAAACATATGAATGGGAACGGTGTCTAGTCTCCATTTCTGTGTGGTGCGATGCTATGCAATTAGCATGGATCAAATGGTTGGGTTTTGTTGTTTTGTTCTTGATCACCTCTAGCAAGTATATTCTTCCAGCAAGAATATTCTGCTGGAACATTGATTTCATAAGTTTCGTTAATTATCATGCAATAATATCTCCTACAGCCACAAATACGAAAAGATACCTTTATATCGAAAGTACCAATAAGAGCTTTGACTTAAAACCAAAAAGCAATTAAAAGTCTCTCTTTGCTTGTGTTTTCAACTGAGATGGAATGTCTTCAGAGATTTTAAATTTATTTTATTATTTATAATATTGGAAACTTTGGCATCATGTAAGCGTTATTTGTGCTTAATTCTCAAGTTGTTTTCAATTGCACTTGTATGCTTTATTGGAGGCCCTTGTGCCATATTGCCATAGTCGAAACAACTTCAAAGCTATCACCGTAATTGCAACTATTGCTTTTATGCTTGAATTTATTTGTTGTATGCAAACTTATTTAAATAATTTTTGAGTTGGTTCTTTGTATGTGATTTTAATGCTTTGAAAAGTTATATTGCCGAAGGCACTGGAGTGCCCTGGTCAAGATTAAATTATTCTGGTTGTAAAGAACCTCATGCAATATGTTATTGTTATTATATCTTAGAAGTAGTGCCTATATTATCCTTTCCTTGCTGGAGTGCGCAAGCACATATCTTGCTTGCTGAAGAACACTGAAGAATCTCATTGACTGAAAATTTTGCCACTTGTTAATGTCATCTAGGTTGAACAAAGAAGGAAAGAAGCTCTTTCTAGAACAGGGGAAGAAGGAGCATCAGCATTAGTGGGATCGTTGCAAGATGTTGTCTCACGTTACAGTTTCATGGATCTTTGGCCATGCTCTTCTAAAGATTTGGATCATTTGGCACGGCAAGAGGTACATCGGATTAGAATGTTTTGTTGTTCATTTGATTGTGATTATTGGCAGTAAGAAAATTGTTTATTACCAATCGTCCTTACCTAATATCATTCAGATACATGTTTGTCGTTTATTTCTGATCTTGACATAATGTAAGAGAAAGCTTTATGAGATTGATAAACCTGCAATTTTGAAGACTCAAATGTGCTCTGGAAAAAGTTTGAGGATCCTTTTGAACTTTTCTTAGCAAAGCCTTGATCTTTGGGTCTGACTAAAGAAGAAAAAAAACTTTGGGTCCGTAACTTTGCATTTATTATAACGTAATTTATGTGGAAGTGGTTTCCTTGGGAATGAATATATGTAAAATATGTGGGGTAAAAAGAAGAAAGGCTGAATTACATAAATTGGGAGCTCCCAATTTAGCATTTACACTTTCTGTTTTATGGGGCAAGGGAAAAATATTTTATACTTTACACTTTAAAGTCATTTTTTCCATAGAGCTGGGTCTAACATATGTGAGACATACTGATCAGAAAAACATGTGAGGCCTATTGATTGTTGCCCCAGACCAGATGCATGTGCTCGTTTATGAAGCATAGCTCTCCACCACAATTATAAGGGGACACAATAACAGAGAACAATGTATTCTAACTGTGTAGAGTTTCTGCAATCATTTTTTGTTAATGTCTTTTATCTACAGATAATTCCAAGACCTGTTTTTTCCCCCTCTTTTCAGTGGCTTGCCAAAAATATGAATAAGAAGGTTGAGAAGTTGGCTCTGCCTAATGGACCTGGGTCTGTAGGTACTGATATCATTTTATTCTTATAACTTATTTTATTGTCATCACTTGGTTCACCGCACCATTCTTGCAGATAAAGATTATACGGGCCTGATAAGCAATTCAACTGTGTCTGCAAAGGTTGTTAATCCTGATGTTTCTAAGATGGTGATTTATGACCCAAGACAAAAATCTGGTATGTGATTCTTTTTCTTGATTAAAGATTTAGCTTTATTTTTCTTAATTTTTTTAATGCGGCACTGGCACTTTACCCTACAATCATAAAATTGAACACTACAGTATGATGCCCAACTGCCAATAAAGCACTGTACCTTTTGTTTTTTTATAAGCAAAATAAAAATAATTGAAACTGTACCTTTTGTTTATCGCTCTTATTTATGAGGCTAGAGTATACTATCCTGATAATTTGTCTGAAATCAATAAATAACTGGGTAAGAATTTGAAGTATATAATATATATTGGTCAAGTAAGGAGTGCATTAGGACATCTCACATTATAGAGGATATATAATTTCTTGAATCTCCACTAATAAATTTGAATAATTTCGTGAGCAAAGCAATCATCAAATCAAATCATTTTTAAACATTAAAGCTGATACTATTTTCTAGTACAAAACAAAATTTTTTTCCTGTGCATTAAAGATATACCCAACCATTGAAAAATAATCCAATTCAAGTACATGGTTTCGCAAAGTATTCCCAAAATATTACGAGGAAGGGTGTGGATGTTTGATGATAATTATTTCTATGGGGGAATGATATCTTCAAAATCTCTAGATTAAATATGGCAGATTGCATGTTGTCACAGCCACCTAAGTGGTGATAAACTGCTGAAACTGAAAAAGGAAACAATTCATTGATAAATAATTAGTCGAAGGTGAACGATATTTTCTAAGTTTTCTTTGGAAACACGAATCCCTCGTAATGTGCCTTTTGTTTTCTTCCCTCTTTGTGCTATATTAACTTAAAAAGAAAAAAGGAAAAGGGAAAAGGATTGACCTGGTCATTTTTTGTGGTAATGATTTTACAGTGAGTATTTCACATTATTGCATCATGTGGATTTACTACTTGATGGCTGATCTTATTGACTGTAGGGATAGAGACTCTTCCAAGCACAACATCATCTGGAGTTCCTGCTGCATATAGCAACTTATCAAATCCAGTTGCTGCAATAGTGGGTGGTGGGATGACCAATGCATTTGATGAAATACTGAAAGCAACACCACCTGCATTGGTAGCATTTCTAGCAAGCTTGCCTGTTGTTGAGGGTAACTTCCAAACTTTGATTCCTGTTTTATGTAATTATTATCAATGCCAAGATGATAATTCATATATTTTCTTACTGTTCTAACTTTGAACTCTCTGTGAGAACACCCAATTTGATTGCTCAAACCAGAGTGAAACGTGTAGTCCTGCCTGTCGGTATGATGGAGCAGTTTCCTTTGTTGCCTGTCTGCTTTGTCTATGGGCTATCTCTGTTGAGATATAGGGAAAGGTCCAATAATTTTGTTGAAAATACATTTTGTTTTTCTTGTTGGAAGAGCAGTATTTGAATTGTGCAACACCACTTTTGATGCCTCATTCAATGTGCTATGCTACGCAAATGTTCAGCATCAAATTCTCTTGACATGGTTATTTATTATTTTTCTCGTAAAATGTGGGAAAAGTGTCGTGTCTACGATGGCTTTGACAGTCTGACAGACTTATAATTGGTCCAAAAATTCCTACATTACACTACTTGATTAATAAAAACTGTGGAATTCCAAATGGTCGCATTGAACATTCAGCTGGTTAATGTAGTATAAAATGCTTCTTTGGGAATAACTCAAGGTCTATGTAGTTTAAAATCACACTTCCATTTTTTATATTTTATATTTTTTTTGTTGCCTTCAATGACCTTACCCATTTCACGGGTGTTGGGCAACTGAGTTTTATTACAACCTTATAAAGGAGTGTTTCATTGTTCAATTTGGAGTGACCAGTACATCTTTTGAAGTGGGATGACAGGATTTATATGTAGTTTTGATAAAAAAATATTGACATCATTCTTATATTTATAAAAAAAGAAAAGATTGACGTCATAGAAAAATATAGGGTAAATCAAATGTAAAGATTTTCATGTTTTGCAATTGTTATATTATTGAAGCATATTATGTGATCAAAACTTTTGAAACGCAATGTCGGTAAAAGTAGGTAAATAAATGAATGAATAAAAAACATCATATATTTTCTTATTACCATGTGTACTTGGGCTATTAATTACTTGGTTTAATAAAATCTCATTTTACTTATAAAAAAATTTGCATATTACTATATATACACACACTGAAACATTATATTCAATATTAATGTGATGCCATGTTTCTTGCATCAACAAGATGAACCACTACTAATCTATTTGATTAATGGGTAGAAAAGTACTCTTGGGTTTATGGTTGTAAGTTGTAACGTTATCATTAGGGCCGTTCATAAGGATGTTCCAAACTTTGTTATAAACTTCTAATGCAGGAGAAACCACAATCCTCCCCCTCCACAACCCCCCCCCCCCCCCCCCCCCCCCCCCCCTCTCTCTTTTGTATTGAAGTCCTCTTCAATTCTTCTAATTTAATTTGCATTGAAATCCTCCTTTTGCACAAACTTGGGTTTCTTCAAGCTGAATTTACTTGATTTTAATTGATGGTACTGAAGGATTATGAATCACTTGCACTGCTGGTGGATGAAATTTGCTTTCTTAAGCTGAATTTACTTGATTTTAATTGATGGTACTGAAGGATTATGAATCACTTGCACTTCTGCTGGATGAAATTTGCTTTCTTTGAGAATTTCAGGCCCAACACCGGATGTGGATGTTGTATTATCTATTTGCTTGCAGAGTGATATACCAGCAGGGCAGACTGGCAAGTTAGGCACTTCCTCAGTGCAATTGTCAGGTGGTCCTGCCCCTACTACAAGTGTCCTCTCTGGCAGCAAGTCCCATCCCATCCCAAGTGCCGCATCTTTTAAAACAACTAGGGACAGACAAGCAGGGAAAAGGAAAGACCTAGACAGTACGTGCAACTCCCTTCTTTGTGACTCTTTTATGTTATTCTATGCTATTGTACACATTAATTACCTCCCTTCTAACAAGCATTCCTCGCATGTTAGAGATCAATTTTGATTCTTTAGAAGAAATTTAACTAAGATGCTCCCATATATTGCTTTATATTCGTTGCACACGTTACTGATCAATTCAATGCTTATTTATACTACTTGAAGATATCTCAGACGTGTACAGTTTTGACTTCAGTGGGTTAAAAGAAATTTATCTAGAATGTTCTGACGTGGCGCCTTATGCTAGAATTGTTTATCTGGGGTATAAGTTTTGGGAAAATTCACTTTTGACCTTTAATTACCAAACGTTTTACATTTTGTGCCCCGAACTGTCGTAATTGGTACATTGCACCCTCCAATCACCAAAAATTGACAAATAACACTTTCATCTAATTTTTCCCGTTAAGATTGGTGAAAATGGGTGATGTAGCAGAGTCTTGATGGTTGGATATTAAAATAGGGTTCACATTGTAACCTTTTGATAGTTTGGGAATGTAATGTGTCAGTTTTGGTAGTTGTTACACAAAATGTAAACATTTGGTAATTGGAGGGAGCAAAGTGTGTTTTTCCCTTAAGTTTCCCCATTCAGTCTACCTATTGAGTAGAGTTATACCAGTTTATTGTTGGATAAGTCTAAAAGTTCCTCAATTGCTAGGGCAGTCGATGGGGCTGGGTCTGAGCCTGGATTTTTTGTTTGTGATCAGGTCCCAACCTGGGGCCAAGGCTCATGCTCAAAACATTTCACTCCCGCCTCATGCCCACCATATGCTATTTCATAACTATGAGAATGATGTCAATTAATCGAGTTCCTAAACATTCAAAGCATTTTACTAATGGTACGCATGTGACCATTTAAGGACAAGAGGACGATGAAACTGCCACTGTCCAAAGCCAGCCACTACCTAGAGATGTTTTCAGGATGCGGCAGATCCAGAAATCTCGAGGAGGTACGACTACAAAAGCTCGAGGAGTTACCACTTCACAAACAGGATCAGCTTCATATGGAAGTGCACTTTCTGGAGATTTGTCTGGTAGCACTGGCTGATTCGCTTTCCATTACTTTTTCTTTTCCTCTATTTATTCCTTTCCCTATTTTTGTAGATTGTAGATGAAAATTTTTCTTTAATTTTCCAATAAATAGTCTTTCATTCTTAAGCTTGTAAATTTATTCACATGCTATTAAATCATTGTCATTAATATTAGCCAATTTTTCACCCTAACTCGCACGTTCATATGTAGTCATGTGAATAATCTTTTGATATACATCTCTGATGAGGAAACGACAGAACATTCTATTACATAGGAACACTCCATATGTAATTCCTATGGTTCCCACATCTTTCCAGCTTAGCCATTGTTCTACTGATGAAAAAATGTAGTTAGCTTTGAATAATTTTGACATGAAACTAAGACCGACTTGTGCACTTGGGAATAGGCTTATGATGTTTGTTGACGAGTGGAAAAACTCTTGGCCTGTTTTGTAGTGGTAAAAGTAGAGAATGCCAGGTTCTATCCAAACGACTTAAACTTGAATGTGGGTTTCGATCGGAAAAGTTGTGTATTTAGTAGCAATGTTATGCGGGTCTTCAATCCTAATATTCGACTTGGGCAAGTCAAATCTATTGCCATATCTCGACGTAAACCCCTCAACAAAACGTTACAAAAGTACACTCTTCAATCTCTCAACTGCTGGAGTTATGATGCGTATAACTTGGCAAGTTGGCCTTTGCCATTCGGAAAGAATCCTCCATATATGAATTGCATTAGTTTTGTTATTTACAGGTACATAATATTGATTTGTTCAAGTTTCAAATAAAACAAGTCGCGTGTAGTCTTTTTATAAAAAAATGGACCTTATTATTAAAAAAAATGTAAAAAAAAAAACTTTTTTAGTGGGACTTTTTACAAAAGGTTAGTCTACGCAAAGTTTGACACTTTAAGCTTGTACTTGGCATTACTTTTATAAAAATACTCAAAAATAATATTTTTATATTAATTGGTATGGGAAACTCCACCTCAGTCATATACTAAGGTCATATATTTAGTATATCAATATGCAGATTTATAAATATTTTGCTGCAATTGTTTTTTTCTTTTTCTTTTTTTAATTTTATTTTATGTCAGGGACCTCTCCAAGGCAGGGTCCTTTAAATCCACATTTGCAAAGTAAACTCCGGTCTCGTGCACCACACCCTCAAGAATTTTGCTACACAAAATTAGTTAAATCGTTGGTTTTTCATTAGGGGGTATGGTTCCAAAAAATTGTTTGCACTCATGAAGTGTTGAACCTTAAATCTTGAAGTAATACCTCAAGACTAAGGACCTTCACCACTTCGGCCAACCCTTGAGTTTTTTGCTGAAATTGTACAAACGAGAAGCCTCTTAAAAAGACTTCCAACTATCCATGAAAAGTTTGAGAGAGATTAATTATCACATGATAGAAAGTTGATGAAGCCCGACATGTCGTATCAAAACATTGCACTGTCTCTTTTCCAAGATAATTGGTAAGGCATCAAAATGACAAAAACCCTTTCGATCCTCTACGAACTAAAATCTGATCTCACGAAAGCCATGCCACATCACAACCTTAGAGAACTCCAAAACTGAATCATATTTTAGAACGAAATTTGTAACTTTGATCGGTCGTAATTGGAATTTGGGCCTCCTAAAAAGATCTACTAAATTCGTTCTGAAAAATTAACATGGTGTTCGGAGTCCATGGCAGATGGCACTCTGGAATATGAACTAGCAAAATGATTTCCTAGACATAGGATGCATCTGCATGATTTAAATCCACTCATTAAAATTAATGGAATTCCATTTACATTTCAAAATAGTAAATATGACACGTAATCATTCCAGTCACAGCTTCGTCAAGCACTAGTTTTATGATAATTGAGGTGGATCTCAGCCAACTCAGACATGGGAAAAACCAAAATCATCTACAAACAAATCCCAAACATTTTTTACTGTCAAATGTAGTAAACATATGGATGATTATGAGAAAACCTTGGTTCAGAAATAAGTAAGATTTGATGAGCTCTAAGAAAAGGGGGAAAAATCTTGTTCACCAACCAAACGTTTTCTTCAAGAAGTCCTTTGTTCTCTTCCTCGTCCGTGTGAAAACAATAACCACACAAGCCAGGATCCATGGAGGAAAGCTCCCACCAAAAATGTTAAATTTCTCGACCCACACTGGAGTTTCCTTCAAAACCAATGTTATTAAAATGGTTATTACTGCAACGCCCACCAAGATCTTGGTTACTGGTTTCATCAAGGAGTCCTGCAATTAGAGATTACAAATACAATACAGTCATAATCAGATGCTGAAAACGGCTTTCTGCAATGCCCACATATGGAGAAGAAAAAGAAAGGTACGACTAAGATTAGCACAACTTCTTACTATTTATGTCCATGATGCTTTTCCCTGCCAAGAGAAATCAGTTGCTTAAGCACAAAGCACTGCTGTTGCGCGAATAAGGCAGAAAAGAAACCGAAAGAAATAATGGAAAATCACATCTGCAAATCCTATCTATCATTTTCAGGGCAGTGTGGGATTTAGCAATTTTTTTTTTCTCCAAATGATCCCCGGATGAGGTCTTCAATGTAAAGTCCTTAAGGGCATTCGGTCATGACAATTATGCCAAGGAGCATTCAATCGGGTGTTGATGGTCATGCTAATTTATTGGTCTATGCATGAGAGGTGGTCTCTAGGATGCCCCTTGGAACATCTAAATTGACTGAATCATCATCCTAATGGTTAGGAAGCATTTGGGCAGGAAGGGAATATACAAGACTTTGCCTTTACAAAATGCTACTCTCTCCACCTCTAGCTGTTGCAAAATCTCAATCCGTTAAAGGTAAATAAGTCACATTTTCCTCTTTGAGAGATAAAGGGACTTGTACTTGCAGAGATTGAACCACTACTGAGCTACATTTAATTGGGAAGGAGATGCTATTGGGTTCAAATACCATTCTCAAATGAGTTTTGAGAAGCTTTTATTTGAAAGATGATCAAGTGACATCAACTCAGCACTTTGGTTGAAAGCACGCCTCTCACTCAAGAACCTAACCTAAGAAGGAAGTTGCTAGAGTCAAGCAGAAGTTGAAAAAGTGGAAAAGAGATTTTATCTGGCATTATCTAATCCATGAAACTGCATTACAATCCAAACAGAAGAAATTAGGTGAATATGATGTTTACGGAAAAAGCCAATTCCTTTTGCTGAAATTCCGTTCTTTGGATATTGAAAAACAATGAGGGAGTCCAAAGGACGTCACAACCATTGCCTCTATGGTCCTATTTTTCGGCTTAATCATGTGATTAAACCCAGAGATAAAGTTGAAATCATATCTTACTAGAAGATATAAGGTTTCTTGGTTGGGGAGAACCCTTTCACCAATGACACCAAACGTGAACAGGGGGAAGAAATATATGCATTGGATACAATCGACTGGTTTTAAATTGCTTTTAATCGAACCAACAGATTATGATTCAATATATCTTTTATTTTCTTACACTTTCTCAACAACGGAACAGAATTCCCCCCAAGTTATCTATTATTTCCTTTCTCTATGAATCATGTTTCCTAGTTTTCTCAGCAATCAAACAGATAATTTTATCGACAATATGCAGAAAATTTAAGGAGAAGAAAAAAAAATCAATTTATCCAAAATGGACAACAAAATCTACGATAGAAGTACCTTGGGCTCCCCATCGACGTAAATCACCGATCCGTCTCTGTAAGTCAACACAGACCGTCCGTTCCTCGAGTTGAACCGGATCGCAAGGCCGCGCCCCGACCCGGGCTTGAATGCAAAGATTGACTTGAACCCGTATTTGTCAAGGATATCTCGGACCTCGAGCTGGTCCTGGTCCCAGCCGCCCAGGCTAGACTTGAACACGTCGATCGGACCCTTACCCTGCCTGAACAGACGGATCTCCACCTCTGGAACCTTGGTCTTCACGGTTTTCGTGCTCCGGCTCTGGTCCGTAGGTTGAGGAGAACCGTCCGGATCCGAACCCGCTTCCTCGATTTCTGGGACTATTTCGGCGGCTTCGGCCACCTTCTCTGTCTTCTCCATTTAGCTCTGGCCGTCTTGTGCTCAACCAAAGAGTTTCTGTTTAACGCTGTGTAATACACTAATACAGTAATATCCAGAAATATTAAATTATTCCTATTTATTAATATATGATAAATGATTTATTACATAAAATAAAATAAAAAATTAATCATTAAAAAAAAATCAATTGAATACATTTTGGATAGGGGTGATTAACGGTCCGGTCGGACCGAACGGACCGACCGGACCGACCGTTTCGGTCCGGACCGGACCGGACCGAGACTTAGACCGGTCCGGTCCGGTCCATATTTTAGAGGACCGAAATCATTCGGTCCGGTCCACGGTCCACAGTTTTTTCGGACCGGACCGGACCGGACCGGACCGAATGAAAAATTAAAAAAAATATATATTTTTTATATATATTTTATATATAATAATTGTACAATTAACAATATAAATTTTTAAATATATTATTAATACTTGTTAATATTCTATAAATTAACAATATTTTATATATATCTTCATTTAACCTATCACTATTAACAATATAAAATTTTAAATATACTATTAACACTTGTTAATATTCTATGAATTAATAAATATATAATATCAATTAGTTAATTATATAGTAATTATATAAATTAATAATATAATTTTCATCTAATTTATTATCATTGACCATATAAAATATTTTTTTATTGAGTTTGTTACATAATCCACATTAATAAGTCACTTAGTTTAATTTAGTATTTTAAATAAATTTTTTTATTAATTATTAAAAAAAAAAAAAAAAGAGGGCGGACCGACTGGACCGGACCGGACCGGACCGGACCGATAGCTATCGGTTCGGTCCGGTCCCTTTGGGTGTTCGGTCCGGTCCGGTCCGGAAAAATAATGGACCGAAAATTTTCGGTCCATCGCCGGACCGGACCGGACCGGACCGGACCGGCCCGTTTGCAGCCCTAATTTTGGAGCATCACTCGGGTATTTTTTAGAAGTTTGATTATTTCTATTAATTAATATAAATATATTATATATTTAAATTTAGATACTAAAATAAGTTTTCATGATAAATAAAATTTTAATCATGTTCCATTTTTTAAATAACTCCCCATTTATTATTTTTTAAATCAATTTGATTCTTTTAGACAATCAAAATTGTAACCAGGAGTTTAGTGGAACAACAAGGCACACTGTAGCTACAGATCAAGGTCAGGATAACACCAGTGTTGTGGTCCAGTTGAATGATGATCTACCAGAGAAGTTTCCTGCCCCCTCCACACAATCAATAGAAGAGTAAGTTGTTGAGGACATAGGGAAAGTTTTGATTGAGCAAGAGAGCCTGCAAATCGTTAAATTTACCTATCCCCTACCAGACCCACAAGAGGTTAGCACAGAAGCCATTAATCCAGTTGTGAGCAAAGTAACTGAGTCGGGCGAAGAATGGGAGAATCCTCTGATAAGCCTAAAGAGGAAATCGAAGAAGAAAAAGACAAGATCCTTAGCAGTCAGTGTTAATGAGACGTTTATGGTTGCATATGAAGAGGAAAGAACGGATGAGATACTATTTTCCCATTCTGATCACGAGAGTGAGAGAGACAAAATCAATGATGATATGCGCAAGGAATACTACACAGACTCTGAGGGCTCCAACAACCCCAGAAAAACAGGCCAGAAAAGAGGCTCTACCAGAGTGGTAATTCGTCCTTCCAAATTTAAATTATGATCAGTCCTATTATTTTTTAGAATATTAGAGGAGTAGGCACTTCTTATAGGAGGTTGAGGAAAATTATTAAGTAATTTAGCCCTAATATCATAGCTTTAGCTGAGCCCTTTTTGTTAGAGGATAGAATCCCGTCATTCTTAGGATTTTTCACGTCGACTTATAAATAGGATTTTTCGCCCATAATCATTGTATCTGTATATCGCAACGAGGCATACTTAAGGACATTAGAGAACATCTTTTGTTCTTTTATTTTTCCTGTTTTTCATGCATTAAAACAAGAACGAAACCCACATTTATCCTCAAACTGTTAACGAATGTAAATTGTAATGCCTTGAAGATTCAACACTTGAGTTGCTTGGTCATTGGCATCATGCTATGCCAGAGGTTGTTGAATCTTGAGTAGAGCAATGGAAACAGACACTGCTGCTAAATCTACCATTCAATATACATGAATTGCAAGAAAAAAAAATACATCCCAGAATTTCAGCCTCTACATTCATGCAATACAAAGATGTAAAACTATCTAGTTTTCCCATATAAATCTCATCGGCTGTCTGCGTACATGAATAATTCAATCAAACTACCAGATGTTTGTACATGTAATTTCGGGCTATTCGTTTCCTGATAAAAACTACCAGATACTAGAAAGGAAGAAACTCCATTAAATTGGCTCCATATCCTCGCCATTGCTTCAGAAAAACATCCATGCCACATCCACCTCTTTGCTTCAGAAGGCTAGAATAAAAGTAGGTATGAGTGTTCAACTTTGGAGGATTTTTAATATGATTGCTGAAGAAAAACTAGATTACTAAAAAGGCAATAGGAAGCAAACCATTCCAGCTTGCTTACTGATTAGAAGCAACATGTCAGCAAAGAAAGATATGTGAACTAAGTGGATGTGTGTGTGTGCCGGGATGTGCAGATTTGTGTGTCAAAGCGTGTGTCTGCATGTGGGACAACATAGAGAGAAGTCTACCCTCAGTATTATTAGTGTGTGCTTGTTGCATGCTCTGATTTGCCGAAATAAGATGATGAATCCAACCACCCAGCAATCTTTGCTCTTTCAACATAATTTGTGAACTGTTTCTTTGCATCAGGAACATCCAGAGCCAAGTCATCGAGTGATTCAAAAACCCTCCCAAAACCCTCAGTCATCTGGTTCATGGTTATGAGTCCAGAGCCAAAACACTCCTCGAGTAAACTCCACAATTTTTCGTTCTTCTTCTCCATGATTGTCACCAAAGCTTTCTTGACAATCTCATGGTGAAAAAATGGCATGCCTAACTCCTTTATGCAGCAACAAGCCTCTCTAATGTCCCCTCCAGACTCAAACTCCTCTAGCAGCTTTCCAATCTTGTCCTTGACATCCTCGACTGCCCACCCAGGCCTGCTGCTTCCCCCACCACCCCAACACCTTAGGATCCGCTCCCCTGAAAGTCGAGCCTTTAGCAATGACCTTGCCATTTGAAGTACTTTGCTCCCAATTGAGTCCGGCCCTACACACTGGGTTCCAATCTCTTCCAAGTGTTGTGGAGCCAGGACTTCATCCACTTCTGCTCTAGCTAAAAACATTGCAAGGTCCTCAACAACAACTGGGTTATCCAGAGCAGTGTCATCGGCAGATTCTATCAACATTGTGAACCCATTTACAACATCCTCAGCAGGGAAATACAGAGATGACAGCAACACAGAAGCCATTTCCTTCTCCCTACTCTTCCGGTCCATTGCTAGAGTTATCAGTTTCTTAACAAAGAGAGCATTCAATTCTGCTGAACAAGTCTTGTCTTCCGATTCTAGAAAACTACTTACCTCTGATATATCACCAGACAAGAAGTATTCTTGAATAGTAGATTGAGCCTTCATCTTGAATATTTTGGCAGAGCCAACATCTAATGCTTGCTTTCCTGGCTCCAGTTTAAGTGACTTCAAAGATGAAGCACACAGCCATCCCTCTGATGCTGCCTTGGAGATCAGTGACTGCAATATTCCCCTCGCATTAGGTATATCAAGTGATAAGTCATCGACTGTGTCAATCATCCGACCAAAGCCTTTTGATATTTGACTTGAGTTGATTAAACCTTCTTCCACAGCTTCCTTCAGCAAATCCAGTAGCTGTCCTTCAGCTTGCTGTCTCTCCATTGCCATTATAAGAACCCTTTTAACTATTTCATGATGGAAGAATGGAACTTTCAAATCGTTGATGCATCTGCAAGCCTCTTTCATATCACTACTATTTACATACTCCATCAACAAATTTATAATCCTAGCCTTCACATTCTCAGCTGTTTTATTCATGCTACCTCCCCACCGCCTCTCAATCAAATCTGCATGAAGAGGGGCTGCTAAATATCCCTTCTCACACCTTTTTAAGACTTCAACCCCTTTTGAATCCTTAGGTAATGAAGCCATTTCTTTAGTCAGAAATGCAGGAGGAAGTATGTCATCAACCACAGCTCGAGCAATGAACAAAGCAAGAACATCAACTGTGTCTGGTATATCCACAATCAAGTCATCCGCAGATTTTACCAATTTACTGAAGCCTTTGTAAACTTGTGGGGGGTCAACCACATCGGCATATAGCGAAGATAACAGAGCAGCAGCCATTTCTTTTTCTTTGTCATGCCTGTCCATAGCCATCGACACAAGTTTTTTGACAAAATAGAAGCTATAGCGAGGGTTTCCAAGTTCTCTCAATTCATTCGAAGTTGAGGCAACATCATCAGTGACAAAGTATTCCTCCACTATTATGATAGCCTTCTTTTTGTACTCCTCAAAATCCCCTGTCGACTTTCCTGCATCTAAAGGTTCGCATTCCTACAAAGAATTATATTTTTTCAGAAGTTAGTAACTGCAATGAGCAATTCAAGCATAAAAACAAGCAATCTTACTGACTTTTCATCTCTTGGTAATGTTTTACAATTCTGCAAAGGTGAGACATAGACACATAAAGTAACTGCCTACCTCACTGCTATCATAGTTTGGGTCATTAGGGTCAAGAAAATAGGTACCATCTGTATCAAGTAACCCTCCCCAGGTACCTTTTCCCCCATAACCACCTGCATCATGAAAGTAGTTCATTAGGAAATAATCTGAAAATTACAGATAGCAAGCCCGTGTCATTTATATTTTAATTGCAAATATATAATGCAATGAAGGACATTAGATGCCCAATACTTCATTTTTATGCATCTCTATGTCATCAGAATAGTAGTCCAAACATACAAATATGCCAATGAGGCCAACCTAAGCTACCAAGAGAGAAATGCTCTCCAAGATATCCTTTTTTAGCACCATGACTTCCGGGCTATCTGTTCTAACATTTCAAAACCAGAGTTCTCAGGCTCAGATTTTTTCAGCCAATAAATGATGCAAACGAAAAATTAACACATTGATCCGGTATCAATATAACAAAAAGGTACATTTTACCTTTTTTAGGACGCCCGTCTTTTGGAGAATGTGAAGACCTATCATGCTTGAATGGGCTATGTTTTCCATGCAACCTCGGAGACCTCGGTGACTTTGGGGACATTGGTGACTTTGGGGACATTGGAGACTTGGGAGAAGTCTTCAACAAAGGAACAGATAGCCGATCTGCACTATCTAAGGCAGACTTGTGAACCTTCCGACGCTCATTTGATGCAGAACCATTGCCGAAATCCATCGAGCTTATATGCTGAAATCCTCTTCTCACTCTCTAGTACCAAGAAAAGAGATCACGCAATCAATTTGCAGAGAGAGACTAACAACACTGCATTAATTTATTATTTTTTAAAAAGAAAAAAGAAAAAGAAAAAAAACTCCACCCTCTCTAATCCCCTGCCCTCTCATAGCACAGTAAAATTACTATAAATCTACATTACTGCGTGCTATAAGAACTTTAAAAAAACCCAGTCTGAAATAATATACCAGCTTTCTTATTTCATAGAACAGACATCAAAAGAAAAGGACTCGAATATAGGAACCAAAAAACAATTAACTAGAGTAAAGGTGTATGTGTCGCACAGAACATCTACAGCAGCTAAATTCAAGCTCTTCCAACAAATGGATAAATCACCAAGAAAAAAAAATATATATATATATTTATATAAATTTCCAAAAACAGGAAACAAAACCGAAGATGTTCTTTCTTTTACTGAAAACGCAAGCATTTTGATTGTAATAAATAAAATCTTTCAGAAAACCAAACAAAATGAGAAAAAATCTACCAAATGCTCTCCACTTCCTCCCTCCCCTTCTTAGCCATACTCAGAGTATCTTACAAACGGCATTCCATACAACCAAAAACTGTTACCGTAGAAACCAATAAAAAACCTTACTTTTTATGGTCTTTTACGAGAAGAAATCCAACACCGATGATCTGGTTTCCTTCGTTGGTGTTAAATTGTTAACCTATGCTGTACTGAAGTTTCAACGCCCAAACAAGCTTTTGGTTCTCGTTCCAGTTTTTTTTTTTTTCGGAGGAAGTTGCAAAACGCTAGGACGTTATATGTCGTTGGATTAAAATCAATGCGGATCTTAAGGAATTTTGCCAATGGACGGCTTAGATCTTCTTATATTCTGCCTGTTGAAACGGCAAACACAGAGCCCGCCAAATCCGCGGGAAAAGACGTGGACAGAATTATTTTTAATGATTGATATTAAAGAAGTGAGTTTTTATTTTTATTTTATGATGCGATATTAAATTATTAGAGATTATTTATTATATTTTATTTATAAATATATTATTTAATTCTAAAGAAAAGATGAATAGATTTTTTTAAATGAAATTACATATTTAGTCTTACCGTGCACTGTGTCCATAGTCGGAAAATATTTATAAAAATAATTAGTTAATTAAATTTAAAAAATAAAATTATTTTCTCTATTTTTTTTATAAATTTATTTTTTATATTTAAAATTAATTTAGTTACATCGAATTAAACTATTTCATTTCATTTTTTATTATATAATTATTATAATTTTTTTAAATTATTATATAAAATATAATAAATAATTTAATTTTTTAAAATTTTAAAATAAAAATAATATTATACATATGGATTTATCTAAATTGCTTGGGATCGTCGTCGGTTTCTTCTCTTATTTTAATAACAAGTAGCCGGGAAAAAAGGCCAAAGCGGGAGAGAAAATGGAGGCGGCGATGGGATTGATGAGAAGAATACCTCCGAAGCACACCGACGCGGCTCTCTCGGCGCTCCTCAGCCTCTTGCCCAACCACTCCTCCGATCTTCTCTCTCAAGTCGATCAGCCCCTCCAGGTTCACAAACTCTCTCTCTCTCTCTCTCTAATACAAGTTAGAGTTTGGTGTAATTTTTTACTTTTTTTTTTAATTACTTCGTGTTTGGTTGCTGAGATATTGGAGGAGTGGAGAAGAAAATTGGATGTTGTTATATGTACTTGCGCTCCAATTGGCTCCACATTACTTAGCAACTGCCAGTTTGGTTTCGAACTTTTTGAAATCTTTGATTCTGAAAATATGACATAATAGATAAGTAAAAACGAAGACTGTTGGGTTTTTTGAGAATGTTCTATTTTCAGCTTGACAGTCATTTCTTATGACCCGACATACAAATTGTTCAAGTTAATGCTCTGCAATCTACTTCTCTGGCATTTTCGGGGAAAAATGTTATTAGGAGGTTTTGAAAGTTGTTTTGTAAACAGTACCAAACCTTTATGCCTTTTTAAAAATGGAAACAATTTATTTTTCTGAAATAATTAATTGCACTCCTATTATTTTGTGTTTCATTCTCTATCGATCAAAAAAAAATTATTGTGTTTCATTCTCCCCTCAGTTTGGAAAGGTAAAATAATTTAACCTAGTCATGCAAATTTTTGGGGTTTAACCAACTACAAGTTGTAGGTTTTAACTTTTAACTCTGTTGATCATCAAGTTTTACCGTATGGTAATTATTAACTGTTGTTGATCATAGCATCGGCCATCCCTTCAATTGCTGGATTTCAAGTAACCTATCCCTTAAAAGATACTTCTAACTTAGATTAGACCATGGAAATTTAGATCAACTTTCTTATTTATATTGTATAGAGTAAATAAGGCATGTTCTTTTGGGCGCTTGTGTTTTATTCTTTTCCATGATTGGGTAGTTTTTTACTTTTAACTTAGAGTAGACTGTATTTGAGTGAGTTTTATGTGGATGGATAATGTATTGACTTTCTTAAGATGAGTATTTCCTAACCTACTGCTTCATTTGAAAAATAAAACTTTTTTGGACTGAATTTACAGGTTTTATTCGACGTTGATTGTGGGAAGGAGTTTATTTTGTGTGAATACAACAGAGATGCCGACTCTTACAGGTATATGCTTACCTATTTGTGCTTTCATAAGTTTTGTTCTAGGTTGTAGCATGGTAGATTAGTAGTCATCTGAATCTGCGTTCAGTAGTGATTCTGCTTGTGTGCTGTTGTAGATGTAAAAGAGATCTGCCCTTAATTTGTAGTCTCTATATTTAGTTCACAGATCATTGAAGCTCTGAGGACCTTTTTGCTGCAACTCTTTTCTGCATGGTTTTAACAGAGAGAAGCACATTATCGACGTCTAGTCTAAAGCAATTGTCACTACCATACCTTTTTTTCCTACATGAGCACCTTTTTTGGCGGTTATGAAAACTCCCAAAAATTTATGTGCATAGAAATTATTTGCGTGGATGCACTTATTATACTTAACTATATGCATTCGCTACTTCTTTGAAAAGTAGGGATTCATTTTGTTTTGTGTTACTTTATTCCCATCTAGATCGCCTTGGTCAAATAAATACCATCCACCATTGAAGGATGGAGCACTCCCATCAATAGTGTTGAGGAAACTTGAAGTTGAGGCGAACGACATCTTTGCAATTTATCGTGACCAGTGAGGTCCTTTACTTGCCTCGTCCTTGAGTTTCTTCTTTGTTTAACGGATCTCATGTGTAAAATTTCTTCTTCAATGACTTATCCTGTCTAAAAAAATTATTAGTTTAATTAACATGTAATTTGTTAGGTACTATGAAGGTGGCTTTTCATCAGTTTATATGTGGGAAGATGACAATGAAGGTTTTGTAGCATGCTTCCTAATAAAGAAAGGTAATCTTTGTACCTGAACTGACCGTCAGTAGGCTTTTTATGTTTCACTGATTTGCATTTTCGTGGATGAAGATGGCTCAAAGACAGGGCAGGGTCGAAGGGGTTACCTGCAGGAGGGAGCATGGGATGCTATACATGTCATCGAGGTAAAGTTCATTTTCCATCGACTGCATAGTGTGGATGTGGGGATGATGTCCATGTAGGATGTCCTTGTAACCCTCTGTCTGCTTTCACTCTTCTCTGTGTATTTTTCTGTCATTCCTTCCTTGATGTGCGCTAAACCTCATTTTGTTCTAGGTGGGGCCAGAGGAGGAAGGAGTTGCTCATTACTGCTTAACCAGTACCGTGATGCTATCTTTGACTACGGATAACGAGTTGTCAGGCACATTTAGCTTGTCTGGATCAATTAGGCGACAGGTATTTCATTCTATTCTGGACCGAGGAGTTTAATCTTTGCCCCAGAGTTTACTTGTTGGAATATTTCTCTGAAAATCTGCCAAAGCCAAATGTAGGAGACTTGTACCTTTGTGCCTATTGGGTGAGTGAATTTGCGAAGAATGGACAGTGAATTTAGTCAGGATCATTTTTTATTCCATTTGCTCATAACCTGTGAGAGGTTTCAGTATGGAGATTGACATCATCTCCCTCCTAGGAAGTACTCCTCTTCAGATGGTAAAAGGCTGGACGAGTTGGATCAGATTCAGTGTTGGGGAAGATTCTATTCTGAATCTTCCTAGCCCAAAGAGAGGGATCAAGTAAAGAAGTTTTTTTTTTAATAAGTAAGAGATAGATTTTATTGATATGAATGAAATAGGCAAAGCCCGTGTACACATGAAGTATACAAGAGAATACCTAAATACATTCTAGGAGCCAGAAATTAAAACCAGAAAATTGTGAACATTGTTTCCATAAAGCACAATAGCTGAAAACCAAAGTAATAAAGTGTGTAAAAAAAAGTTCTGAAGCTCCGCCGTTGTATGTTCCCTATCGTCGAAGGACCGTGCATTCCTTTCCAACCAAGTACACCACATAATGCACAACAGAATCATCTTCCACGCCGCCGCCACTTGGGAACAGCCTTGAATTCCTTTCCAACAAGCTAGTAAATCCACTAACCTCGATGGCATTACCCAAGCTAAACCAACTCTTCTAAGTATCTCATCACATATCACTCTTGTCACTTCACAATGCAATAATAAATTATCCATTGATTCGTCATGTGTTTTGCACAAATAACACCAATCCATCACAATGAGCCCCCTCTTCCTTAAATTTTCCGTGGTCAAAATATGCCCAAGAGAAGCAGTCCATACGAAAAAAGCTACTTTGGAAGGCAGTGTGACCTCCAAATACTCTTCCATGGAAAAGGAAAATTACCTTGTGGTGCCAATAATTTTTAATACGACCTCACTGTAAATTTCTTGCTATCATTAGGCCTCCACTGCATTCTGTCCCCCTGTGTTGTTATACCTCCCATGGAATATATCAAGCTGAAGAATTCTGAAACAGTACTCAATTCTCAATCATGAAGATCCCTATTAAAGAGAACATTCCACTGGCGAGAACCATGAGAAAATGCAATCAGATCCACCACAGAAGCATCCATGTTAACTGCGATGCGATAGAGAGCTGGAAAAACCCTATCAAGAGCGCTATCACCACACCAAACATCATGCCAAAACCTGATTATGGAACCCTCGCCTGCCACAAAACAGATTTGAGTTTCAAAACTCTGCCAGCCCCTCCTAAAAAACTTCTATAAGCCCCTCCTAAAAAACTTCTATAAGCCCACACCATAACCCCCCCCCCCCCCCCCCAAAAAAAAAAAAAAAGCACTTCCATGTCGGAGATCAATAACTTCCTTCCAAAGTGCATCCCCCTCCAAGTGATATGTCGACAACCATTTCCCCAATAGAGTTTTATTGAATGTCCTCAAATTGCGCACCCCCAAGCCACCATTCGAGATAGGAGAGCAAATTTTATTCCAATTAACAAGATGAGAATTTGCTTCCTCCCCCACAAAGAAGCCCTAAATAGCTTCTCAATCCTATTAGCCACCCCTGCAAGCAAAGGAAATAGATTAGATAAAGTACTCATTATTAATGTGAGTCTACCTCCTCTCAATAAATACATCCGTTTCCAGCCAGCCTACATTTTCTCAACTTTCTCTATAACCCCATCCCAAATAGCTCTAGCCTTAAATGCTGCTCCCAACAGAAGTCCCAAATATTTCATAGGCAAAGAAGACACTTTACAACCCAGGAGACTCGCCAAGATGGTGATGCTAGGCACAGGCCCCACTGAAACCATCTTGGTGATGCTAGGCACAGGCCCCACCGAAACCATCTCGGACTTACCAAGATTCACCTTAAGACCCAACACGGCTTCAAAACATAACAAGAGTGCCCTTAAGACTTGAATCTGGCCACGATCAACGTCACAAAATAGGAGTATCATCTGCGAAAAGGAGATCTGTTTAGTAGCCTTCACCATCCGACCAAGTGCCTCCATGACAATAACAAATAGAAAAGGAGACAATGGATCCCCTTGCCTCAAATTACGGGAACTGTTAAAAAAGTCAGCAGGGGTACCATTAACTAGTACCAAGAAGCGAGTGATAGTAACACAATGTTGAATCCATGAGATCCACCTATCTCCAAAGCCACACCTCCCGAACAAGTAGAAAAGAAATTCTCAGTTCACATGTTCATATGCCTTTTTCATGTCAAGCTTGCACAGAATACCTCGAACTCCTTCCTTCAACCTAATATCCAAGCACTCATTGGCTATAAGAATTGAATCAAGAATTTGCCTCCTCCGAACAAACGCATTTTGAGGCTTAGAAATAATTTTTTCCATGACCAAGCTTAACCGATTAGTAAGAACTTTCGAAATAATCTTGTATGCCCCACTCACGAGACTTACAGGTTGGAAATCTTCAATTTTTGTTGCCCCACGTTTCTTCGGTATGAGAGCAATGAGCGTCGCATTGAGGCATTTCTCAAATTTCTTAAAGGAGTGGAATTCAAGGAGCACCTGCATAACATCGCATTTCACAATGTCCCAACAAGCGTGAAAAAATCCCATCGAAAAGCCATTAGGAACCAGTGCTTTGTTTTTGGCCATACCACTAATGACTTTATAAATCTCATCTTCTTCAAAGGGTCTTTCCAGCCTCGACCAAACCCGACTATTGAACCACGTGAACTCATCCCCAACAAGAGAGAGATCCATGAGATCCAAATCAAATATGAACTCCAAAAACTCCAAATCAAGTAAAGAAGTTGACAGTGAAATGGTTGTCCGGAAGCTCTGTTGTCTGGACATTGATATACTTTCCCATACTAGTATTAGCTTTCCTGTTTGATGGTGAACCTATCGTTTCCTAAGTAGAAGGTTTCGTCATTGAGAAGACTAAAGTTTAGTAGATCTGTCTCTCAAGAGGAATCCCTCCAACAATTACCCCAAGGGGCGCGCGCTCAACCCACAGTCCAAGAGCGAAAAGGTGTGGGGACCAAAGAGAGCCCAACATATAAATTGAGAAAATTATACTAAGAGGAAGTTGATAAATACAGAAACCACAGCTCATGGTACGTTCCCCTGAATATGCCTTGACCCTCCACTAGGTTCTTGGTAATACAACAAGAAAAAAAATTAAAAACATAGAAAATGAGGTCTAAAGACTCCTAAGGAGGAAGGGCATTGCTTTTTTTCTTTTACCTTTCTTTCTTTTACCGTGTTATCCAAAAACATAAAAGAGTCTTAGCATAATCAATTGGATCATAGTTATTTTTTATCCTTATGTGTGCAAATAGACAAGCAAGCTTTTCTTTACCTCAGGGTATGTTTATTTAGGACAGGAATTCATTATTTTCTTCCTATCCCTTTTAGATGGATATGAAACTCTCAGTTGCAGAAGGCCATCTTTGTAATATGGGAAGGATGATAGAGGAGATGGAGAGTAAGCTGAGGAATTCCCTGGATCAAGTATATTTTGGCAAGACAAAAGAAATGGTATGCACCCTACGACCACCATCTGAAGTTGTGATGAGACTGCCGGATTGCTGATGTTGGATTCTATGGCACGAGTTGGCGGATTCTCAAAATTCATTGCATTTCCCAAACTTACTTGGCAGTGTGTTTTTCCTAGCAGATATTATGTAGTTATTTGTTCTCCTTATTTTGAGACCTTATCTTGGACATAAAAAAGTGTAGCATTCTTAAACCCTATTGTAGACTTAAGAAGTTTGGTGCTTTGTGGATGAGATATAGATGCTCATTGAATTGGAAACTCGTTTGGTCTATACTCTTCTGATGATATGGAGACTGACATTATAAACGTTAAAAAAAAGGTGGGAAGATAAAATTTTGCAATTGATTTACTAAATTTCGAATGGCTTTCAAGTTCCTGGGATGACCATTATATTACCAAAAGCAGAAGTCTGTCAAAAGTGGAAGTTTATTTCCTCAAAATGTGAAAAGTGACTTGATCATCCACAAACAGGAGAAGCCCCGTCAGGGATGACATCCTTCCCTTTCAAAGAGGAGAGACTAGAGAGTCCCATTGGACTATAAAGCCTACTAATAAGTTTGTCCAATGAAAGTGTTTCATATGTAGAAAAAATTAATTACCTAAAAGAACATATATTATAATGTAGTAGACATTCAACTCGAGGGAGCGCTTGCGAGTTCTTGCATTAATCCCATATTGTAATTAGCCGACCATCTTGACAAAGCTCAGATTATAAGATAATATTGTGAAAATATCAACTCTTTTGCTCTGGCTATATACTCACAAGTTAAGGAAATTGAAAAATGAAAAATAAAAAATAAAAAATTTATAATTAATTCTTTTAGCCTAAGAATAAGAATAATTCTACGTGTATAATCGTAAAGTATGTAAACGTTATATAATCGCTTTGAAAAAGAATGGAATTTACTATTAAAAAATTAACTTTTTTATGTAGATTTTATATTTTATTTATTTTTTACAAAGTAATTATGCGACGATCGCACAATTTACAATTATAAATATCTTTTATCTAGGAATAATACTAAGGATAGATAGTTTTAGGCTACCATCAGATAGTGAGATGATGTTAGATGATTTATAAATAGTAATAATAAAATAATAATAAAATATTAAATAATAGCAAAAGGTAGATTACTCGCTAACAGCTAATGTCAAACCAAATTCGAATTCCTGTGGAAATGATCAGAAGCTCTAAAACCAGGCGGAAGTAGCATGGAACGGAATGGCCTCCCTTGAGTCGTTGATACAGAAATGCAACTCTCTCTCTCACGTCAAACAGCTCCAAGCCCATTTCATAACCACCAGCCAACTTCTCTTCTGTTCCTCCCGTACCAAACTCCTCGAGCTCTGCGCCGTCTCACCCTTTGGTGACCTCTCTTACGCCACCCACCTATTCCGACACATCCAAAATCCATCAACTAATGATTGGAACGCCGTCGTTCGGGGCCTCGCAGCCGGCCCCGAACCCACGAGGGCCATCTCGTGGTACCGAACCATGTCGCGCCAGTCCTGCAGAGTGGATGCGCTCACCTGCTCATTCGCTCTCAAGGCATGTGCACGTGCGCTGGCTCGCTCCGAGGCCATGCAGATACATTCTCAAGTTGTGCGATTAGGATTCTATGCCGACGTTCTCTTGATGACTACTTTGTTGGACGCGTACGCTAAATCCGGCGATCTTGATGGTGCCAAGAAGGTGTTTGATGAAATGGTTGTTAGAGATATTGCCTCGTGGAACGCTTTGATTGCTGGGCTGGCTCAGGGAAGTCGACCCAGTGAAGCTATAGAGTTGTTTAACGGAATGCGGGTAGAGGGTTGGAAGCCTGATGAAATCACTGTTCTTGGGGCTCTCTCGGCGTGTTCGCAATTGGGTGCTTTGAAAGAAGGCGAAAAGGTTCACAGTTATATCATGGGAGAGAAGCTTGACATGAACGTGCAAGTTTGCAATGCAGTTATTGACATGTATGCAAAATGTGGCTTTGCCAATAAGGCATATACGGTGTTTAAGAACATGTGCTGTAGGAGTCTTGTTACGTGGAATACCATGATTATGGCGTTTGCCATGCATGGTGATGGATACAAGGCTCTTGAGCTTTTTGAGCAAATGGGTCAAGCCGGGGTGCACCCAGATGCGGTGTCATATCTTGGCGCATTGTGTGCATGCAACCACGCAGGCTTAGTGAATGATGGGGTTCGGTTGTTTGATTCCATGGCAGGGTCTGGGTTGACACCTAATGTTAAGCATTATGGTAGTGTGGTTGATTTGTTGGGTCGTGCTGGGAGGCTCAAAGAGGCTTATGATATTGTAAGCTCTATGCCTATGAAATCCGATGAGGTTCTTTGGCAGACTTTGCTTGGTGCATGCAAGACTTATGGGAATGTGGAAATGGCTGAGATTGCCTCACGGAAGCTGGTGGAGATGGGGTCTAAAAGTTGTGGGGATTTTGTGTTACTGTCGAATGTTTATGCAGCTCATGAGAGATGGAAAGATGTGGATAGGGTGCGAACGGCGATGAAGGATAGAGATGTGAAGAAGATACCAGGGTTTAGTTACATCGAAGTGGATGGCGTCATACATAAGTTTGTAAATGGTGATCAGAACCATTTCAATTGGCGCGAGATTTATGCAAAGCTAGATGAGATTAAGTTCAGGACTAAAGCCTATGGGTATGTGGCTGAGACTAACTATGTGTTGCATGATATAGGACAAGAGGAGAAGGAGAATGCATTGTGTTATCACAGCGAGAAGTTGGCTGTGGCTTTTGGTTTGATTAGCACAGCTGAGGGGACCCCAATCCAAGTGATTAAGAACCTTAGGATATGCGGGGATTGTCATGTTGTGATTAAAATTATATCAAAGATCTACAACAGGGAAATCGTTGTGCGAGATCGAGCTCGATTTCACAGATTTACAGAAGGTTTATGTTCTTGCAAAGATTATTGGTGACACAGAACCTATAGTTCCTGGGTCATGAAGATGGCCTATCATCAATCTAAATCAGTGGAAAACTGATGATGGGCGATTTGTAGCCTGCTTTCCAGACACAGAAGTTGAGCTTGTTACCTAGACTAGTCGCTGGGGAAAACAACATTTTGTCTCCTGTATCCATCAACATTTTTGGGGATGAAGATGACATCTGCAAGAGGGAGTTTGGGGTGGTATACATGTTGCCAGGTATACTTCATACATAATCGACTGCAGAGGTACGGACATGTATACATGTTCATGCAATCCAACCCTCTCCCATTTATTCTTTTCACTTCTTATCTTCGTATTTCTTTTTCTGTCGTTCAATCCTTTGCGGCAGTTCCAATCTTTCGCAAGCGGTCTTTTATCTTCAACCATCCGATTCAATACACAGCCTTGTTAAATAACATTTTGCTAATACTGATTTTACCAATGAGAAGACTTGTTTTCTTTTTTGTTTTATATGGCATCAATTAGAAGACTACTGTTCTTATTTAGAGAGATGCTCAAATTTATGATTGAGCCACATGAATCTGATACAGATCAAAGCTCTTTTCATTATAAAGTTAATTTAGAATATCATATCAAACCACATTATTTTGTAAAATTTCTTCATAATCTAGCACTTCCCACTTCTCATACCCATTGATAGACTGGTAGAGTAAGATGCAGAACTCGCCTGATCATAAATTGTTGGATTTATCTCTCAATGATATTTACAAGGATGAATCTATGGCATGTCTTGATGGTTTTCATTATTCTAATCCTAGAACCAGTTGACAGGACCTAAATACCACTGCGCCATAACACATGCATTGATCAAGAAAGATTTCCGAGAAAAGATGAACAACAAATCCCAAATTTTCATGTTTGTAACATATGCATGCCATACATATAACGCTCACCCACACCAAAAAAAAAAAAAAAGGCAAAGATATGTAAAGCAAATCATTCGCTACTAGTCATGCTTCACTAATATATATGCCGCCAACATGAACTGCGTGACAAATCTCGGGGTTAGCATATGCGCTGTAAGGCACCACATCGGAGAGAACACTTCATGCTTTTTCACCAGGCTCACCGCCACCAGATGCAGCAGCAAGAGAAGCTTGTGCATCAGGCTTGCCACCTGCAGATGGTGCTTGCTCAACGTTTTCTTCTTCCTCGGTGTCACTATCCTCAAGGCTTACTGCATGCAGGTGAAGACACTTCAGATAGTTTTCAACAGAATGAAAAAGATGATCAAAACTTAACCCGATAATTTTTGGACGAGGTGAAACTGACCATCATCCTCGCCAGCAGCATCAACGTCAAAGCTTTCACCACCACCCATGTTCAGTTTCTGAAATAGACGGGCACAAGCTTGCATAAGTAATCTAATAAGTACGGCATAACAATGCTTAAGTGATAATTTCAGCAATTACCGAAAAATCGACGTCACCAAAGTCCATATCATTTCCAGCTGGAAATCAAAATGCCAAATTAGACAAACCAATAAAATTGATGGTAATTAAAGCAACAAGTAGAGAGATACTCACGTTTCTTATCCTGTTCCTCATCTTCGTCAACCCATTTATCCCAGTCAACTTTCAAAAATACGGGAGGCTTCCCCTCTTGCTTCAACAATCTACTCCACCACTTGTCCTCGGCCTTTTTCACAAGGTAGCATATATTTCTCAAGCCAATGCTAGCCTTGCTCTCCTGCAAGGTGTCATTTTAATACAAAAATCATTCGATAGAATGATGTTAGGACTTAAAGACAAGGTTATGATCTTGTGCATACATTTACATCAACTTTGTCATAAAGATCTATATCAATTTCATAAGGTATCTTTTCTGCTCCAATGGTAGCAGAGAAGAAAAATTTTCCTTCAGGCTCTAGTTTGAGCTTCACATCCTGCGCATCCGGCAAGTCAATTGTAATAAAAAGTACATCAAACCTCTGGGCCCATTTCACAGACGGATGACGGCTGAAAGTTGGACATTAAAAAGAAGTAAGAAAAAAGGAAGACATTAGCTACACAATTTTGCATTATCTAGTAAGTATCCACTTATATTCTCGTCTGTTACATGAAATTAAGAAACAAAACCAAGCATCTTGAATCAGTCTAAAACAGAGCACCTGACTGTGGCTATGATTACGAAGGAAAGAGAGTTGTGTACAGAATGAAGAAGCACAGGACATAGAAGACCAATAAGGTAGCATACATGTCGCAGAGAATAAAAATATAATCTTCATAATTGGATTTGTAGTTGACATTTCAAAACACTCGAGGCTGGAAGAAAATTTTCTACCACTGTCAATTCAAACTGCATCTTCAAGTTTTTGCATATTTTCTCCATTGAACTGCACTCATATACTTATAATACAGGGCATACTCCTACTAGTGATATTAAACATTCACAGCTCCCATGCCAAGAAGCGATTTATGTCAACTATTTTGTTTATACGCTTGGAGATAACTCAAACAGGTTGCGATTTGGTCTGACACACAACGTTTTCAATTTTGGATTCAACAATTCAACAGAAAACAGTTCGACTGTGCAAGTTGTTCATAACATTATAGCAAAAGTTTGGTGCTCAACATTGGGGCAATCCTTAGCATTCCGCTGTATAATATTAGCCAAGTAACGACCATGCCATCTTCTACTGAGATCTACATTCACATTTAGCATCAGGGCAGCAATTTATAGTGATGACGGAACCAAAACTCAATATTTTGCAGACGAAGACAATGAAAGAGAACAAAACACACACATGCACAGACACAGGAAATCAACACCCAACATATAAGTACGAACTCTACCGATTCATAGCTTGGAATATTCATATTGTAATTAGTAATTTCAATATCAGGCGAGACCCCCGAGTTCAAACTCTCAACTACTCAAAGTTCTGGCCATCACAAATAAGCAAGTCCAGTTTAGGAAACGAGCCTACGCCCTACCATCTGTTTAGTTTCTGAGATGATAAGTAGAACGAAAATCCAAGAAAACAGTATAAAACTCAAATTTCCTCTCGGAGAGAAAACGGTTATAAAAATGAAACTCATTTCACATCAATCATAACTCGACTCAAACCCTACCGCTCTATTTGTTTGCACAGAAAACAAAAATAAACTAAAAAGAGTATAAATTTTTTTAAAAAAATAAAAAGAGCACTTGCACCGATCCCAGATAACCAGAAGGTAAATAGCTCAGCCAACTGTCAAAGTCTACCATTTCTCGTCCTTTTCTTTATAAGCAATCAATCAGAACTACAAACTCGCTTCACAGACCACAAAAAAAAAAACTCTGCCCAGACCACATCAAACCTTAGGGTTGCTACACACTTCGAAAGAAAATCTACGGAAAATGCCAAAAATAAAGCAGTTGCATCGAGCGTGAAGAACCGCACCTCATGTTCGTGGTTTCGGCGAAAAAAACACAGGCTTTTCGGCTCCAAAGAGTTAACAGAGAACAGAGAGAGGACGCAGAGTTCGAATGAGTATGTGCAGAGCCACGGTGGGACGAAGAGGGTATATAAAGGGTTTTAGAGTTATTTTTTATTTTAATTGTTTATTTAAATGTTTTTAATTCTTTTAATTTAAGATAAATGGTTTTCTTTTCAAGGCGGTTAACTATGTTCTAGATACTTCTTTGCAGCTTTGGGCTTCGCCAAAAAAAAATAATAATAATAAAATTACTTTGACCTCTCATTATGACCCTTCTATTTAACTGTTGATTAAAATTTATTTTTTAATTAATAATTAAAAAAATAATTTTAAGTGTATTGATGTATTTTTTAAAAATATTAAAATGTATTAAAAAATATAATAAATAAATAAATAATAAGAAAACCACTGAACAGTAAACCTAACAGTAAGAGTAGGGCGATAGAGTAGTTCTACTCAAAAAATAATAATAAACAAAACAAAAGTCATAAGATAAAAGGCAAAAGATAAAAAATAATAAAAAATAAATAAATTCTTTTTATATATTTTATTTAGAATAATTCTGATATCATATTTTTTTATCAAGAAGTATTATAGTCATACAAATTTTTTTTATTAAAAATAAATAAATATTGATATAAACATAACTTCATATGATTTATTATATATACTTTACAATAAAATTAGATTTATAATTTAACATATTAAGTCAAATAACATTAATATATGAATTTAATTTTATGAAAATTTTTTATAACTAAGAAAATTTTCATTTTCTGAATATTTTTACGTGTTATCAAAATAATTGACCCACAAGTAAACGTAATGAATAATTTCTACTCATTAATAATAATAAAATAATGAGAAACATTACTCAATTAATTAATTCTTTTTATAATAAATATTTACAAATATTTTAGAAAAACAGTCTATTTTCTTGATTTATAAAATATGAACATAAATTTTCAACTTGCCTTTTTTTCGAAGAGTAGTATATGTATTTACAATTTTACTTACAATATTTATTTTGTCAGGTTTTTTTTTTAATTTCATAATTTTTAATATATTCAGTAATTGACATATAAAAAAGTAAATATTTTATAAATTTTTATAAATATATTTAATATATTTTTTTATAAATGCATTATTTTTTTAAAATTTACGAAAATTACGAAATAATGAAAAAATAAAACATTCGTGAAAAAATAAAGGCAGGAATTGTTATTAGGAGAGTAATGGGAATGAAAACATTGCGTGCTCTCGAATAAAGCACATTATTAAATGATAACAAAAGGACCAGTACGAGTCCTTTAACAAATATTCCTTTATAAAGTTGTGGAAAACACATGAGCTCTCTTTTTCCACAGTACTTGTTTCTTCATGTGGTAGGTTTGCACCATTCTCTCAGATTAGTTCAAAGAACATTCTACGATGGGAGAATTCTTAGTATTTTTGTCCGAACTTTAAGGGAGAAAGATAGACACTTTTTTATTTTGAGATGCGATGAAATAAAGTTGAACAAAATATTATTAGATTGTATTTTTGTAATATTATTTTTATTTTGAGATTTAAAAAAGTTGAATTATTTATTTTATTTTGTGTAAGAATTTAAGATGAGTTGAGATGAACCGTGAAAACAAATGAAGCCAAATGACTAATCTCGATTCTTTCAAATGAGCTATAGACTCGAACACCTTGAAAAAGTGAATTTGAAAAACCCTGCAAAGAAATGATCTTATTTGAATATGAGATGATATGAAATATTACTCTTTTTTGAGTGATGATAGATATAGTTATTGAGTGCGCAAACATCGTACACTCCTTTTAAAAAAAAGTAAAATCCAACATTAAAAAGTTATTTTTTTCATATAGATCATATATTTTCTCATTTTTTTTAAAAAGAATGCGTAACACTTATACACTTTATGACTGTAAATACCATTTTTATTTCCAAATTGATAGGGAGAGGTGAAGAGAACATTAGTGCAAATTGGGAAAAGTAATATCAGAGACAAGTCTCAAATATACTAATATTGCACAAGCCTTTTGTTAAAAAGTAAACTCCACAGAAAAAAAATGAATTTTTTACACCTTTTCACGGTGGAAACCACTTTTTCATAAAAGACCTGCACGAAGCTTGTAGTGTATATATCATTATTCATTATTGCCAGAATTTAGGTTTGGTATATTTCTTACAAGTACATTACATGCAAGCAATTTCTAGCACTCTAAGCAACTTAAGAGTCCTGAAGATGATCCTAATTGTTGCAGCACAAGGAAACTTATGATACATCATAACACAACTGAAGTTCATATGAGAGGTTGGTGTACTCACAAGAAATGAGCCAAAACATGAGAGCAATCAAAAGAGGATTGAACTCAAATCAACTTCTACTAGATGCCTACAATGTTAGCCTCAAATAAATAGCTCCACCAGCTACACCACATATTGAGAGACATCAAAAAATCCCGATCCCCGTTCGAGTGAGAGCTTAGAATAATACACACAGATTGTTAGTGAACATCTAGTCTTTCATTGCTCTTGCCTCAAGACCCCCTTCAGGTCGTTTTACAAGATTGTATGGCATGTAGGTTCCAAGAAGTTTATCCCATATGGGAAAGAAAGGCTGAGAATAGTTGTACTTCAAGCCTGGGAGTTGATGATGGATGTCATGATAAGCACTGTTGTTCTGGAAGATAATATGGAAGATATTTCCAGGCAACCAAAGACCACAGTGATCATCGACAGTTTTAACAACGGCAAAGCAGAAGAAAATCACAGCCGTTCTTGCAGTCATTCCTGAGACCAGAAAAGATAAAGCTCCACCCAAAGTGTCGAGCAACAGACCTTCAAGTGGGTGATTGTAAAGGGCCCCAATTGCATAGGGTACAACCAGCCTGTGATGCTGGGAGTGCACATGGCGGTACAGAAATTTGTTCTGATGCATGAAGCGATGCACAAAGTACTGCCATGTGTCCATCACAAACATTGCAACCACAATCTGTACAATTTGGACAGGAATGGAAGGTTGAATCGTGATCCCTGATGCATCAGCCTTTGAGGTCAACTGTAGCAACAATGCAAGAGCATTTGTCAAATTTAAGACAGCAAAGATACTGAAAAGGGGAAGCTAATAATTCAGTCAATATACAGTATACCAAAGTGTAGAAGTAACTCTATGTGTCCTGTTATGACTTACAAGCCACACATATACTAGCTGTAAAATGCTTGATATCCACTAGTCTAGAACATACCAAGTTTCCACTTACTGGCACTCCTTATACAAGAGTCTTAAGACAGTAACGCTACTCAATCAACCCAAAATTATCCAACAAGCATTATAATGTCGCAATTACAAACATTTTCTTATTTCAATAAGGTATATGAAGTTTTGAATTCAGAGAACTTCCAAAATATGAAGCAATAGAAAAAACTGGGAACCATCCAAAATCACTTTATAATCAAACAATCCATGTGATCTTCACAATGCCCATGTCAACGATAAAAGCATGTCAGACCTCCCCCCCATAGGTGAGATATATTTAAAACCAAGCGGTTAAATAAGTGAAAATACTTGTTACAATCTGCAAAAGATGGCACCAATCGGTGTACAGTTATGAAAGTACCCTACAAGAAAATCGCATGTAAGGTTTCCTTCAGTCATCGTTAGTCGAGCAGATGTCATCATATCTTTAAGCTAGGTTGAGGGTAATAAACAAGCCAGTCAAAACAAAGACTGCATCAGCAGGTATTTATTTGGAGATTTAAGTTCTTATTAAATCAAGTACAATAGATAATTTATTTGAATAATCTTATGGTACTTATGGGAGAAATTGGTAGACATGACATTTTTGTAGGAGAATGGAGGGTGAGTTGGCAATGGTTTGTCTCTGCGGTCAACATCTTGCCCTTATGGATTGTAATTGACAAGCTAAACTTTTCCTCCATCAAACAAAGACACTAATCTTAAACTTTATTATTTAGATGACAAGCTTTACAGCATTGTTCAAGGCTTCCACATTTGGTCTGTATTATACACATATTAGACCCCAAAAAGCCGTAATCCTTTACTTATACCCCACTTCACCTCGACAATTAGGACACAACGTTCTTAAAGCCTAAATTCTCATTTTATAACTGCATTTGTATTCTCAAGATTTTTTAGGAAAAAGTTGCCATGACAATGTCAACTCGTAATGTAAAATTTTTGTTTTGATAAAGTAAAAGATATTTTATTGATACTGAAACAGGCATGGTATTCATAATGTAACATCTGTCATACCAGCCTCTGCAATGTGGAATCCACATCAGGACCCAGTACCTAAATTTAGCAAATGGAATGTGCACAGTGCAAAGAAGTGGTGTCTAAGAACAGGTCCCATATGAATTCATTAGTGATATAAAGTAGAAAGGCTAGCCCAAACCATCGGGTTGGATGTCCTGCACAGATATGTCAACTCGTAATGTAACATTTTTGTTTTGATAAGTAAAAGATATTTTATTGATACTGAAACGGGCATAGCCCAAGTATTCATAATGTAACATCTGTCATACCAGCCTCTGCAATGCGGAATCCACATCAGGACCCAGTACCTAAATTTAGCAAATGGAATGCGCACAGTGCAAAGAAGTGGTGTCTAATCCCACAATGAATTTAACAAAGAACAGGTCCCATATGAATTCATTAGTGGTATAAAGTAGAAAGGCTAGCCCAAACCATCGGGTTGGATGTCAGGCACAGATAACTGTGTGGGGTCTTTTGCAAACATTGTCATCTCATAGAGTGGCTTTCCTCAATACCCTTCCCTTCAAAGTAGGCAATAGGCAATAGATGGCATTGGTTTAAATGCGACATCAGTTAGAACTTAGAAGGCACTTTGCTTAGCAGCTTTAGAAAATGAGAGGCACAACTTTCTCATGAGAAATGATTCTAGCTCTGTTATGCACGCTATGTCGGATTAAAGTCACTTCAAGAGGCAAGGTAAACCATAGGACCTGACATATATAAAATTCTTACATGCGGATAGATTACTCTGCACTTATTTTCAACCAAGCATCCATCTTTTCGATATCATAGAAGATGGTGTTTTATTTTTTTAAGAGGATAGCCAGTGATGACAACATTGCAAAGAATGACAATGATGGGATGATGAAAATGGTCGTAGTGATTTTCCCATTACTTTATTTCACTGCCTTGCTCGTCAAATCCATAAAATATGAACTCCTAGGAAATGCGGCCTACTCACTTGAACCATGACACAAATTAATAGAATGAGTTCGACAATTAACCAGGAAGAGCGCCTGGGCAACGGTCGCCTGGACGAGTTGCTGCAGCAAAACTCCCTTGACCACAGACGAGAGGTGCACCGAATTCTTCAATGCCTCCTCTTTCTTAGAATGCAAGCGGTAATTGTCCAAAGGGGGCAGCAGCTGATAAAACCCCGCGTACAACCAGTACACCACGATTGGGGAAAACGTACCCATCGCTTCGTCGCTCACATATCCTTCCCAGAAAACCATGGCCAACTCGCGAATTCACAAGCAAAACCGATCAAAGTTTAAGCTTTAACTAACCCAAGGAATCGGATTCGAAGCTACATTACAGCTCAAGATCTATAATTTCATCTGCTAATCTTTACCCTGTAACGTGGAAGGCAAAAAGAATCATATACTGCATTAAAATATCAAAAAACCCGATTGGTTATCGAGAAAACGTAGGAAAAGAAAGTAAAGGATATGCTTTTGAAGTATACACTGTACAACTTTTTTTAAAAAAAAAATTTATCCCTTTTTACTTGTAAAAAAAAAAAAAGAAAAGGAATGCAATGCAATGCAATGCAATGCCACTTAAGTTCAAGCAAGCCCAAAAGACTTGCATTAGGCCCAGATGGCAACGTAGAATCTAAAACTCAAATTTTGAATTTTTTTTCCTTTCCCTATCGTTTTCTCGGCAGCCAAACAAAACGATTCTTTTCGAAAAAAAAAAGAACATTTTTTTGATAAGTAAAAAGGAATTCGAAAAAAAAAGAACATATGTACAAAAAAAAAAAAAACAGAGAAGAAACAATACAAATATATAAACTACGCATTGGCTTACAGAGATCCGGGTTGGTCAAAATGCTGTAGTTCTAAAAAAACTGTCCCGGAAGAGAGCAAAAAAGGTGTTTGTTTCGGATTCGGATCTAGGAGTTAATAGGAACAACAGTTGAAAGCTCCAGTCAGAAACAAGAGATCCCGAATTTGAAAACGAAAAGGAGAATTAATAAATCCTTCTGTGTTTTTCAAAAGAGTCGTGAAAATAAAGACCGATGTTTGTTTTGGAAGACGGGAAAAAAATGACGATCATCAATGCTGTGAAGAGATATTTCCACTTTCCAGCTCTGAGGATTATTATTTTTTAATTCTTTACTTTTTATTTTTGGTGTACACGTTTGAAGTTTATGGCTTTCTGCGAGGATCAGGAAACTAGTTTTGGATTAGAGACGTCAGAGTTTTGAAGCTGGGGTGGCCCGGCGGGCGACAAGATCTCGGATTCTCATCCTATTATTCAAATTTTAATTAATTTTTATTTTATTTTCATAATCTTCGATAATATTTGAGAATTATATTCATTTTTATTTTTACAATTCAACAATCTATAATATAATAATCTCGTATGTATATAGATGATAAAATTTCATATGAATAAAAATCTCATATTTATAATATAATAATATCAAAAAATATTTTTAAACTTGCTATAGTTCTCTTTATATTTGAAAAGAATAATAAATTTACTGTAACTTAGATTTTGGATGAAAACAATTTAATTAATTTAATGTGGATCAATATGGATGATATTTATTAAATTTAAAGATAAAAAGACATTTGACTAATCCAATAACAATGCTCTTATGAGGACCAGTCTTTTTAACCGAAGTGTCCATATGCAATCGCAAATGCAATAATTTATGACAACTGTATTATTTGAAGTCTTGATTATTCATATTATATAATTTAATTTTAAAATTAAAAATTTATTTTTTAAATTAAATTATGTCACGTAAATAATATGTAGCGTAAAAACTTTTAAATATAATTATTTTATGCATTTGAAACACTTCTCTCACTGCTTATGAGACGAGAAGTTGGTTTTAAAATATTGTGCATGAGCGGCACATTCTTTTTTTTTTTTAAAGTAGAATCTATTATTAAAAAGAAAAATAAAAATTGGGATTATAATTTAAGACAACCGAGGGGAGATTTTAACCTTAGTTCTCAGAGGTCTTTTTAGTCCAAACAAGTGCTAGCAGAATGTATGGCTTTGTGAGAATTGAATATTCGAAATGTCATTTTCGAAGGAGATGATATCAGATTGTTGCTAAAGAGTATAGAAGACTAGAAGGTCAAGTTTACCCCTAGAGCTGATACCTGTGGAGAACATCTACTGGCTAAATTGAGTTATTCTTATGAGGTTAAACATGTAAATTTGTAATGATCGAGGAGGGCCCGGGATCATCTCAGGAAATGTCTTAAAAAGACAAACTCTGTATATGATCAAGTTTATGGTTACTTTCAAACAAACGAAAAAAAAAAACATAAATTTCTTTGAAAAAAGACAAACTTTTTAAAAAGTCCAAATTGTCCATCCAAAAGGATGGCCCGTGAGGGGCCGAAGAGCCCTCAAAGGGCCCCCCGGTGAGGCGGCCACCCGCTAGATAGCCTTTTTTTTTTTTTTTTTAATTAATTTTTAGTTTTATATTTTTTTATATTTTATAATACTTATACCAACATGACATCTCGAATGTGTGTTGTGTATAAACAGGACACGGATGTTCTTCCGACAAGTAAAGACATAATAAATATATGATATGTCAGCATTTTCTATTTCCAATGTATTGGACAGTTGTATGGGAAATAGTGTAATACTAGTTATAAGTCTTGGATAAATAAGCTTAGTATAAGATAAGGTTTAGATAATAAGTTAAGATAAGCTAAATTAAAATAAAAGTTAAAAATTAAATAAAATATTATTATTATTTTGTAATTTATAAAAATTGAATTATTTATTATATTTTATACGAAAATATAAAAATTATAATAATTATATAAGATGATATGAGATGAAATGTTTTTTATATTTAGGCCTCGTTTGTTTTGGAAAAACATCTCATCTCATCTAATCATTACAACTTTTCTAACTTCTAATACAAAATAAAATAAACAATTCAACTTTTTTAAATCTCAAAATAAAAATAATATTAAAACATATACTCTAACAATATTTTATTCAACTTTTTAATTTTAATTTCATCTCATCTCATATCCGAAAACAAACGAGGCCTAAACCTCCCCTTAAGTCTTTTGTAAAAATGTTAGACGTTTCACTTAAAATAAAATAAAAAAAACTTTTTTTATATTTATTTATGACGTGATTCAATTTTTTACAAAATGACAATATTATAGTGCACATCAAATGTGTATCCCAAATATGCACACTAGTGCAAATGAGTTTTTTTGTTTTTCTTTTCTTTTTATTTAAACATTTTTTAAACATTCTTAACTATTAAAAAAATATATAAAATTCACTAATAATCACTTTCTTAATCATTGATATATATATATATATATATATGAGTGGATGTATTTGAGTCATACTATCATTTTTCTTTTACAAAATAACTGTACATAACTGATCTATTTAAAATTTTTAAAAATCATTACTCTTAGTAAATATCTCATAATCTTTACAACATTATATGTGGCCAATGTGATTCTTTGCAATCATAACATTGATTCCATTAGCTATAATTTGTTATAAATTGATTCGTTTTGGATATTCAATTACATTAGTTATTGTATTGCATTTTGAGTAGTTTTACATTTGAATAGTGACTTATAAATCATTTGAAATGTGCTATATCATACTTATCAGTCAATATGAGTGAGAATGATAAAAAATATATATATATGTATTACTCAAAAAAATTATTCATGCTTAAAATAAAATTAATTGTTACTATTTTGAAGGCTTTATTCCCTCAAAACAGCCGCAAGGTAGAATTTGGGAGTAGTTTTCCAAAGTTCATATAATTCACCTATATGTAATATATTCACTCCATTCTTATTCTACTTTGTTGATTGCATATCAATCCTTATATCAATTATTTTTTTCTTTAAAATTGATAGACAATGACATGTTAATATTAGTGAGAAAGCTTTGTACACAAGATAAATCAAGACCATGACTGCTAATAGTACTAACAAAGATATGTTAGATACAGTTTTAAAGTATAGAAATTATAAATATTCACTTTTTAAAAAAGAAAGAGTCTATTTACAACCGGCCCCAAGAAATTACTGGGACACCGCATCCCAAGTGGCCAAATTAAACTACATTTTCTGTCTTTTCAATTACTCCTTCAGTTCCGCACAAAAATGTTGAGAAAACGATGAGATTCTTATCTCACAAAGAATTTTCTATGAGCTTTGTGAAAGTGAATTTCTTTTCAATTGTTTTTGAAAAAAAAAAAAGTAATCTTGAAAGATAAAAAAAAAAACTCATCGCACCTATATATAGGATCACTGATTCGGTGGGTCTTCTCTATTCTTTCTTGTGCGCGGTGATTGAAAGTGACGAAGTTCCCTCAGCTCATGGAGGTCGTACATGTGAATAACAATGAATTGAAAAACTTCAAAACGTTGTTCTCATTCTATTCCAGCCATCTACCTCTTTATTTTTCCTACTTGTTTTATATTTATTTTTTGCATGTCTTGTTTGGCTGTCGAGAAATTAGAAGAAAAGTATTTCGCAGTTGGCATTTTATCTTCTTCTTCTTGTTTTTTTTTTTATTCTTTCTGGGTAATGAAAAACTCTACTAAATTGGATCTGTTGGTGAAAAATAAAACTTTAGTGAAAAAGCTTTCTTGGACCACAAACATAATAGAGTGTTGGTGAAAAATAAAACTTCGGTGAAAAAGCTTTTCTTTTCTTTAACCCGCTTTCTTGAAGCTTGGAGGCTCAACGTTTTTTCTCTGATTTTTCGTGTCTTTGTTGTTTTTTTTTTATTTTTTATTAATGTATTAGCAGACACATCAACAAATTATCCGGCGGTTTCCCACCACCAATTGTATGTAGCAGAATTGTTTAAAAAAATAGGATCAATTATTACTTTTTTTTTATATGAATCTTAAGTTTACTAACTTTTTTTAAAAAAAATGCCCGTGACTTACACGCTTTAAAACTGAAAATATCATCTCTCTGCAACATATAAGATGATAGAGACCTAGGTTATGTTATAAGAAATTGCACCGAAAATGCACATTCCCGTGCACTTTACGTGTAACCGACTCGTGTCCCAAAACCTTTGATAACGTTTGTCTTCTAAAAATAGAAACATATTTTGATTGTGATCGCTTTCAATAGACAATGTGAAAGGGTATAAGATTATAGCCCTATCAAATAAAAATACGTTGAAAAGGACTCCAACCCAAGTGTGAACGAGAAAGAAGAGTATCATATTCATAGAACCAAAGTCAAATACAATTCCCTTCAAAGCATTTTGGGAGAGGATTCGTTAATAGGTAGAAAAACGTAGGGATTCTTGTTTTAGGAGTATGCATGAAGTTTGACAAATTGGTTCAAGTACCGCGTGAATATAATATATATGCTTAATATCTAGCTTCAAATAAATAAATAATTGTGACTTTAATATAACTCTCATTTTTTTTTGAAAAAAAATATATTCATCATCAATTTTCTCATCATTTTGTCATCGTCTCATTATGTTATATTAGATAATAGGTTCATAAGTAAAATATAATAAATAGTTTTCAATCATCTAATGTAACATCATAGGATAATGTGAGGATGATAAAAATTGAGATGATGAGTATCATTACTCTTCTCCTTGACGTTTGATTAGAACAGAGAAAATTTTGCTATTCATCTTCTTACATACTACACACCATACTTTTTTTATTATTATTTATAAACTAATTGAGTTGTTCTACTCGTCATCCATACACCACACATTTAATAAAATAAAATAAAAAAATTATGTGTGGTGTAAGGTATGAGGATGACGAGTATAATTTTACCTTAAAATTATAAATTGAAGATTTTAAAATGTTAAAATCTGATCCAAATCTAAATTTTAAAAGAATAATGCTAGAGCTACCGCTAGTGGCTCCTGCTAGGAGCTACCACTGGCTCTAGCATGTGTTTTTTTATGTATTTTTTTAGTTTTTTTTATATATATATTTTTTAACAATTTTAAATATTTTTAAAAAATACTTCATTAATCACGAAGTAAAATAAAAAATGATTAAAGAAGTATTTTTTTATTATTTTATGATTAAAAAAATATTTTTTAATAATATTCTAATTTTTTTTTAATATTTACAAATATATAAAAAATATATATATTAAAGCTAGCAGTAACTCCCAGTGGGAGCCACAGCAGTAATTCTAGCAGTACTCATTTTAAAATTTAAGCAGAAGATGTATTTTAATTAAAGGAAAGCTTGACCACACCTTGTTTGATAAAGACAAGATTCTTAGGTCATCATTTTGACGTTAGAGGTTCTCATCACATGCAAGGTGGCAATAAAATTACATTCTATATTATTATTCAACAACGTGACTTTGTTTGGAGTTCGATTAAAAAATCCTATTATTATTGATTAAAAATATTACCTTTTTATTATTATATTATTATTAACACAACATTACTTTTATTTTAAAATTTGTGATCTCTATTTATATTTGTTAGAGATATTTTAATTGACTTTATAAGTCAATTATTTACATAAAAAGTTACTTCAATACAATTCACACCATAGTAAGTGATCAATAAAAATACAAAAGTTAAAACTCTTAAAATAAAAAATCTGAAAAAATTATATTTTTAAATTGGTGTGCAGAGATATAATCCAGTTTATAATTTGATTTAAAAGATAAATTTTAAATTTTAAAATTTTAAAATTAAATCTTATAATTTAAATAAAGTGGATAGTATGTTTTACGATTTGAGAATAAAATAACTTAAAAAAATTTAATTGTTGACACTTATCCCACGAGATAATAGTTTTCTAATTCCGAGCAGGGGAAAAAAATAATTCTACTTATTATATTCACACACCACATATTTCACTTTTTTATTTTTATTTTTTATTATAACAAGTATGTGATATTTGGATGATAAAGTAAACCAATTCAATTAGTTTAACAATAATAAAATAAGATAAAAAATAATTTTAAAATATATAAAATATATAATATGAGATGATAAGTAGTATTCAGTGAAAAAAACTAGCCTTAGTATCCGCACCCAAATTTCTCTTAAACCAAACACTTATTGAGAAGATTTTGACACAATTATCACATGCTTTCAAACTATAGGTTTTGTTTAAATGTTAAACTGAATTGAGATGGGTTAAAATAATAAATAAATTTATTATTATTTTAAAATTTTAAAAAATTAAATTTTTTATTATATTTTATATTAAAATTTTAAAAAAATTATAATAATAAATTAAAATAAATTGATATGAATTTATTTAACAAACGAAGCCTTTAAGCCCGAGTACTTACCACCGTAAACCTGAAATCGCAGAGAAAGACCGGAACACACCACCCTGCCAGTCCGACAAACACAGTCGCACGCATACCCCAGTCATGTCATCCCACCTAACTTAATCTCAAACCACTCCGGAAAAATAATTAATATTGATTTCCCAGTGACTTGAATTTCAAGGAAACTTCCGGGTAGTGCCCTTTATATATGACGCCCGCCAGAACGCCTCCGCCACTCCCATCTCATAATCTTCTCTGACTAGGTCTACCGCTCATAGTCCAAAACCCTTTCTCTCGCTCTCTTCCTCTCACAGTTAAGGTCTTGTTTTTGTTGGGCGTGGTAGGGAACCGATGATGGTGAAATCAAAGTCCTGCCTCGAGGAAGATATGTGGCCACCGGGGTTTCGGTTTCACCCAACGGACGAGGAGCTTGTGCTGTACTATCTAAAGAGGAAGATCTGTGGGAGAAGGCTTAAGCTCGATATCATCGCCGAGGTCGATGTTTACAAGTGGGACCCCGAGGAATTGCCTGGTATCGCATCTGTTTTCCCTTTTCTTTGGTTCATTGAATTGGTTTGTTGCAGAACTGGTTGTTTTGTTTTTTATTCCTATCTGCGCTTTGATCGGTTATGGTGCGATTTGACTGGATGGATTATTGGGTTTGGGTAAGGTTTTGCTTGGTTTGATTGGTTGGGTTCGATAAGTAGTTCAGTTGGGTTTTGGTCAAAGCTATGGTGGGTTTGATTATGATGGAATCGAACTGGGGTTGATTAAAGATTTCGCTTTTGGTGTTAAGAAATATTGTAAAATTGGTTCGCTGCTTAGAATTTAGTAGGGGTTTAAGTCGAAGTCTGGTTTTAGTTGGGTTTTGTTCGAAATTTCATTGATTTACTGGTTTTGGTTTGACATGTATGTTGTGCGATTGACTAATCTTGTTTCATGTATTTGATAGTATATATTTCTTTTTAATTTCATTACATGTACTTTTTGATTCACCTCTAAAAAAATATTTACTTTTTGATTCAGACGTGCCTCTAGTTTGGTTGATCTATATATGTGGTTTGTTGTTTGACAGTATGTATTAGATTGGTTTCTAGTAGGGAAAACACTAGTTTCACAGAGGATTTCTAAATCCTCTACCGAATTTTTTATTTTTATTTCTTGTTTATTTGGTGATTAAGTAAGTGTTTTTAAACGAATATGTGATTATTTTTTTTATAAAAAACATCTAAATAGTTAAAAAAATGGTTAAAGAAAAAGTAAAAAAAAAAAAGATTTTAGGCTACGTTTGGATGTTAAACTGAGTTGAGTTGAGTTGAGATGGTAAAATATTGTTGAATATTATTTTTTAATATTATTATTATATTGAGATTTGAAAAAGTTGAATTGTTTATTATATTTTATATTGAGATTTGAAAAAGTTGTAATGACGAGTTGAGATAAGTTGAGATGATTTTGGTAACCAAACGACTGATTGGCAGAGGATTTCAGAAATCCTCTGTGGACGTAGCAACGTCCTTCTAGTAGGGTTTAAAGCTATTTGTACTGTTTTTTTTTTTGTAGCTAAGTGTAAAAATATTAGTTTTTTTTTTTTAAAGGAAGTGTAAAAATATTAGTTGATTGTTAGGATTAGCATCAAACGGGATTTGCTGAATGTTTACCATCAGCATCTGTTTGTTCGTTTTCCAGACCTAGAATGTATACAAGTGATGGTTCAGTTTTTCAGTGTTTTTTTAATTGAAAAAAAAAAAAACAAGTTCAGCTGTTCAGGCTTGAAATCAATTGATTTGGGTTATCTATATTGTCCATGTAATAATCTTCTGGTTTGTTTATTCCCATCGGCTATTATTGATTCTTGACACTACTCTTTGAGATCCTAGAAAGTGGAGTTGAAAGTTCTTGAAGGAAATGATCTTTGTTGGGTTTTAACTACTTTCTAGTTTTGTTTTGATTTTGGGTTGATTGAATTTTGGGTTTCTGACTGAACATAATTACAGGGCTATCTATACTTAAATCTGGAGATAGGCAATGGTTCTTTTTCAGTTCGAGAGATAGGAAGTACCCTAATGGAGGGCGGTCAAATAGAGCAACCAGCCATGGGTATTGGAAAGCAACAGGAAAGGATCGTAGCATTACCTGCAACTCTCGGATAGTGGGAGTAAAGAAGACCTTGGTTTTCTATAGGGGGCGTGCACCAAATGGGGAGCGCACTGACTGGGTGATGCATGAGTATATTGTGGACGAGGAGGAGCTTAAGAGATGCCAGAATGTACAGGTATTACCTCGAATGATGTAACTTTGATAATTTTCTTATCTTTGGCTGTTGTTAACTGATATTGTATGCTTTTTTATATTTCAGGAGTATTATGCTCTTTACAAGCTTTACAAAAAAAGTGGACCTGGTCCTAAAAATGGTGAGCAATATGGGGCTCCATTTAAAGAAGAAGAATGGGTTGATGATGAATGCTCGGATTTTAACAACTCTGCTGATAGGGATATCTCAGTAAAACCACTAAACGAGGTTACTTCTGTCTCTGTTGTGAGAGTCAATGGTCAAGTCCAGTCTACATTAGATGGATTTGAGGAGTTCATGAAGCGAATTGCAGATGAGACTGAGCTTGACCAGCCACAAACCAATGATTATGCTCACAACCAATCTCAGGTTGGATTGTAGCTTCATTCGTCACAGTATTTTTTTCTCTGGATTTTTATCAAAAGGTGATGTTGCTGCTTGTTCCAATCATTGCATCCTGACATGAAAAAATTCACAATGGAGTGAACTGCACCAATTTTTTTTTTAAAAGTAGATACACCAAGATTTTAGAGAAATAATGGTCTAAAGTAAATGTATATGTGTGGCCTACTTGGCAACTGTTGTCTTGACAAGAATTTATGCACTGCAATTTTTGACATTGCACTACTATCTATAACCTCCTAGGAGAATTAGAAACATTGTACTTTTTACATCCCTTGCATTTCTGTTGAACTCTATGGCCTCCAGTCTTGAGACAAATGTATTTTCTCCACCCAATGAATATGGAGTAGATCATGGGTTCAGCCTTTTTTTTTTTTAATTAAATAATTGTTTCTGTATTGTGCTAACTAATATGTTATGGAACGCATGTTGATTTTTATGATTTCATCTTATAGGTTGGCGAAGAAGAAACACAGAGTACCATGGTGGATCCATCCTCAAGGGAAGGTATCACTAATGAACCTAGCAGAGTGCTGCAACCAAGTGGTAAGCTGTATGATGTGCCGGCCAGCTTTGGCCACAGACAGTCAGCCACTTCTCAACTGCAAATTCACGATACACTGGAGGCTATATCTGCTCCAAATCGTAAAGAAAATGAACCTCTCGTAATACATGAAGAGGACTTCCTGGAAATTGATGATCTCCTCAATCCCCAACCTGGTTTTGACAATAATAAAGTTTTCGAGAACTTGCAGTTTCAGGCTGATGGATTGTATGAGTTTGACCGGTACCATGATGCGGCAATGTTTCTTCATGACATTGGCTCAATCAATTCGCATATAGTTGCAGACCCATATATAAATATCATTGAGAATAATATAGTAAACCAATTTGATTATCAATTGCAACCCAATCTAGATGGTGCTGGTCCGATTGACAATCAGCCATGGACACATGATCAAGGGAGAAACATCCATACGTCTGCAGAATCAAACCTGGGTCCTTTTATTCCACCACCCTCTGGTAAGTAAACATGTAGAGATTCAGTGCCCACGCTATTGCTTTGCCTTTTCTTACGGAGCTGTGTCTTTGTTTTGGACTAAGTTGCTGGCTTCAATTGTCCATCCAAACAGAGCTTTTGTTCAGATGGTTGGTTTTGGTTGACATGCCATGATACATATGGCAAGAAACTGATGTGAAAATAGCAACTCTGTTAGCTTGAAGGGCTCTTCTAATCAAGTATTCTTGGTGTGCATCATAAATATAATGATTTGAACGTTTAATCTCCTGAAAAATTTTCCTATCTCCTTTTGGGGGAAAAAACAAGTTTAATCGTGTTTCAAGAGATATGTGAGATGTCAATGTTATGCTGTAGACATCTGTTAATATTGTGGTTTCTGATCATGTGTAGGCATCGAATGTGATCCTACAAACATTCCCACCAAAGAAAATGAAAATGGCTGCGAGGATGGTGATGCTGCTAGTCCGTTCTCGTCCGCACTTTGGGCGTTTGTGGAGTCAATACCCACGACTCCTGCAGCGGCTTCGGAGAACGCTTTGGTGAATCGTGCTCTTGAGCGAATGTCTAGCTTTGGTCGGGTTAGATTGAATCTGAAAAAAACAAATGTCTCTGTCGGAAGTGGTGCTGAAACTGTTAGGAGGAGGGCAGGCATTAGCAAGGGAATTTTGTTAATTTCAGTTATTGGATTGGTCTGTGCTATCTTGTGGGCGCTGATTGGAACTAATGTGAAAGTGTTGGGGACAACCATATCCTCCTGAACATATGAACTGCAAGTTTTCTGCTATATTCATTCGGGTATTGCCGGAATTAGTGGAAATGCTCAACTCATTAACTAAGGATGTCGTCATGATTCATCTCTCTGTGAATCTTGAATGTAAAGGGTGAATTTTGTATGTCAGGAAGGCAATATGTCAAAATTACTGGTTTCTTAAAAAGAAGAATTTATTTATTTAACAAATTCTTTTTGGGTAATTAATTAGTTATTTTATTTTTAAGTCGATGTGTAGAGTATACTATCCACATCATTTAAATGATAGGATTTGATTTATAAAATTTAAATTTATCTTTTAAATTAAATTATGTCACATATATGATGTTTAGTATAAAGACTTTAGAGTAGTAGTACAGATGCTCATTGATTAAGGCTGATTCAGAAAGTGTTTCATCTTATTATTATAATTTTATATCAAATTTTTATACAAAATTATAATAAATAATTTAATTTTTTTAAATTTCAATTCGATTTTTTTAAATTCTAAAATTATAATAATATATTTTTTAATTTTTATCTTTCATCTAGAACTATTTCATCTTATCTCTAAATTCAAATCAAGCTTAAGACTTTATTTGGATACATAAATATTTTTAATCTATCTCATTTTATAATTATAATTTATTTAAAATTTTATATAAAATATAATAAATAATTTAATATTTTTAAAATTTAAAAATTTTAATATAATAATATTAAAAAATAATATTTTATTCACTCATGCATTCGGATAAGTGAGAGAACTCTTCAGTTAAATAAAAAAAAAAGAGAGAGAACTGATCACTTAAAATCAAAATTTTCTTACAAATTCAACCCTGGAGTGATATTTTGAATGGCAAAATGACAATATTACCCGCATTTAGAATATGAATAAAGTAATCGACCTGTACATAAAAAAGTTATCAGCAAAAGAAATTTTTGGTCAATGACCCATAGATTATAATGGATTATCAATTTTTTTTTTTTTTTTAACGTTTTTTAGTTGTCTGAAATTATATTAATTTTTCGTAAATAAAGGGAATATTGAACAAAAGTATTTCAAAGCAGTTTTTATAAAAAAAAATAAAATCTACAAAATTCTATTTTATTTTTATTTTTTTATGATGACATAACTCATCAAAATTTCTTTTAAAAATATAAAAGATGATATAATAATAAAAAATATCACATTTTATTTAATAAAATAAAAATGAGATAGGAATGGAATTTATAAAATTAATCTTTCACGAAATCGAATCATGTTAAAGAATTATGAAAAATCCAAACGAAACGCTTACTAAAAAGTAAAAGGGAAACACTATAAGGTTACACAAAATTCAAAAGGATAACATGTATTTGTTTGTTGGTAAAAGAAAGGAAAAACAAAGAGAGAGAGAAAATTTTTCTCCCATCATCCAATATTTGCAGAAAAAATATAGAAACTCAAAATTAGGAGGGGGATTTCCTTTCTTTCAATATTGATTTTGGCACACTCTGCCCGTCTCTTCGGAGCATTTCCCCGCTCTGTGTTTCTTTCTCTGCCTAATTTTCAATCTCTATATCATAGATATCCAACAAACTCGTGTTCCGATTCAAGTTCTAATATATGTTTACATATATATGTTTGTATGTATGTATTTGTTCGAAGCACCTTTGAAAGAAGAACGAGCATACTAAGGAGGAAGAAGATGGAGCAGCGCTTTGCCTCCTTCTGCTGATTCATGGCCTCTTCTCAGCATCGCTGCGTTTTTGGTTCTCTCTCTCTCTCTCTCTCTCCCCGCTCTTCTAATTCTCATTAATTTACTAGCTTTTATTTTTGAAATTTTCGTTTAGACTCCGTTTGGTTGCCGGGAAATTCCCGCATAAGTATAAAAAAGAGGATCTTTGTGAAACATAGATTGAGTTCAAAACAATTTTCAAGGTTTGAGATTTTCAGTAATTTTTTATACCGTTTCGATGGTAATCAAATAGGAATCTATGAAATTGAGGGTTATGGGGCTGCGATTATTGATTCGTTGGGGCAATTTCTGTTGCAGTTGGGAATATACCATATGATGCCACTGAGGAACAGCTTATAGAAATCTGCCAGGAGGTTGGTCCTGTTGTGTCTTTCAGGTCAGTTAAAAAACCCTAGGATTTTGTGTTTTGGGTTATAATTCAAAATTTCTGTGATCCTTTTGAAAGCTGAGAAATTTCACGAGTGGAGGTTTCGCAGACGTTGTATTCTTCATTTACCAAATAACATGTAGTGTTCTTTTCTATGAGGTTCTGCCCTGCCATGTAATTGAATGGGTTTTTTAATACGTCAGTGTTAATGATAGTATTTCTGCTAAAAACCCTTTGCAGAGAGGCTGCATAGGCCTATTTTTTGGAAACATAAAAGGACGCAAACTCACTTGTTCTGGTTTCAATTTCTTTAGGTTTAGTTGGTATTGAAGAAAATTAATTTTATTTAATATGCTTAAATTCTGCACAATTAACGGTAATCTGGATTCTGGAAGGCTTCTTTTGTGTTTGAAACCAATTAAACTTTATGGGTTGGATTGTAAGAAAAAGTGAGCATACAATTGCATGACGATCTATAATTGTTTCATTCTACCTATAAAAGAAATTGTTTTATTTTCAGTAACATATACACTATCTTAATATTTTGCAAGTACCCATGAGTTCTAAAATATAAAAAGATGCAACTTGTAAGCTTTCAACTGAAATCACACATCATGATATAGGGTTTTGAAATATCTAAGTGATAAATAAGTACCTGGTTGGACTGAATGAATTTGTGCTTGACCTCAAGCTTGTGCTAGTGCATTGTAGTCAAGTATAATGCAGACTTACGGTAATTGAGTATAATTGACTCCCATAAGCCTTGTGCCAATTATTTCTTTTTCAATTGATCTCAAAATAGTGTGATATATTTGAACTTCTGGCATGGTTGGAAATTAAAAAAAAAAATGTTAAATTTTTGGTCCATTCATTAGGGATAAATGATGGCATTAACTAAAATTTTCATTTCACCCCTAAGGGTTGGCTCAAGTGGTAAAGGCATTGGTCTTGGTGGTATACTCCCTCCAAGGTCCAAGGCTCAAATCCTATTTGGTGCAATCAATCTTTAGGGGCCATCAGACTGGGGGATTTCCCCTTGAATTACTCGAGGTGCACTTGTAAGAAACTCCTTGCCGAGGGCTTGTGCACCCCCGGGATTAGTCGAGATGCTGTTCATGGACTCCCGGTGCCCATAAAAAAAATAAAAAATAAAAAATAACTAAAATTTTCATTTGTACCACTTTTTCCTTTTCCATGCTTTTGGGTGGCAGTAGTTGGCATGCCTAAAGTGCTTTTGTCTCATTTTCAGATTAGTTATTGATAGAGAAACTGGGAAACCAAAAGGTTATGGGTTCTGTGAGTATAAGGATGAAGAGACGGCTCTAAGTGCTCGTCGTAATCTTCAGGGTTATGAGATCAATGGCCGACAATTACGGGTTGATTTTGCTGAAAACGATAAAGGCTCTGACAGAAATCGAGAACAGGTGAGATACTGAATGTGGATATGTGTGCTTACAATTCTGTAATGATCTTATAGCTGCAATAATTGACTTTCCTTCTCTCACAGGGTCGTGGGGGACCCGGACTTGCTGCTAATGTTGGTCAGTTTATTTTTTTTTTCATTTATTTTTTTGGTTTTTGAGTTGTGACTTTTCACATGAAAGAAAAACTGAAATCATGCGCCCTTTCTTTCCTTATGGACATGTTTAAAGATCCTCAAAAACAGTTAGCCAGCTCAGTGGCCCATGGAGAATCTGTTCACCATCAGCCAATTGGTCTCCATATAGCTATAACTGCGGCAACTGTCATGGCAGGAGCTTTAGGTGGTGCTCAGGCTGGTATACAGTCAGCATTGGCCAATGATCCCTTAACTCTTCGTCTGGCCAAAATGTCTAGGAGTCAGCTGAACGGAATAATATCTGAGCTGAAAGTATGGATTTCAATGGAGTTTATCTCATTTTTCAGATATTATTTATAACTCATTATATATTGTTTTTATTTATTGTATTGTTTTGATAACAGTTAATGGCTACACAAAACAAGGAGCTAGCTCGCCAGCTATTGATTGCAAGACCACAGTTGCCAAAAGCTCTTTTTCAGGTACTAACCATTTTTTTGGGACAAGGAGCGATTATTTCATTTCAATGATCTTGTATAACTTTGCTTTTCTTTTTTTATATTATCATATCATCAAAGCCATATGCTTACTTAAACATCAGCTTCTTTCTCTGCTCTATGCATGGTTCTCTATATATTTATGTTCCTGCAATGTGGATTTCTCGAAAAGCCCATCGTAAAAAGGTCATGCTAACGGATAGATGATGCAGAATTGTGTGTTTTTGGGTTTCCATTTTCTAATAAGTTGCTATCTGCATCACCGAAGACCAGTTCTTGCTGACTAATATCGAAACAATAGTACTCAAATTTCATTAGTGATTGACCAACCAACTTCTGAAGCTTCAGAAAAAAGATTTAAATTCTCATTGCAAATCTGTATTGCTAAGCAAGAAGATCATTAGTTTTAACCCCTTGCACTCTAGAGCGTTTGTCATCAGGTTTTGAGCATCTCCAGTCATATCTGTGTAACCTTATAGGAGAGCAAACAAATTACCTGAACGCGGGTTTCTTTGATCTATTGTAGACTATTCAGATTTTCATTTCGTGAGGTGTTTGATAATTTTCAATTCCTTATCAGACGCTACTCTCATCCTTGTCCATTAATTCGCAAGTCAAGCATACACATTTCATGCATTGTTGCATGTATGCTGAGCTTTGAAATTTTCAAAATATCGGAGAATTTTGTCCTTTTCGCTTTCAAATTTCTGGTAGTTAAGAAGACGGATGCTATTTGCCTGTTTCACTTATGGGATACTGTGCTTTCCCTTTATGCAATCTTCAGTTAATGTATCAGCTTTGTTTTATTGTCTCTTTTTGAGTGGTGTTCTGTTAATGCCTTCTTGATGTTTCTAATTTTGTAGATTTTGTACTCTTTTCTCATTATCTTCAATTTTTGTTGGGTGCTTTTACTTGATAAAAAATTCTATGCATGCTTGTTCCAATATGTTATTCGTTCTCTTTGGAAGTTAAACTTTATTATCTGTATTCTTTTTGAACCTTTTGCAGGCACAGATAATGCTAGGAATGGTGACCCCCCAAGTGGTTAGTTTTACTGCCTTTAACTTCTGTGTTATTCCTTAATCAGGCTTGTAATTGTGTCATAAGAAGTCTTATTTTTTTGAAACTTTGCAGTTGCAAATGCCAAATATTAGGCAGACTTCAGGTCTAGCCACGCAGCCTCCATTGCATGATGGCCAGCAGGGTCAGCCTGTAGCTGTTCAAACTCTTCCTCGGCCACCTGCTTCTGCACAGAACAAGATGCAGTCTGGGTTGATGACCAAAGTGCAAGATAATCAAGTTGCTGCACTGCCTCAAAATCCTGTAGTTCTCCATCAATTTTCTGCACTCCCACAACATGCAAACAACCATGGTGCACAGCAGGCCACAGTTCCTCTGCAGTCTGCAGTTTCAACTCTTACTGCTGCATTACCCCAATCTTTGGGCAGTTTGTCCTCTAGATCACAAGTACAGGCAGCAAATTCCTCTTCTCCAAACCATCAAATGCAGCCCTCTTTGCTACAACACTCTGGACAGGTCGGGGCAGCCAATGCAGCCCTCTTTCAGATGGCTAATCCAAATACTACCATAAAGCCTTCTCTTCTACCTCGTCCTCCTTTGTCGGATGCAGGCTTTCAGGTGCAAGGCTTTACTAGTTTTTTCTTTTAGGGCTCTTTGGATAGTGAGATGAGATGGTTTTAGATGAGTTGAATAAAATATTGTTAGAATATTATTTTTTAATATTATTATTGTTTTGGGATTTGAAAAAGTTAAATTGTTTATTATATTTTGTATGGGAATTTGAAAAAATTGTAATGATGAGATGAGATCGTTTCTCTATCCAAACAAGCCCTTAATAACTATGAAGATAATTTTTCATTTTTCTAGGTTACTTAGCACATAATGGCTAGTAACTGCTCCCTCCCCCGCGATCTTTCCTTAAGATGGTTGTAGGTATTTTTTCTTTATATGATTGTATTATTGTATCTAACTTCCTTTATTGTAACAGCCTGGCCCTTCGGTATCATCAGTTACTTCACTGGCAATTAAGAAGGATGCTGAAATACTTGCTCAAGTTCCTGACAATGGAACTCAGGGCCTCAGAAGTAATGCATTTTCTAATGCACCTTCAGGGAGCATGTTTGGAGATTCTTTAGAACCAGTTAATCGCCCTCAAAAGCTGATGAAAATGGATGATGGAAGGAGAACATCTTTCTCAGCCGGAAGTTTGAATGTGACCAACACCAATGGACCTGGACCATCCCAAGTTAGTGGAGCTGGCTCATTGCCTGTTAACCCAGTTCCAAAAGCAGAAGGGCAAATTTCTCAGGTAAGGAGTTCCTGTATTTAAGTTGTTCACATCCGGATATCTTAGTTATCAGTATGTTTTGCACGCATTCTCTGGTTTGTGCTCGTGGCTGGAAATTGATGTGTCATGAGCTTTCTTGTTGGTCGGTGTGGGGTTGATGGCTATCATGATAAGGATTTGAACATTGCTACACATTAAAGAAAGAAAGATAAGGATTTGAACATCACTACCACTGCCACATCTTCACGAGGCATAAGATATATATATTTCAGCTCTGTCATCTGCAGAAAAATGATTACATTATAATTTTTAGAAATTATATGTAATAATTACAAATATATAGAATTTTTTTTTTATAAGTAAATATAATTACGAATATATAGAATTACATGTAAGATATTTTTCTTGTGGTGGAGGTGATGTGTTAGGACAGTCAAAATGGACCCTTAGGGGTTCTGTCGCTAAGATGTGATACTCTAGCAGATGTTTCTTGCTGATGTGGTTGAACTAATTTTTCTTATCGGGGTAAGTTCCTATCTAATTTCCCATGCATAGTTAGGGTAAAATATTAAGAGACTACCGAGTTTGGTTGATTCCATTCATCCTTTGTGGTTCCCATTAAAACCATCAAACCCATATATTTTGTCAAATACACTAATAGAGTAATAGGTCCTCAGTGTTGATGTTGTCTAATTTAACTTGGTTGCATGATAGTCACATGATCAGTTGGTAACTTGGTACGAGTATTTGGACTTTCTTGCCCAGCTTACTCATAACTCTGAAAGCTTGTGCATCATAGTCAATTCACAATATCAGGTTATCAAGTACTGACGGTCACTAAATCTCCTATCTCATGGAAAAATCAAGTAGAACCTTGCTGTATCAAAGCATGGGCCTACCATTTTCCATTTTAGTTGCTTTAGGTTCCTTTTGCAGTTTTTTTAAGCTCGTTTTGAGATTTCTCGTGGTCTTTTCATGAGCCCATGTTCAGGGGACTTCTGTATCCAGTGCAGTAGATGAAGCCTTGGGAGAGTTCAGTGAAATTGACTTAGAGAAGAGAACTTCTCCCCCCTCTATGCACTGTTCAGATCTTGTCATGGTGTCATCATGACTTAAAAACATATTCTCTATGGTTTGATGGCCTACTGCATCATATTGTTGGATTCAGCTCTTCTTCATATGGGAAGCCTGGAAGTCCATATGCTCGGTGCCCTTCTTGTAAAGTATGTCACATCATAGTATACTGTCTGCATATCACACCACAGATACTCATGGTAGTGCCCTTCCTGTGTTCATTCTGAATATTATATGTTTTTGTTTGTCTTAGCTTTTTGCGCATAAGGAATTGTTAACCTTTCAATTGTATAGGAGAGTTGGTATTTTTCTGCTATTTGTGATACTCGTTTTGCAATAGTTTCAATTATATATATCGTGTTGGAATGAGAAAAATGCTATTCTGGTTTCTGACTTTTGTTTTCATATTCTTGGTTTCTGTTCTCAGTCACAGCTTCCACCTGATGTGGAGTCTGTCTTACTGCAACAAGTGTTGAACCTAACACCAGAGCAATTGAGTTTATTGCCTCCAGAACAGCAACAACAGGTTCTTCAACTCCAACAGGTTCTTCGGCGAGATCAAATTCAGCTATCTTAGGAGAGGGAGTGACACATTGTCGGATCATAAATTCAGCGTTGGCACTTGGGAGTGCAGGCGCAATTCTTTTACTTGTGAAGGACGAGCTATCTATTGATTCAATGAAATTGTGATTGCCTTCGAAATTATTGCTCTGGGGTGATCCGGCATACGATCTGAAATGTGAGCTTCCATTCATATAAAGTTTAAGAGGCTGTGATTATCTTGCCTGAAAAAAATAGTTAGAAGACAATAAAAAGTTTTGTCTAATCTTCTTGTCATAATTTGAAACTACCCATGGTTGCAATCGCATTTGATTTCACTTTTCTTTAGTCAAGACCAATTAACACTGTTCTCTGATCAAGAGCACATAGAACAAGACTGTAACTGCTTGTTGGGTTAGGTTTTCTCTTGTATCATCAGCTTGTAGCTTTCCTTGTTGTTGCTCTTTCCCCACCCTCTCCCGTTCCACACATTTTTCTCTAGTTTTCCTTATGTTTGGCTTAGAAAGCATTAGACATCATTGGAGCTTGGAAAGAGAGGGTGTAGCAGTATCTCTTTCAAGCAACTAAGTTCCATTTTTTTTACTTGTAGCTTTGTAGCTGTGCTAAGACAAGCATGGCTCTCACCACCATCAGCCATGTCCATTAGCCGCAGTCTGCGGCAATGGAGACGAAAATGGAGCAAATATAATTGATGGTTAGGACAGATTACCCTAATATTGCATTCATGAATCAGTGTCATTTGCTGTTCTCATTTTGTTGACGATCTTCATCACTTCATGAAAGAAGATAACTTCCCCGGCGGAAAGAAGATAACTTCCCCCCGCGCCGATTAGTTTGAAATTTGCAAAATATTGTTAGAATATATTAGTTGACGATCTAGGCTGGTTTGAATAGTGAGATGAGATGAAATGGTTTTAGTTGAAAGTTGAATAAAATATTATTAGAATATTATTTTTTAATATTATTATTGTTTTAAAATTTTAAAAAATTGAATTGTTCATTATATTTTGTGTGAAATTTAAAAAAATTATAATAATGAGATAAAATAAGATAAAATACTCTCTGAATCTAAATGAGAATATTTGCAGCTGGATAACGAGTAATGGATACATGCATTTGTTACAAAGGGCATTGCCTACACTGCATCTGCATGCACGGATTTCGTATAAAGATTAGGCACTCCAAACCACTTTAGACCACTCTTATTGAATTAGTTATAGTTAAAGTTAAAGGATATTTTTTATAAATGTAAGAGATATTTAATTTTTAACTATTTCATTCACATAAATCTCCACATTGGAATAGTTATTTTTTAATTATATAATAATAAAATAATATAAGATGAATTTGATTTTAATTATTTACCTCAAATCTCCATATTAGATTATATATTTATTTATTATATAGTAATAAATAACTAATAATTTTAAAAATATATAATTTTTTTAATTATTAATTTATTTTATTTTATCATATTTTACTATTCATAATATTATATATTAATTAGTAATTATATTCTAATTAAATTATGAATTAAAAATAGAAACTATAAAGATATTGATGGAGACTTCAGAAGAGAAACAAATTATATAAAATAGATTTGATGAATAAACAGTACATTTCAAATTTAAAAATAACTTTAAAAGTTACTGAAATATAACTATTTTAATGTGATATATTTTATAATTTAATAGTTAAATTTTTATTAAATTTAACTTTTAGTTAATGTAATAAAAATACCCGTGAACATGTGGCACATTCATGGGAATTAAAAACCGTAATGCTTGAAAAGAAAGTTTCCTTCCTCACTCACTCACACACTGAATAATTCTCTAATTTCTAGTATCTACCTACTTCCAACGAGGACTTGGGAGTACACACGTGATGAGTATGCATATGTTACTCATCTACTCTCCACCACCAACCTATCACCGTCCTTCTTGTGTCTATAATATGTTAAGTTCTTGTTTGGCCTACCCTTTCCTCCGTCATTGTATAAACAATCGTTACCGGAAAAGCTAAATTTAGAAAAAAAATAAATCCAATTGAGAGATAAATACACGAAGCAAATTTTATAATATTTATTATTTGAATTTTTAAAAAAAATATTAAACGTTAAATAAGCTCATTTATATATATTTTAAATAAACTCATTTTTCCTCTCCATTTTGTTTGTTTGAGCTCGTCTGTTTGGCTTGCCTGGAAATCTAGGAAGTAAGTTCGCCAAAACCTGAGGCGTCTGTGTCATCGCATGTTATATCGGTCGTGGTGAAAGTATTCGAGCATTCGTTTCTTTCTTTATTTTTCCCTTTTTTCCTGCGCTTTCCCGGGCATTGTCTTACTTCTCGTATATGGTATGCCTTTTGCGTTTTCTACTCAAATTTAGATGATTGAACTGGTGGATTCTGATTAGCGGAAGTTTCTGTGATGTTGTTTTGGCTGTACTCATAGACAGACGTTTTTGCTGCAAAGAATGATTTTTGAGGGCATGGGTGCAACGAGTGGTGTAGCGCCGCGATTCTCTACGCTCATAATCGGTTCGAAGATGATTGGAAGGAAGCTAAATGTGGCCGTGGTGCCGTTGAATCAGAGAGACAGAAAGGAATGTATTACAAAAAAATGTGATTTTCGCCCAAAAAGCGCGTGCGCGATGCAGAGACGGTTGGATTTCCAACTTTCACTCTCTTGTAACCATTCACAAGGTAGATATATGTCTGTGCCAGTGCAGGCAGCAGTGCCATCAAAATGCCTTAGTATTTGCATTCTTGTTTTGTACTTTGGAGAATTTCTTTCCCTTGTGGTAGGCTACTTTTTTAGCACTTGTATCCACAGTAGACTTCTTACTGTCCTAACCATCGTTTTTAATTAAAATGATTCAGATTTTGCTATCTCAATATATATCTTAATTAAGAAAAAATAAATATATTCTAGAGCTTAAATCCTGATGAGCTGATATCCTTTTAAAGCTGAGTTATTTAACTATAAAGGAGAAAACAAATTTGGCGCGAATGATTGTCTCTGTTTTAGTGTGTTGCAAATTTACACTTGAAACTTGAATTTCATGAAAATTCTTCAAATAATTTTGTATGTACCAAATGGGTCTGGCATGTGGATGTAATCCAAAAAATGATTGAAGATATTAGATTTCTTCTTCTTATAAAAGTTTATCATGAGATATGTCCTCTGGGAGATGATAACAAGGCTGAAAACTTGAAGTTTTTATTTATTTATTTCTTTTAATTCTGGGTTTCTTTCTATTCCTTGAATAGAAACCTGTATTCAATTTAGTCAACTTCTGTCAGGCTAACGTCTTCTGGGCCAAGTTCAATGGAGTTTCCCTTTTTTGTTTTGTAGCTATTACAGTGGTGGAATCTGGAAACGTTTCTTCTTTTGATGAGGACTGTTTGTTAAAGGTACGATTTCTTTTTCATTATATCATTATACAATCTATATTAGTTTTGTGAAATTGTTTCAGTTAGCCTATAGCAGACATAGAACGCCAAAGTATCCTCGAGAGTCAATAAAATAAACAATTTAATTTTTTAAAAAAAGTAATATTTAAAAAATATATTCTAACAATATTTTATTCAACTTTCAACTTTTATCTCATCACATCTCATCTAAAACAAACGAGGCCAGTTTGAAGTTTCCAGATTAGCTTTTGATTTATATATTGCACAGCTGATTGGCCTCCTATGAAATTGCAGAACAAGGCAGAAGAGGTTGCGTCATTCTTAAATGGACGCTCAATATTTCTTTTGGGTTAGTTCCCTTTAGAATTCATGTTTGAGATAGTTATACTGGCTATTCTGGAGGTTGAATTCTATGGAGTTTAAATTCAGGAATGATGGGCTCTGGAAAAACAACAGTGGGCCAAGTTCTATCAACAGCATTAGGTTATTCTTTTATTGACAGGTTAGTGATTTGAATGGTATATTCTGGTAGGATTTATCATTGTTTGGCTTAGATTTTTCCTTTTCCAATGGGGCCATCATATATGTCCCCTTTGGATCGATTACAATATCAGGGAGGAGTAGGAGTGGTGGTATTTGACAACAGTACACTGTTGGTTTCAGTAAAATATTAGAGAAATGCTATTCTTCATCTTGAATTTTGTCATTTTCAATCACATCAGATAATGTTAATGTGTCACATTTTAAGTGGCTTTCAATTTATGTGATTAATATAAGAAGTTGCTTTCAATTTATGTGATTAATATAAGAAGTTGCAAATGCGCTACATGGGCCAATGTGACTAAAGATGATAACCAAGATGAAGAGCCAAATTGCTCGAAGTATTATGGTGCTATTGTGAGTTATATAATTTTTCACCAAGAAAGATGTAAATTGTTTGTGGGTACCAGTGACGCATACGTGGAACAGGCTATGGGTGGAACTTCGGTGGCACAAATATTCAAGCATCATGGGGAGAGTTTCTTCAGAGATCACGAGGTTTGTGGGGGAAATATTTACAATCGTGAGTATGTAAGCGACGTGTAATTATTTTAAAAAAAGTGAATAAATACGGAATTTACATGAAAAAAAAAAATTTAGTAGTGGATCCAACTCTTTTTTAAAACGATTACACGGCGCTTGCACATTCCATGTAGTATTACTCATATATTAATATTACAACCATTATTACTAGAATAATGCAAATATACCCTCTTATTTTAACCGCTCATATATTTAATTTTTTTCTTGTAAATTATGTGTAATTCTAGTTGATTCTTTTAACATTTTCATCTGTTTATGGAAATAGAAAGTAATGGTTTTTAAGTTTTCTTTGCAGAGTGAGGCATTGTGGAAATTGTCCTCGGTGCCCAGGCAAGTCGTTGCCACGGGAGGCGGTGTAGTTGTTCGCCATATCAACTGGTATATTAGCACCATGGATATGAAATTCACCATCATCACTAACTGCGTATAACCTTGATACATGATAATTTGAGTTTTGTTGAAAGAGCTACTTGATTGTTTTTTCTTTCAAGGAAATTTATGAGGCAGGGGATCTCTGTCTTTTTAGATGTGCCCCTTGATGCATTGGCCAGGAGGATTGCCATAGTGGGAACTGACTCTCGCCCTCTTTTGCATTTCGATTCAGGAGATGCTTACACTAAGGTGGTCATCAATCTGAACATAAATTTGAGAGTTGGTTTAAGCAAAAACTATTTACTATGTGACAATCTCAACTTCCTTGCAGACTTTTGTGGAACTATTTACTCTTAAAAAAAAGAGATCTATGGCATATGAAGATGCTGATGCTACAGTTTCCCTTCTAAGTATGTCTTTCTTCTACCACTAACGTTTCATGTCCCATCTTTTTCTTGCCATTCAGTTGAAGAAAAACTTGAATTCTTCGTCTTTTCAGATCTTGCAGCTAACCTGCATCTTGATGACATGTCTGATATCACACCAACTGCCATAGCAATTGAGGTCTATTTGCATCCTATTCTGTGTAAAGCCTATTTTGGCTGTGCTATCCCCCTAGTGTATTCACTCCTCTCTGGTTCTTGAATCTTGACAGGCACTCGTACAAATTGGGGAATTTCTACGGGAAGAAAATGACAGTGCCCGCCGAGTACATTCTTAAATAATCGAACCTCTTGGTTCTTAGCTTCTCCATGATTTTCACTTGTATTACAGAAGAACACCTTTATATACCAAAACAGAATAGCTTTCTCGGATGTTTCCTGATGACATTAATTATTTTGGAGAAAACATCTATATCATGAAAGCACAAGGAGAGTAAATATCATTAGATTGATATATTGCAATAAGAGGCATTCACAAAGAGAGTTACATTGATATGTTGCAGTGATTCAACATTGGTAGCTGGAAAAAAAGACAAACCTCCATACATTATAGCTATACATTAGGTTATGTATTCTACATTAACAAGCTTGGACAGCTCCGGTCCTCCATAACCCTCATGCATATATAATATACACAACTCTTAAGGAAAGGATTTCAGGATCATTTCTCTTCACAAAACAACTCAGCTAGTACTACTGAAAACTTACGCCACATCGATGGATCTAACATTCTTGGCAGTCTGATCCGGCTCCTTCTTAGGCACTTGCACTGTCAACACTCCATTCTCGAGTTTGCATGTGATCTCATTCAGGTTAACATTGTCCGGCAGCCTGAACCGCCTGACAAAGCTTCCCCGCCGCCTCTCGATGCGGTGCCACTTGTCGTTCTTGTCCTCCTTCTCCAACACCCTCTCCCCGCTGATCTGCAGAATGTTGCTGTCTTCCACCTGCACCTTCACATTATCTTTTCCCACCCCTGCCATTGCACATCATATGTAGCATCGACAATAAAGACTTGACTGAGTTGCACGCCGGTGAAACCAAAGCACACAAACCTATTACACAACGTATGGCCGTTGCTTCCTTTTCTTTTTTCATTTGATATATTTTTTATCAACTTGGTCAGCTAAATAACAAGAAAAGTTCCTCTTACTCTCATCTTAAAGCTAGCATGCATGCATATATCTGATTTTTTTCATACAAAATCAGAGATTATGCTTTAAAAGAGAAGCCTAACCAGGAAGATCTACATGGAACTCGTGTGCGGTGTCGGTTTCACGCCAATCGACCTGAGCATTAGCGAGGGCAGAGGTTTCATCACCACGGTCACTTTGTTGTGATCCCAAGCTGGTTCCAAAGCTAAAAGGGTCCCATATATCTGTTGAGAAAGGGTGATCACGGCGGCCGCCGAACCATGGTATGAGCGAAGTCATGTTCCTCTCACTTTTCTCTGGTATTTTGGCTGTGCTGCTAATTTGAGTTTTTTCTTTTTATTATTTTTGGGATTGCTACGCTCTGATCTGTGTCGATGCAGACGGCCCTGTTTTTATAGGGACTCGAAGGAAAACTCCAGAGGTTGTGAACTTTGTTTGTGTATGCATGTGAGTGTGCTTGTCTTTGATGAGCACGTCTGGGAGGCTAGTGAACACGTGTTGTTACGGCGCCACGTAATCAGTGGTTCTGCCACGTAGTTGCCGGAAATTTTGGGGATGAGGATGGTGAGCGTCGGTGTACAGAATGTACATGAGAAATAATGTGCTATACTAGAAACGCACAAGATTTCTTTTTCCAAGTATTTAATATTGTTCTAAATATTGTAGGGTTTTGTTTAATGAGAAATGCTTTAACCATAATTTTATAAAAGTAAACTCAAAATAAATTTATAAATTAACGTGTTTTAATTTGATATATTAAATTGTAAAATTATTTTTATTATAAACGTATCACATAAATCTATGTTAATTTAAAATTTATTTATGATTATAACACTTTTATTAATTAATGAATAATACTAGATACAGTTATGTGTGAAAATCTCATATATTTATTTTGAAAAAAGTATGGTTTACTATTAAAATAATAATTTTTCATGTCTTAAATTTATTCATTTTTTTTAAAAAAAAGTGTGCAGAACTTGTACACTTTAAAATTGTAAATATCATTTGTCTTAGTTAAGAAAAATGATATTTATAGTCTGAGTACGCAAGCGTTGTCGCGCACTCCTTTTAAAAAAAATGAATAAATATGAGGTTTACATGAAAATTTTAATTTTTTAATAATGGATCTAAATTTTTTTTTAAAATGAGTATGTAATACTTATATAATTAATTATTGCATGTAGTATTATTCTATTTCAGATAGGTTTTTCTATTATACTACGTAAGTTAGCTGTGGAAATGAACACGAGGCAACCAGAGCCCAACCAACCCAACATTAATGGAGCCAAAACCCAAAGCCCAAGTCATGAAATTTTGGGCAAGCTGGATCGGCTCGTTTGAAAACTAACTTATTGACATTTCAATTTTCAGCTTTTAAATAGAAAAAATATTTGATTTACTGAGAGGTCTTAAAAAATAAAGTTTATAGACTGACTTAGTACATCATATTATAAGTCTCTTTTTACTATAAATAAGATATAATGTATCACATTTAACAGCATCAATTTATTAATGGAAAAAACTATTTTGCCTCTCAAGTTGTACCACTCTACCTACCGCTTGGTAATTTTTTTTATTTTTACTTAGTGATTAAGGAAGTGATTTTAAGTGTATTGGTGTATTTTTTAAATACTTAAATATATTTAAAAAATGTGAATAAAATAATTAAAAAAATTAAAAAAAAATTAAAAATCAACTAACAGTCAAGTAGAGCGGACTACTCTAGACGGCAGAATAGCCCGACTCTTTATCTTTATTAATTTTGATGAAAGTCAATTTCCCATTCATACATACGGACAAATGAAAGTTTGCCGCTGATCAAAGACCTAACTCAAAGTCATTTTCCATTCTAGGAGTCCTTTGATCGAGGTTTAGGCTACGTTTAAGATTATTTAATTATTATTTAATATTTAATTATTATTATTTAATATTTTATCATTATTTTTTATTATTATTCATAAATCATCTCAGATTACTTTACCATCCAAACGGAAAATTAAGTACTCTGAACATGCATGTACACATGTGTACGTACGAGTACTAGGAGCACATTTGGGGATTTCCGGGTGCTTTCATCTTCAGTTAGCCCATCCATCACGATGAGAGCAGTGTCCATACCCCATAGCGCGTGCCTCTCCAAATGACAATGCATGCATGCATGCATGAACCATACCCTTAATAAAAAACATAAATATACATGCTATACAAAATAAATGATTATGCAATTCTTCAAATGTTATAAAAGTTTTAGTGTATGATCTTTTATTTAACACTAATAAATTTTAGACGGATTGGTAGTTCACCGTCCATGCATTAAGTGATAATAGAATTAAAGGTCATGAATTCGAGTCGCAGGTGCAGTGTCATTGTGAGATGGAGAGATCATTGTAGCGCTTTTTGCTCTAAAAATATTAGTAAGTAGTTTTTGAAGAAATTAATGGACTTTATTCATCTCATAAAATCGGTTCTATAAAAGAAGATTGTTCATTGCTTATAAATATGTTCAAGACCTTGTCCACAGCCAATGTGAGATTATTCCTCAACATCTTCCCTCACGTGCATGCCAGTATTTTTTCTGATTCTTGTCACGTGGTAAGTAGTGTGGACCCCCATTCGTTCTGTGGCAGACTCTGATACCATGAAGAAATTAATGGACCTTACTCATCTCATAAAACCGGTTCTACAAGAGAGGATTGTTTATTACTTATAAACATGTCCAAAACCTTGTCCACAGCCAATGTGAGATTATTCCTTAACATAAGAAAACTGTTTGTTTGTGATCAGTTATTTCTTGTTAAAATTGTGATTTTTTTATTTATCAAAAGAAATATATTTTCATCACAAATAATCATTTTTATCGTAAATAACTCTTTGATCTAATTATGTTATAGGATTTAATGAAGAATCTTATGGGTTAATTTGTCATTCCGGCTTTGGAGTTAGGACTACACATTTGAATTTACTCTTAAAGGTAAAACAAAATAGCAATTAATCCTACCTAACACCTTAAAAAGAAAAAGAAAATCGATATTTTCAAGGATGATGATTATTACAAATCTAGTAATAGTCTGAAAATTTTGGTATAGATATATATTTTCATCCTGCAATCGTCATGAATGGGCTCTTCTTCAATCGAAAAGGCAAGTACTTAGCCATCTCTCTCTCTATATATGCTCGCATATTCTTCACAGTTCTCATGTTTTTCTAGGCCTGTGTATCCATTTCCTCACTAAATACACAGAAAACATGCAGCAGAATTCAAGGTTGGCAAACTCTCAGTTTCATAATTTCTTGTCCTGCATGTTTTTAAAGTCACAGCTAGCTCATATTTTCATACCATTATTCTTCCTCCTGAAAGCCACCATGAAATGTTGGCAAAACAGTTCTAAATACAGTACTGGAACTGGAAGTCTTATCTGTAGAGAGGACATGATCAGGACTAGGAGATCATCATCAAATAAAGTGCTTTTTATAAGTTTGACATCTATGCAAGCAAGCAAGCATGGAACAGTGAATTAGAGATAAAATCATATGCTTTGATTCATATGATTAGTCAAACAACTGGGTCCTAATATTCGCTTTGTTTCTTCTTTTCTTTACAAAAGAATGTAAGATATCATCATCCACAGTACCGACGATGTTGCTTTTTTCTAAACCAGACAACGGCAAAAGTTCATCATGTTCAGGTACTCTCTACACAACTAGAGTTTACACAGATCAAACCATGCATCATGTGCCAAACTAAGTTCACAAAATCAAAAGAGAATATATATATATATATATATATATGGTTTTAATTTGTTGCATTCACATATATAATTATTTAAGGTCACGATATCTGCAGATTTTTCTGTAGGCTCTTATATATTCAGTGGACAAAGATATTTATATATGTGATTCCTTCCACTTGCAGCATCAATTAAACCTTGAGCACAACAGAGATTTTACCCAACAAGGTTACAAACCAAGAAAATAATGGAAAAATGAATCACCCAAATCAAATTCAGGCATAAAGTCCACAAAAAAGTGAGGGGAGGCCAGGGTGTCTCCGGCCTCCACTCATGTCCCCACTAGGTTTTTATCGAGCCCATATTTTTATATAATAAGATAAAAATGAGACGGGAATATCATATATTTAATAACATAACTATTTTTGTATACTTTAGAATGAATTATATATAATGTCTTGGATGATAAGTTTAATAATAAGTCAATGTAGCACAACATATTACACTTTCAATACAAGACATTATTTACTTTTATGAGAATTGCTATGCGGGAAATGCTTCGGGACCTAAAGTGTGTCCCGAATGTAATTTTTTTTAAAAATATTTTTTAATGATATTATGATTTTTTTATTTTTTTAAAAAATGTTTATGATGATTAAAAAAATACATAAAAAAAAGAACAAAATAAAAAGCCTATTCGGGACACAAAATGGGTCCCGAATTCGGGACCCATAGTAGTTCCCTTGCTATGCATCAGTAACTATTTTCCATCACACACTGCACACGACCTTTTTTATTGTTTTAAATGTAAGGCCTCATCACCCAATCCAACCCCTCTCTCATTTACGTCTCCCTCTTCAATTTCTCTCTCCAATCTCTCTCTCATCAAGTTCTTTCTCTTATATCTCTCTTTCCTCAAGCGCTCTCTCTCTCATCAAGCTGTCTGTTGATTGAATGAGAAGGAAAAAATCAAAATGCAAAATTGATTGACACGTGGAGTGTGGGATCTAATACTGTGACTGATGAAAAAATTTTCTCTCTTATAAAATGCTAGATTATACAAATTCTAAATAAAAAAAATTCTATGTAAATCTTTTGTTAAAAAAAAATAGATTTCCTAAAATGAAGATGGAATCAACTTTAAAAATTTATCTATTTAAAATTTATAAAAAATCATATATTTTTCTTGTGTAGGTCTAATCAAGGAGTAAGCAGAAAGAACACAGCAAAAGAACTTGCACATGATCAAGAAGCTATTATCGAAGAAAACAAGGTGCAAGCAGCACAATTCTAGACCTTTCGTACTTAAGTCGATCAGTGATCAATAAATACAGCCAAAACCGCAGGCCACAACACTGTCAAATCAAAAACTCTATAAGAAAAAGAAAAAAAACTCAACGGACCCGTCAATTCCAACCCTTTTTTATCATGTTTCTTGTCAAAATCCTCAATCCGGTCGTTTTCCTGACTAACTAGCTAGCATGCAGCATACGTATAATTTGGTACGATAATTATTTCTAATTTTTGTAAATTTCTCGAAATAAGAATATTTATTTTATTAAATTTTTTAAATATTATGTTTATTTATTTATTATTATATATTTTTAAAATACACAAAAAATTGCTTTAAAAAGAAAAAAATAAAAAAATAAAAACGTTTAACACAAAAAAAAAAATTGAGATTTGTATTAAGATATAAAAAAAATCATACTAGATATATAATTTTGTATTAAGATTTGTAGAAGTCATGAGTAAATAAAATTAAACTCCCTGCTTGCCAAGAACAAAATAAAAAAATTAAATTAAATTAAACTCCTGTACGCATTAAGTATTAGTAGTGGTAGTACAGTTTCTACTTTATGTTGTGGCGGTGACCTATGCTAAATAAATTATTTCTAGGAGGAGAGAGAGTCAATATATCCTACAATAATTTTTTAAATGTTTTAGAATTTTAATTTTTTATTAAAAAATTTAATTATATGGGAAGATTCATATGTACGTACGTAAGTTGATTTTGATGTAGATGTTGGGTTACATTCATTCAATTACATGGAATAATTTGAAAGAAATAACATGACAATATAAATGTTATAGTCGTAAAGAGATTTTATAAAAATAAATCTATAAATTGATATGATTTATATAATACGTTAGACTTATTTTATAATAAAAATAATTTTATAATTTACCATACAACATCAAATTATATCAATTTATGCGATATTTTTATAATTAAAGCATATTATCTCATCTCATCTAATCTCATTTTATTTAATTTTAATTAATAATTTTATTGTTATTCATAAATCATCTCATCTCATCTTACTATCCAAACGGACTGATAGGCATTCAATGGTTCTTTGAATTCAACTTAGTTAATGATGAGTTCTAATGAAAATAGGAAATAAAGAAACTACGTTTGAAAAAAGTTAATTAAGTTTAGCCGTTTCAATAAAAAGTTAAGTTTTTTCAAATAATTGTTAATTCCAAGATTCAATCAAAGTTTTCAAGAAAGAAGCTCTTCAATTCCTTGTAACGTCTTTCAAATTTCGATAGTCATGTACTATTTAGAAATAAAAAAAAAGGGAAAAAATGAACACAACAACAAAGGAATCATGTGGCCAAAATAAGTGGACACTTGTAAAGATGCCAAGTGCCAAATTTTCTCCATTCACAAAAGGCAATTACCTTTTGGATGGGAAACCCCACACCAATGTTAGAAGATTACGACTTCCCCATTTCAACTTTTAAGTAAGGGAAGAAGGACTTTTAAAAACATTGGCATTATTATTGTTGAGAAATATAACCAACATTTTCTCAAGAAAATGCGGCTTAAGCGAGAAAGATCGGATAGTTGCATGAAGTGAGTTTTACAATATTTATTATTTATCGTCTATATAAATTTATTAAACAGTATTAAAACTGGCTCGATAAATACTGTAAGATCTACTTTACGTATTTATCAATCTTCTACATTTTAATCTTTTAAATAATTTGGAAAAAAGTTTTAAGAAGAGATAATATATATATATGATATGGTCTTTCCACCTTTCTCAATTAGCAAGCACTAGTGCACGTACGTACGTCCTCAACCATATATATATATATAAACTAAAACCCCACTTTGTACCTCTTGTTTGGCACTTCAAATGAGTGAAAGACACCATCATTTTATCCAAAGAAATGGATGTCCGAGAAGGACGGGTTGGACTCAACTTTTGTGACAAAGGTTGCTGCATTTTCAACCATGAAAACATGAAATATCAGTAAAGTACTCTTGTATGTGGGAAGAGATTGTCCCAAAACAACATTTATATATATATATATATATATAAACAACATTTAACAATGCACTAAGTGTGAAAGATAGATTAAGAAGAGTGGGCATTTCCCTTGTATCTAGGTGTGATTACTGTGCAAAAGGGGCTTATGAAGATCTGAACCATGTACTAGTTTCAGGGGAGGTGGCTAAGTCCATTTGGAGGAGATGTGCTAGTCAATTAGGGATGTTGAGATCTGGATTTGGGTCTTGGGTTGAGACGGTGAATGCATGGTATCACAGAGCAACAAAGAGGTCAACCTGAGGCCTATTATTTGGCATAATTCTTGCTATTGTAACCTGGATTCTATGGACTAGGAGGTGTAGTGCTAGGATTGAAGGTAGAATAGAGTCGGTTGAAGAGATGTGGCGTAAAATCAAATTTTGGATTGTAAAAATAAGTCAGAAGGCTCGTGGCCACCAGATGTCCTCTTGTCAAGATGAGATGCTGCTAGTTGATTTAAATATCCAACTGAGATCTGTATATAGAAAGCGAATGAAACCTGTTTATTGGCGTCGACCATAGCAAGACTGGATTAAACTAAGCACTAATGGAAGTAGTAGGGGCAACCTAGGGATAGCTGGGGCAAGGGGTATTTTAAGGGATGAAAATGATAATTTGATAAAAGCTTTCTCCTTTCCACTTGGTCATGGCAGAATTTATGGGTTTACTCATTGGGGTGAGAACTTTCTGTTTACTTGGGTTGAATTATGTGGAAATAGAGTTGGACTCAATGATAGCAATAAAATGGCTTCGTTTGGCTAAGTGCCATGTGTGGTATCTCGAGGACTATTGGGATGAACTTATGGAATTGCTTAGAGGTAAATGCTTTACCAGGTCACATCTATAGCCAAGATAATGTTCCGGCAGATTATCTGGCTCGACTTGCGTCGGATGATGGTGTTATAATGTCTTCATGGAGTAATTTGGAATTGGTTCCTCCTCTGCTGAGAGGACTTCTAAGAACCGATAAAACTGGTCTTTCTTATATTAGACAGTACGAATTTTCTATAGTAGGTTGTGGTTTGCATTGTTGGTTTGGTTGGAAGTCGTTTTGTTTTTTTACTTAGTTGGTCATGTAACCACGATTTTCCTCCGCTACAAAGTGAGGACTTTTTGAATATATTCGGGGACGGGTGACTATTGAACATGTAATCCGGACTATTATAAAAATATATATATATATACACACACACATACAAATATATATAATGCTTGGTAGCCAGATAGATTTTTGGCAAGGAAAAAAAATGAGCAAAATTGGTTTGGAATAATACTGCATTAATTAGAGCTAAATTACTAACGTCGACATTACAACAAAAATAATTATTTGTGATGCATTATTTATAATAAAAATTGACTCATTTTAATAAAAAAATGATTATTTTTATATCAAATAATAACAATATATCAATTAAGCATTTTTCTTATAACGTGCGAAATTACTCTATTCTTTCCACATTTTTTTATTTAATTATATATACCCAAAGCCTTATAATGAGTATAAAGTAGAAAGTGGATTCTCAAATTCTTGTTACTATTTTGGTCTAAAGCCATTCTTTTTGAAAGAGTAAAAAATAAAATCTAAACTCTAAAGCCATGAACTATTTTTTATTTTCCATTTTCCCTAATAAAATAGAGATACGTAGAGACGATATTGGTGGACCTTGACACAATCAATCCAGAATAATAAATCATAACTAGTCTTATAGATGATGATTCTCTCAATCTCATATAAATCCGAGATGATAAAACCTATGAAAGATATTAAATTTTAAATAATAAAATAGAAACGATCAAGTATATATATACATGTTGTCACTTATTTATTGTAGAGTTAATTCAACATATATGTAGAGAGTGTAGCTAATTGCTAACTTCCAAGTCCCTTCTCTCTAAAACCTTACCCAAAAACGAAACCAATTTGAGGGGGGTGGGAGCTTCGGCTCCTCCCTCTCTCTCTGCCCAGATGTTGTTTTCTTGTTTTTTATTTATGTTTTGTGTGTTTTTTCAAGTCAAAAAAGGGAGAAATGCCGATATGGCATTTTCCAGCGATCAAAAGACTACACACACTCCATCAAGGTGTTCCTCAGTTGTTGATCTTCCAGTCTATTGAACGCAATGCCAAAAGGAACGGTGCGTAGCACGCACATGCGGGTTGAAGGTGCGCGCATGGCTTCCATGCACCACTGCGAGAAGCTTTCTGCCGACGCCACGCACGGTTTTTCTGGGGCCAGTGATGCTGGATTTTCAAGATCGACAGTCGGGCTAACTGCTAGAGTGGCGCGTGTCCGTCACGTGCCATTATAGCCCTTTGCCCAGTGTTTTTGTTCAGTCCAATGTTTTTGTTTGAAGATCTATTTTTTTCAATTTTTTCATTTGTATTTTATGTTCTGTCTTTTGTTGTTAGTTAAAAATAAAAAGAAATAGACTATTTGACTTGGTGTCCATAGCAGAAGAGTACCTCACCTCTTTTGGAGGATGAAGGGTGATAGTTACCTCGCCTCATTTGGAGGAAGAGAATTGTTTAGTTCTATTTTTACAGAGTTTTTTTTTTTTTTTTTCACGTTTGTCAGGAGAGAGTTTATAAAAGTTAAGACAATGTCTGCCATAAAGAAATTTGTGGGCGGGGAGTCCCAACAGATGAGTAGTTTGGTTGGTAATCTGGGTTTTTCTTATATTGATTAGTCACAATTGTAACTTCGAATTCATTGAAAGAAATAAAATCTATTTCTATAAAAAAAAAAAATTCAACATATATGTCGGTTTATAATATATTTTCTATTTTTATAATTCACTTAATAGGCTAAGTATTTATCTGAAATAACCAAATTTTAACTAAACAGAAAGTGAGATATAAATAAAATAAGTCTTGCGATATTCATAACTTTTTTGTGCATTTTTCTACGCAACCCATTTTATGTATTTATTTATATTTCCTTAAATCTTAAAATTCAAAAGAGAAATGCTATAGTTATAAAAATATTTTATAAAAATAAATCTATAAACTGACATAATTTTATATGATATTTTAGATTTACTTTATATTAAAAATAATTTTCTAATTTAACATATCATATAAAAATATGTTAATTTATCAGTTTACTATTATGAGACCTGTATTTGACTAAAACATTTATTAATGAGAAGTGTTACTTTCATAAAAAGATCTTATAAAAGTAAACATTTTCATTTCTTAATTCGAAAATAAGTTCTAGTAAAGAGGAATGCTATGTATCAATTATTATTTATTTTTATATTTTATATTTATAATTTTTTTTTTATAAGATATGATGTGTTTTTTATAAGATGTAGAGAATAGAATGATGAATAATAACTTGATGAGAAGAATTATTTTTAGTAAATGATGATCATAGCAGAATGGAATAAAAGAAAGAAATAAGGGCGATACAGCAGAGAAAGCAATGTGAACTCAAGTCCAAGTCCAACCATACCATAAAAGCCGTTTAAGAAAAAAGAAAAAGAAAAGATCCGATTTTGACGAATTGAGAAGAAAGGAGACCGAATCTGACGTGGCAAGACTGTGGGGCCACATAACATTTTTTTATTTTTATTTTTTATTTTGGTTTTGACCAACAAAAAAAACATTTTCTTTGAAAGAGAGGAACGGGGAGTGGTGGTCCCTTGCTAGTCACGTCATTTTCCACGATATAGCGCGCAAGTAGTTTTGACTGCGTTCGGGCAACGGTCAGCACCGTTTCGGGCAGCTCCCCCCGTCTCTGTGTTTGTGCACGCTTCACTCTAAAAAAAAAACTTATAAAAAGAATATGGAAAAAAAATAGAAAAAAAAAAAAAACAGATAGATTGGCAATCCCACACACTTGACACTCTCGCACAGAGTGAGAGTGAGAGAGAGACAGAGAGAGAGAGGGGGGGAGAGACCGAGAGAGCTAAAAGGGAAAGTTCTTTTCTTTCAAAAAGGGAGAGCATAAAATGTTTTGAAAATGATTTTTTATTTTATAAATTTTTTATAGTGTGGTAATGTTAATGGGTTGCTGGCTTTCGGGGCACTCTGTTGAGCGTTCCGGATGAGATCGGGCTTTTGATTGAGATTCTTTGTGGGCGTAACTTTGTTGTGTATTTTGTCTTTGGGAAAATTACAATGTTGGACGTCGTTATGTGAGATTTGGGTGCAAGGTTTTTTGTTGAGGTTGTTTCTGATGGTGGGTTTTGTGGGTGTGGCATATTTTTTGGATCTGACATAGATTTACTGACAGATGGAGGTGAAGGATATTTGGGTGTCTGTTTTGCTCTGGTTGATCTTGGTGGTTCGTCCATTATGCTTAATTTCAGCTAACATGGAAGGTTTGTTTGAATATACTTGCTCTCTTGTTCTTTCAGTGGATTTTTTAACACTTTTGATCTTTTTTTTTGTGTGCAATATTTATCGAGTTTTGTAATTTTGGAGAAAGAGAGAATTTTTAATACAATTATGCTGGTGGGGGGGTGGGTATGTTTGAATAAGTTTAGTTATTCATATTATAATTGATATTGATGTTGTTTCTAAAGTTTGATTATTTTTTCTTTTTATTGATTGCTTTGTGTTAATCGGTTTCCATTGAAAGTTCGAGTGGATGGGTGCTGATCTTTAAGTGCTGCCGAGGGTATTATGCCGGATATGATCTGCAGTGTGGTATTTACTGTTAAAACAGTTTTATTGATACTTGAAAATTAATTTCTAAAGGCAATTCGTTCTTTTCTGGATGCCCTTACCAGCTGCTTCTGATATGCTTCATGGTAGCCGCATGCAGTAGTGTTCATTGAGTAATGAGAGTGGATGATACTGTGAGCAGTAGCACTGTTAGACAACTTGAGTAGCCAGCAAACCAAATATTTGCTGCAAAGGGATCCATTTGTCCCTATTATTGATCAAATGGGGATCCACTAATTTAACCGAGGCACACATTATTTCTTTTTAACATTCAGTTTTAGTTCTCTTCAAGTTGAGAAGCATATGTCTCCTGAAATCTGCAAGTTTCAATGTATTACATTGACCAACATTATGCTAAATCCTGAATTATTTAAGAGATGTAGTGCTGTCTATGGCAATTTGCGATGAGTTTACTTTCTCATTATGTCTTTTCAGGTTCAAGGTCTCTAATTGTGTTTTCTTGCAACTCGAAACAGGTGATGCTTTACACAGCCTAAGAATCAGCTTATCAGATCCTAACAATGTCCTGCAGAGTTGGGATCCTACCCTTGTTAACCCATGCACATGGTTTCATGTCACCTGCAACAATGATAATAGTGTCATAAGAGTGTAAGCTGTCTGCCTCTTTGTGGCTTTTTTATTTATTTATAAATAATTCAAATTTCATTAGTAGTGTAAAGCTGCAACTCAAGTACACATTGTGTATACAATGGAAAACACACGATTAGGAAGGAGAAAAACAATAACTATGAGGGCCAGAACCACTCTCAGCCAATATCCTTACTGGAGTGATTTTAGAACTAAGGAATTAAGCTCGTCCATTGTCTTCTTGCAATATTCAAAATCTTGTACATTGTGCGCATTTCATTAATAGTCTTCTTGCTGTATTCAATTTGAGAAAGGTGTAATAGATGTTTCCTTGGTCGGTGGAAATTGACGTGGTGGACTTCTCTGGACTTTGCTGAATGATTTTAACATCATTTGCTTTCTGTCTTCTAAGTGCATGCATATGATGTTACTTTACTTTTTCGTTTTAATGTAACTTATATAAAGTGCTTTGTATCACATTTTGCATAGACATATTTTTATGCTAATTTTAATGTGTTATTGCAGTGATCTTGGAAATGCAGCTTTGTCTGGTCAACTTGTCCCACAGCTTGGCCTACTCAGGAATCTACAGTATTTGTATGTCATTCTTGGTTGCTTCAAAATCATTTAGCTGTTTTTGTCATTTGAAATTGTGTATTAATATATCTAAAAAACCGAAACACAATACTTATAAAAAAAATCAGAAACACTCTCCTTTAAACTCTCTTTGTTCCTATGCTAAATGATATTGTCAGTAATCTAAAAAGCTGAAACACAATACTTATAAAGAAAAAATCAGAAACACTATCCTTTAAATTTTCTTCCTATGCTAAATTATATTTTCAGTAGGATGTAAACTTTTCCTTTGACTGCTGCTATAGGCTTCAAATGGGCTTAACTTTCATGAGTTTCTTATATCTTTTTCTACTCCTAGATAGGTGTTTCTTTTGTACACATCCCATGTACTTGGGTTGCAACTTTTAGGCTTTTTAATAAATTTTCAGGTTCACGTTCGTTATATTACTTTATTTACTTGTGAATGTTGTCCGGAGCTGTATCCCATTTAATGGCTGAAGGGATGTTCTCTTAGTACAAATTATGGTTAAAGGGACTCTTTCGGTGATTTAACTAGATGCTAGTATTTTTATGTTTTTGTCAATATTGTGTGCTACTTTAAACCTTTTATTGCACATCATTTTTCTAATTTTTATGACAGGGAGCTTTACAGTAACAACATAAGTGGACAGATTCCCAGTGAGCTAGGGAATCTTACTAGCTTGGTGAGCTTGGATCTTTACTTGAACAGTTTTACAGGTCCCATCCCAGACACATTGGGCAGGCTGTCTAAGCTAAGGTTCCTGTGAGTATACTTGTCTTTGATTTGCTTTCCATGTTGTGTGTGCGCATGTAAAATTATGTCTCATATTGTGTCAGTCGTGTATTCTCCATATCATGCTTTATCTAGTGTTGGGGCTGGAGATAAGTTTAGAATTCTTTTTGAAAGGAAATCCCGAATCAATTTTCTGGGAATCTACTAGGCTCAAGGCCTAACAAAGAGTACAAAGGTCCAATAACTGCAATGAGCACCTTGAGAAACAAAGATTTGGGTAGTGAGGTGATCTCAGATGATTTGTGGTGAAAAAGTAATGATAATAGTCGTGAATAGTAGTAAAAAGTAGTGAAAAATAATGATAAAATATTGAATAGTAGTCCACTACCCAAACACAGCCTTAACATAATAGACCACCTTCTATGCTTCAGGTTTAAGGGTTTTTTTTATTTTTTATTTTATTACAGCCTGATGAAATACACTTTTTTTTTTTGTTTACTTTAATGGCCAAGATTTCCATGCTTTCCTCATTTCCAATGTTCCTACTTAGCTAGGACATTCTTTGTACTGAACATGGCTTTTGCCTATTCTTTTATTAATATACTTACAATTATAAAAAAAAAGAAATACACTTTTTTTTTTTGGGGGGGGGGGGGGGTTTAAAGTATGAACATATTTTTTGATAAATATTTGCATAACTCAGGAGCTTTTACATTTTAAAATTACAAGAGAGAGCTTTTTTTTTTGATAAGTAAATATTATATATATCAATAGGAGTAACCAAGTACATTGGACATATATAAAAAAACACTTAGCCCATGCTAGATAGCTCCTAATGACCCAAAACACTTGTGAAAAACTACCCAAAATACACCAAACCCGAATTGGAATATGTTGTGCTACGTGCGGCAATTATGATGAATAGTACGAAAATAGAAAGCAAGAAAAACACACAGATTTAACGTGGTTCGGCAATGTGCCTACATCCATAGGAGCAGGAGCTGAATTTTCACTAAATATCAAATTAGGGTTACATCACTTGACAGCCTTTGTCTCCTACAAGAGAGAATTTTTAATTGTTGGTATCCTTGAATTGCTCAAATCTTTTTATTTGCATCCAAATAGGATAATGCGAGTTCAACTTTTATATATCCCACGTGGCACAAATGCATAAAAAAGGGTACTTAGGTTTCTAGATAGATTCCTTTTGACGTTTTACGATCCCTATTCATTTTGATTCTATCTTAGTAGCATCCCCTGGATTGTTTTGGTTTTCAGATCTTAACATTATGTTTGCTTGTATGTATGAGGATAGCCGGCTTAACAACAACAGCCTGACGGGTCCAATTCCTATGTCATTGACTAATATCTCATCACTGCAAGTTCTGTGAGTATCAAGATTATCTCAATTCTCTCTCTCTCTCTCTTCCCCCCTCTCTCCCCATCATTTGTGTGTGTGTGTGTGTTTGGGGGGGGGCATTATCTGATTGCAAGAACTTTCTGTTACAACATTTGCAATTCCTGAATGCAGGGATCTGTCTAATAACCGCCTCTCTGGGGCAGTTCCAGACAATGGATCCTTTTCATTATTCACTCCAATCAGGTTTCCTTGCTACTTATGTGAACTGAATTGTCTCCACTGACTGATTTTGAAGAGTATGCTGATAGCTTTTTTTTCCTATTTGCAGTTTTGCTAACAACCAAGGTCTATGTGGTCCAGTTACTGGCCACCCTTGCCCAGGATCTCCTCCATTTTCACCCCCTCCTCCTTTTGTACCACCACCACCGATTTCTGTACCAGGTGATCTTTTTGTTAATTAGGATTTGTTGCTAATATGGTGCTTGTTGCTATATTTTCTCTCAGTATGTCTGATTCTGTGGAGTTGGGCACTGTGCCTGGGGATAATGTTGTTCCCCTGGTTTCTCTTCCTCCGATCAACGATACAACGGGTTCAACATCGGATTGGATTCTGAATAAAGATAACGAGTTTCTATAAATCCTGGGACTTTTATATGGAGAACAGGGAGAATATGAAGACCAATTTAAAACACTACTCACTTCAATCGAGGCGAGCCACGCGCTTGAAACCAAATCTAAGTTTAAGAAAAGCAGGGAGTTGAAGAATCTTTCATGGGCAATTAACTACGATGCTAAGGGAGGTAGCTCAAGTCGAGGGAAGGGTAAAGGGAGGGCTTTGTGATGTTCGGGTTGAGGATTAGTTTTAAGGAATATAGGGGAAGGGTTTGGGGAGGTGTAATGATAGTTTTTCAATTCGGGTTTAGTGTGTTTTGGGTCATTATGGGCTTTCTTGTATGGGCTAGGTGTTTTTTTTGTATACGTCCAGTATACTTGGTTACTCCTATTGATATATATATAATATTTTTACTTATAAAAAAAAAGTATGTCTGATTCTGTGGTCATGATTGTCAGTCTTTCAAATCTGATATGCCTTTTTGTTTACAGTGTGTTCCATTGATCATCTGTTGTCAATAACATTTTAAATTTCATTTAAGAATTAGTCTTAACGGAACATTCATTATATAGCAGCCAAGCATTTTACTTCCCTTTTTTTTTTTCTAATTTTTAATTTTACTCTTCCATTTGCAGGTCAATTTCATTGCATCTTGCACAGTCAAACCTCTTTTTTTTCTACAATGCTATCTTTTTTCAGTACCCTTTTTTTTGCAAGTAATTTGGTTAGGAAAATGCTACATACTACATCCTCATCCCACTTTTATCCTACTATGATAAGGTAACATTACTCACCAATCTTTGAATTTTCTTTTAAAAAGTATAAAGGATGATCCAAGGGTGATGAGAAGTGACACATCTACATAGTGAGATAAAAGTGAGATAAGAGTGTAGTATATGGCATTACTCATTTGGTCAATAGAGTTGAACTCCACCTCCAAACAATTTTTTTTTTTTTTTTTATATGTAAATAAGGTATATTACTCCAAGAATAGGCCTAGCCCAGTATATACAAAGAACCAAACAATTTCTTTGTGCATTGACAAGTAAGAAGATTTTCTGTTAATTACATCTAGTTTTTATACATGCTTTTATATTTTAGGCTGCTGCTATGTACATGAAGGCATATCAGAAAGTGGATATGACATTTCTGAATGTTCTAACTTTTTCCTCCTCATCACATTTTAGGTGGGAATAGTGCCACTGGGGCGATTGCTGGAGGAGTTGCTGCAGGTGCTGCTTTACTATTTGCTGCCCCTGCAATTGCATTTGCTTGGTGGCGTCGAAGGAAACCTCAAGAATTTTTCTTTGATGTACCTGGTTAGTGATTTAACCAAGAAAATAACTTCTATCAAGACCTGATGAAAACCAAGTCATTCATATCATCCAATACCCTCTTTTAACTTCTATTCTGATGGACTGGAGAGTCAAAAAAATGGTCACACAATTATCTATTTAAAATAAAAAGATAAAACAAAACAGATCCTAAAAAAGGCATGGCTGATCACCGCTTGGAGGTCTGGTCCGACCACCCTAAGAGGACTGGTTAGGGTGAGCTGACCACCCCATCCACTCCCATGGGTGGCCAACCACCACCTTTGGAGTAGGCCGACCACCACGTGAGGTGAGTCTCACCCCTCAGCGTGGGGGTGACAAGATCCTCTCTGTGTTGGGTGGATGCACAGCCACTCCACACAGGGTGGCGAGAACCACTCCGGGGTGGCTGAACTCATCCCAAATTGAGTGGATGACCACCCGTTATTCTTTTAAGTTTTTGAATTGTCAAAAAACAATTTGATTGGGAATGATTTAGTATATCTTTGCTTTTTAAGAAAAACATATAGTGCTGATTTGTCTGCCTTCCATTAGATGCTGTAAAGCTGAGCTTTATATCAGTTTGTGGCCGTTGATGCTCTCTTTAAGTAAATGCTGAATTGGTTTTATTTGTTTGATCGATAGATTATCACTTCTTTACATCTCTTGCAGCCGAGGAGGACCCAGAGGTCCATCTGGGGCAGCTTAAAAGGTTTTCACTGCGAGAACTACAAGTTGCAACAGATAGTTTTAGCAACAAAAACATTCTGGGTAGAGGTGGATTTGGCAAGGTTTACAAAGGACGTCTGGCAGATGGTTCACTGGTAGCTGTAAAAAGACTGAAAGAAGAGCGTACACCTGGTGGTGAGCTGCAGTTTCAAACAGAAGTAGAGATGATCAGTATGGCCGTGCATCGAAACCTCCTCCGATTACGAGGATTCTGTATGACACCAACTGAGAGGCTACTTGTTTATCCCTATATGGCTAATGGAAGTGTTGCATCATGTTTAAGAGGTATAGCGTGTTATCATTTTCTAAATTTTGTATACTGCTTCCTTGTAGATTTGTGTGCCTGTTATCAGCTTTCGACTTTTGATGCCTGCATACTATTTTTTCCTTCTTTCATGATTTCGTGCATATTCCATAAAATAAAAAATGAAGTCATATAAGGAGTGAGATTTGTGAACTACCCTATTGACCCAGGAATGGCCTTTGTAATCATCAACTAATCTACTCATGATATTTGTATTCCTCTAGAACGCCCACCATCTCAACCACCCCTGGATTGGCCAACACGTAAGCGGATTGCGTTGGGGTCTGCAAGGGGTCTTTCTTATCTGCATGATCATTGTGACCCCAAGATCATACACCGGGATGTGAAAGCTGCAAACATTTTGTTGGACGAGGAGTTTGAGGCTGTTGTCGGCGACTTTGGGTTGGCTAAACTTATGGACTACAAGGATACCCATGTTACAACTGCTGTACGAGGCACAATTGGGCATATAGCTCCAGAGTACCTCTCTACAGGGAAGTCATCTGAGAAGACTGATGTTTTTGGTTATGGGATCATGCTTCTGGAACTAATCACTGGACAGAGAGCTTTTGATCTTGCCAGGCTTGCAAATGATGATGATGTTATGTTGCTTGATTGGGTATATATTCTTTGTATCTATTAATCTCTGCTTATTTATTCAATTCACTTTCCGTTCCATTTTATTTTATTAGCTGACACCCACTATGCAATAACTTCTGTGAGTTCATCATATTGCATTTCCTTTTTCTTTGGACCGTCATAACTTTTTTACGGGGTCCTAGACCGAGTGTTATTTTTAACATGTATAATTTCTGAGAGCTCTTAGCAACCCGTGTTGTGAGAACCAGATCTCCAAGTATTGACTCAGTGCTTCCAATCAAGACCTTCCAGTTTTGAAAGCCTTGTTTATGCTTGTTGGTCTAGTGCTTGTATCTTACCCTTTTAGGCCTGCTGCGTCTTGCATAGCTGTTACTCTTTCCGAGGCAAACAGATGAAACATTAAAATACCTATGGGTGTATTATTCTGCACTAGTCGTCTTTCTTTCTTGGCCTTCAAGTGTTCTACAGTCATCAATGTTTCAATATCTAATACAACTGAATAATTTTTCAGGTTAAAGGACTTCTGAAAGAGAAGAAACTTGAAATGCTAGTTGATCCTGATCTCCAGAAAAATTACATAGAAGCAGAGGTAGAGCAACTAATACAGGTTGCACTGCTTTGTACACAAGGCTCTCCAATGGACCGGCCAAAGATGTCGGATGTGGTGAGGATGCTTGAAGGTGATGGCTTGGCGGAGAGATGGGATGAGTGGCAAAAGGTAGAGGTTCTTCGTGAAGAAGTGGAACTCGCTCCCCATCCTAACTCTGATTGGATTGTTGACTCCACAGAAAATTTACATGCAGTCGAGTTATCTGGTCCAAGGTGACCCTGGCGTAGAAGTAAAGAAAGAAATCAATATAAATTTTTATTCCCTTTTTTTTTTCTTAATGACAATTTTCTGATGATGTCTCCTGTAAGTCCACTCTGCATTGTATTCATTACATTTGTGCATATGAGTCGGCTTTGTCAAGGTGCAATTTGTATCCTTCGCCGCAGTTTGACGAAGTCTAGATGATTTTGGCTAGATGAAGCTGTGGCAGTTAAATCTTCTGTGCACTGCAGGTTTATGCACCCAACTTCATTGTTATTCTAATTTGATTATGATATGGGAGGGGAATTAATGTTAGAAACCTTTTATAGTGGAACTTCCCCTGTGGCCACTGAAGCATTTACGCCCACATTGGTGGATGAAATGATTAATTCTAATGGATCATTTGCAGATGGAATCTTTAGGTTTCCATGAGATGCATGTTTACTTGTTTGAATTCAAGCTTTAGTTCTGTGGCTTCAGCACTTCAAATCCATCCCATTCTAAAATATGTGCTTTTGTCACCTTTTTCTATCTGGTTTGGTGTCATAAAGGAACGTGGCAGTACCTGTCAGTATCCATAACATCTCCTGTTTGAAAAAATCTCTTGAAACAAATAATATTACATATAGTTGTAGAGTGTGCAAGTATCGTGTAGTTATTTTGAAAAAGAGTAAGGTTTACTATTAAAAAAATTAATTTTTTTTCATGTGGGTCTCGTATATATTCACTTTTTTTTAAAATGATTGCACGATGCTTGCGTATTTAACTGCAATTATCATTTTTCATATAAAAAGTATATGTGCTTTGATTTTCTTGTTCAATATATATTATAATAGGTCTCTTAATAAGTGCTATGTTTACTTATAAAAAAAAAAAAGTAATAGAACTCTTTTTAAAACTAAGTCAACAACAATGACCTATGAAACCTCATCACACAACCAATAACTAAGTTTAAAACAAGAACCAGAAACCCACATCCCCGAGGCTCCACAACCAGTCTCCCAATAAGATTAACAGTGGGGAAAACTTCATAGGATTGGCCTTTAAAATTCCCCCTAATAGCCACCAAATTGAAGTCCCCCAATTTAATGGAGTGCAGGGGATATTATATTTGACATGCAATGGAAACCATATCCTTTCTGCAAAAGGGTAATTTAAAAAACAAACGATCAATATTTTCCTTCCCAAAAATTGCATCTAGCTTGCTGAACAACACCAAGATTAGACAGCCTATCTTGCCTACTGAATCTTCCTCAGATTGCAAACCAAAGAAAGCATGTTGAGGAATCCTGCCTTTTAAATCATTTTAAGTTTGTAACAATTGGTTTAACGCCTCCACCGCACTCTTAATGGATAATATACCGCCAGACCCCTGCATCCATCTTCTCTTCAGCCACCCACTGCATATTGGAATCCATCAGGAGCTGCTCTCCAACACTTGAAATGACTCGAAAAATGGAATAGATTTCCTTACAGAGGGAGCCATATCAAAGTAATAGATTGCAGATGCTCCAGAGTCAAAAGCTAACTGCAAAATGTAACTGTATAAAAGAATGGCAGTTGCTTCTCCCTTGTATGGCTAATCATGCTTCCTTTATTCAGTGTCATTTAACCAGCGAGTGACCTCCATTCTTGACTGCTTGGGCATGCCCAAAAACGAAAAAAACATCTAATTAACCCATTTGAGTCGGCCTTTACACATGAACAACCAGATGTCACTATGGCATGGCAATAAATGCTTGTTCACATAAACAAACAAAAGCAATACATGTTTGTACACTCAACAAACTGTAGCATCAGCCATCAAGGATGGCTTCTCAACTACAAAAGCAGAGTTTAATACTGTTGATGCTTCTCGTTCATGGATAAAGAGATTTGAAGCAAATTACACACTTCTAATACCTAATAACTGCACTTTTTACAATAAATAATAATAGAATGAAAACCATAAGCCAATATGTAACATTGACTTTCCAGCACGACGTTGCAACAAAGCTGAGCAAAGGCCTATAGGTAGATAAAATTCAACTTAGAGCTCATTGGAGAATCGGGAATTGTCTGTGGAAGAATGTGCAGCAGGATTCTGCGATGTAAACAAATTTGGGTATGAGAAGTATGGATCTTCATCCATTGAAGTCAATCTCTGGGGCTGGTGAGAAGCAAGTTCATTTCCACAACCCTGATCAATGGGAGGAGAGGAATCAAAATCCATTTTGGGCGTGCCAAATGCAGGAAGACTTGAGGCCTCTGTTCTCTGGCAGTCTTCAAGGTCTTGATTAGGTTCTGGAGAATCTATAACATCATCTGCATTGCCAACCAAGTTTCGATGATCAAAATGTGGATTTTCTTCGGTAGCTGACTGGTTAGCCACATCCTTGTAAAATGGATTCTCGGAGCTATTTTCAGGGAATTGATCACTATTTTTCCTAGTGAGCTCATTAATTCTGAGCTGTGCAAGACTAGCTGCAGAGCGAGCTGCAGCAGCTGCACGTTCAGCAGTTTCTACAGCAGCCCGAGCAGCAGTTACGACATCCTGCAAATCCACATTAGCCTCACTTTTTGATCTTGAGGGAGAGGTTTCTGATTTACTTGGTGCCGCAGAAAATGATGCAGAAGATAGCGATGAAGGAGAAATAAAAGGCACGAATTGTATATCTTGCACACCACCAACTGGAACACTAGGCTGTTCATTTTTTATAGCAGCAGATCTTTCTTGCACCATTTTCTCAGGTTCCAACTCTGGCTGCTCTGATGGATTTTCAATGACCCTAGAATGCTTTGATGACTCATGATCAATATTAGGGTGTGGAGCAGCTTGTAGAGATGAGACCATCACTGGAACTGAAGCAACATTTGCATTTGGCCATAGTGATTCTTTAGGAACTTCAGGAAGATCAAATGAATCAACGCCAGGATCAGAATCTGGCTGTTCTTTGTGGGGTTGTTCAGAGGCAGAAAACAATGTTTCATCATGTTTTTCTCTTGGAAGGGGCAATTTAGATTCTCTATCAAACTGTGTTGGACCATTCTGAGAAGAAAATAATACATGCAGGGCAGGGAGATAAATTAAAAATGGCTAGAAAACAGATAGAGCAAGGCACAGGGAAGTTTTTCACATACCAACAAATCATCCTGAGGTTTGAAAAACTCCACTTCAGAGGCTGTTGGATCCCAATCTAACCCATGCTCCTCAGCTATTTCTTTCAGAAGCTTTAATTTCTTTTCAGGTGAAGGAGCGCGAACTGATAAAAGTTCTATTAACTGCAGCATATTTCAGAGGAAATGTCATCAAAACATGGAGGAAATATTACTTATCCTAACAATTAAGTCACACTGAGGAAAAAGTGACTGGAAAAACAAAAAATAAAGTTACACCATGTGGCCAAAGGGCTGCGGATCATATGGCACTTCCCCCATCCTCAGGGATGGCGGGGGCCTTATGTTAGGGTTAAATTCCCTGACTACCTGGGGACCATGGATCCCATAAAAAGTGTCCTAGAAAAAATTCACACCATATAATAGAATCTCAAAAAACCTGGCGATTAACACCACAATCTGGCATGAGCTCTGTTGCAGCTGATACAAATTCCTTTCCATATTTGGACGCAAATAGCAATTGAACATGCAGCAACTCTTGTAGATCTGCACATCTTGGTGCTGCAAAGCACACACTGGATATTGCCTCCTTCAAATCAAGAGGACATTCCCTGGGAAACATTTAGGTTTTAAATAATCAGTAGGGTGATTCTCAAAAGTAACTAGAAAGCTTCTAATGACTATCACATCTCTAGTTTAAGGCCCAAGAAATTTTTTATCACTAAGGCTCACAAGAAATTAAATGCTAAATCTAAAACAGTGCAGCATGCATATAAGTATATAGACATTCATGGCATCAGCGGGACCAACTGGTTGGTATATTGTGAGGCATACAAAAATTGATGGCATGAGCTACTGTACAGCTCCAAGAAATACAAAGGCCACCAATGACCTTTTGCTCACAGATTATCATAAACTTAAATGCTGACTTAAACATTGAAGTGCCTGATGTAAATGGCATTATGACAACTAGAGGGAATATCGGGAAACACAGAAAAATCAACATGAACTACTGTAAAGCTCTATTACGACCAAAGATAGCTGAATGGGCCAATTGCAAGCTTCTTTAATCAGCATAACACAATAAGGGCTCGTTTGCATACTAAGGATATCTCATAATATCTGTGAATAGTAGTGAAATTGATTGTGAATAGTAGTGAAATAGTTTGAGTTAAGATATTTTATAAGGTTTTGGAAAAAGAGAGAAACATTTGAATAAAAATATTATAAAGTTAAAATATTGTTTGAATATAAATTTTTAATATTATTTTTGTTTGGAATTTTGGGAAAGTTGTATAGGATTTTGTGTTTTGCTTGAGAGTTCGAGAAAGTTGTAATGACTAGATAATGATTAAATGAAAAAGTTGAAGATTTGAAATTGAAAAGTGTTGTATTTGAGTGATGTTTGGAAAGGAAATATTTAAGAATACCTAAGAACAGTTATGTTCCCAAACGGGAAATCTGTAAATCTTCTCACAAACAATGGCATTGGTGAGCACGTTGTATACAACAATCCAGGCAGTGAAGAAACATTGAGTTATTCTTTTTCTGTCAGGGCTGGTTTGGATTCAGAGATGAGATGAGATGATTTTAAATGAAAGTTAAAAAAAATATTGTTAGAATATTATTATTGTTTTGGAATTTGAAAAAATTGAATTGAAATTTTAAAAAATGTATGAGAATTTGAGAAAATTGTAATGATGAGATGAGATGAGATGAAACACTTTCCGAATCCAAACGGAGCTATGGAGTGGCCATTCTTTAAACCCACAAGGTAACAACCACTAGTAAAGTCCCATTATGACCAAGGATAACTCTTTTCCATTTTGGGTCTAGAGAGTGTCACGCCATCACAAAGAATGGTAGTATTATATCCAAGCCATCTCTCCAAAGAACCCACTTAAGTCAGACCAGCACTGGTTGAGATTTAAGAGTTCACCGAACTTCCAAATATATAACTGAAGTTTCTTACTTCCACATTAATCAAACTTTCGAGCCACTTAGCAAAATACTTGTATTTCTCACTATAGCCCCACAAGTTGACTCTGACACTTTGTGATTAAATTCCTTTTATAGCCGGGCCACACTTTTTTTGCTAATTTAACAAAACAAGAATCAGAACGAGAGTCCCACATGCCAAAATGCACAAAAAAACATAGTACAAGACAAGTATAGTAATTAGATTTTTTTTTTTTTTTTTGAGTAAGTGTAGTAATTAGAATCATAAAAGTTTTAACCTTTGAGTTTCAATAATCGGAAGGCGGACAACAATAAGTTCACAGAACAGCTCAATGATCTCCTGAGCAGCCATCATATTCTCTTCCCTAACAATATGCTCGACCTGAAAGGGAAATCTCAACAACTCGTTACAACCTGTCATGCAAGCAACGGCCTCACTTTGTCCTTTCTAATTAGGGTAAGGGGTTCGCCAAAAAGGTAAAAAGTAGTAGCGAAAGATAGCTCAATTAATGAGAATATCATACCCGAATGCGAGCGGTGGCTTCTTGACCCGTCTCAAGAAGCTTGGCAATGTCTCGACGCATCTGCTTTATCTGAAGCTCTCTCCTATTCCTCAGCAGCTTTATCCGCGGAATCGTCAGTTTAAGCAGCGTTTTACTGTCACACACATATCAAAACATATACCAGGAATTACACTTTAATCTTCCAAACCCAGAAAACTACGAAAGATCCAATTTTTTAATCATTTAGGAAACATAGATGATTAAAACAGCCCGTAATCCCTCCGCTTGGTAGTCAAGAAAATAACAAACAAAGGAAACTCCAACTATACATGGCCCAATGGTTGTAAACGAAGTAAAGGTTTAAAAAAATGGTAGTCGAGTAGTACACCAAATGGGACCAAGCAAATCAATCTGAAATAAAAGAGAAAACTTCAAGGATTGAGAGAGAGAGAGAGAGAGAGAGAGAGAGAGAGAGAGAACCATTTGGCAGCTTTGAAGCCCTTGTTGAAGAAGGAATCGAGCATCGACATGATCCAATCCTTCGAGATCACAATCAGACCCTTTATTCCAAAAAACACAATACGGGGTTGAAAACGGAAACTGAATTATCGATATGAGAGGAAGACTATGGTAAACGAAAGAAAGGGAAAGGAATAGAGGCTTTAGAGAGGATGGGGGAAATAAGAGTGAGAAAATTAACCTGCTCCACTATAATACCAACGGTTTAGGCTTATGGACGAGACGAGTACTTCCAAGAAATAGAACCGAAGGCGTTTGCTTACGAGAGAAGGCAACAAAACAAAAACACGATCGATGTGAACACGCGGGACTCTTTCCCTTCTCTCTGCGGATTGCTCCGAGGTCTCAGTTTTGGTGGGGACAGAAAGGGAGCTTCTGGCGAAGCTGGCAAGGCCTAGGCTTGTGCCACAATTGGGCCTCGGTTTTGTTTTAAACTTAAAAAAAAAAAGGTTTTGCTATACACCGCACATCATATATGTTTTATTTATTTTTAATTTTAATTTTATTAAATTAATTAAATTTTTTTACCCATCATTTATATATTATATATTTATTAAGAAAAAAAATAAACTAAGTATGTAATATAAATATGCTGAATAAATTTTTTTTTCGTATATACTATTACACATGAAATTTTTTTTTTTGAAGTGTAGGTATGTACTTATATTTTTACTAACAATTTTACTTACAAAACTCATTTTATTAATTTTCTTTTGAAATTTCAATTTTAAATTTTAAATTTCATAATTTTTAGAATAAGTTTTTTTTTTAAGTACATTTAGCATTTTTTTATATGTTAAAAATAGTTTGAACTTGTTTATATTATGCTGGAATACAATTTGTTTAACAATTGAGTCGCAATATAAATCCAAAATCGTGATGGCATAAAAGATTGATAAATGAATATTTGCAATTTTAGAATGCACAAGTCTTACGTAATAATTTTGAAAAAAATTAGATAAATTGTATGAAAAAATCATTTTCTAATGATGAAGGTGACTTTTTTCAAAAGAAGTGCGCAAAACTTGCATGTTCTATCTAATATTACTCTAAAAGATTACATCATTACATCGTTACATCAATACCATGTGACTCTTGAATTATGAACAATGAAGCTGGCATGAGTAATATACTCGTGTTTTGTTCTTTATTTTTTTTATCTTCTTTCTCACTATCAATGAACGATCCTTGTAGAAAGTACGTGATTTTACGAGGCAGCTTATCAAAAGTTAGTTTTATTCGGCCTGGATAATGTAATTTTGAGTTTGATGAAATAGCATAGTTTAACGATAATTGAACACCTGTTCTTCACAGAACCATCAGAATCAATACATCCGAGGAATTGTTGTCTTTACTTCTGTTAAGATGTTAAACTTCCGGTACTAGCAGATTGCCTGGTTTGAATAGAGATATGCTTTCATTTTATCTCAATATCTAAACACCACAAACACAAACACAAACACTTTTCAAGAAAAAGTCTAGACAGCTATTATGCCAAAAAATGGAGATAGGGTTTTGTGGAGATTAACTAGCCTGATATGACTTATCAAAAAAAGAACTAGCCTGATATGAAATCAGCAAACCAACTGCACAATTTGCCCAACCAAACTTAGGAAGATCAATCTGCTACCTCTCTCACAGCCACCACTACAGAACTCAAACATCCCAGAATCACTATGAGCAGTAGCTAAATCTGCAGCACCGCTAAATACCAGCAGTCCACCATAAGCCAGACAAGCCAACATATCCATACACCAGACAGCTAACACCATGGACAGGACAAGCCAACGTCTCCATACCAAATAGCCAACAAGCCAGCCAAGCAACCATATCCATTCCAATGCAGATGACACAGCACCAGCCACACCATCCATAATCAAGAAACGCAAAACAACCAACATATCCGCACCACTGCAGCAGCCAAGAAAATACACACCAAACCAAAGCATAGAACTGAGTAGCAGAGAAAGCATAGAAATACAGGTACCAACCAAACATAGCCAACGGACACCTACAGGTACATACAGCCCAGCAGCCATGACCATACAGCAGCAGCAGCAGCAATGGAGTTTTCAATTGCCGCTCCTCTGCCCTCAAAAACTGCTTCTGAGAATCCCCACTTTCGGATGGGGCAACAGTTTCCGAGTGGCTGGAGCCTGGACGCCATGCAAAAAATCAACTCAGGATATAATATGGAAGCTAATCTCCATCAATAGATGAATCAACTTCCTAGCATCCCCACCATAAAAACCCCACATTTATTTTCTTCCATAAAGGAATACACTATGGCAGCCAGCTTTTGCTTCACAATAGTGCGGTGAAAAGAGTAACCCGTTACCCCACATAAGGGCTTGTTTGGATTCGCAAGTCATCTCAGCTCATCTCAACTCATCTCAACTCATCTCATTACTATTCATTACTATTCAGCAACTTTAACTCACAAATCTCATTACTATTCACAACTCATTTCATTACTATTCATAATCCATCTTAACTCATCTCAGCTCATCTCAAATCATCTTCGAATCCAAACATCTCCAAGTCTCTACCTTCGCTTGGTCAGTGGCAAATTGCACCCATCCCCTAAGATGCACCAGATTCGATGGGCAAAAGGGCATAGGAAAATAAGTGGGTCAGGTCATCCTCACTAGCCCCACAAAGCATGCACTTTACCACATTACCCATGTACCTAGTCTACCTCTGATGGCAATCCGAAGGACAAAAAAGCACGGCAGGTAACCATTTTCCTAAAACTGTACAAGCTCGTGCCACTTCACTACCAGACCTCTAATTCAAGTAACTTCAAGTGCACTCTTTTTTTTTTTTTTTTGATCGGTATACTTCAAGTGCACTCCTAACAGAGAAGGTACCTTTGGAGTCCATTATATAGCTTTGGCCCTGCTTTTTGGATCTTGCAGCAAGGGAAAATGAAAAAGACGAAACAGAACTCAGGCAAACTCCTATTGTATATACATTCCATCAGAATATGCCTCGGTCCATAGGCAATAGCATCAGAAAAATGTGCATCCTACTTTTAAGCACCCACAATCTAACTGCTTGAAACTGATTGTAATAAAAAGCAGCCGAGACCCGTTTTCCAAAACCACTTAACACAGTGGAAGGAGCAGAAGATCAAACTCTGATTTCCTTGTCTAGGAAACAGAAAACCAAGCTTTCCAAAAAACATAACGAGCACATCTTTCAATTTCAAGTACACAAAGAAAATGGAGGTAACCGAACAAAAGGACAAGAAAAAGGTACAGCTTTCCTCGCAACTTGAAGCTTGCAACTAAGATCACCACAGCTTAAACTTCATTAATAACAAATTCTATAGATCTCCAATACCATTAAGTTGAAGCAAAATGGAGAGAGGAATTGGATAATTGAATTGATATATCAATTAACAGTGAAATTAGTTACCGGGTCTTGTATGTCACCGCATCGAGCAATCCTTAGAACTAAATAATATCCCTAACTGTAAGTATACATGGTGAATACAGAGATGAACGCCAAGAAGTATACTAAAGCAAAAAGAAAGCCATAAACAGAATTCAATCTCCCTGAAAACCGAAGTCATCTGAATTTGATTCATTGATTTATCAAAGAGAAACAGTGCGTCTGTAAAGAACTTCATCATCACTCTCATCATCCTCATCTGACACAATCTCATTGCCAGGTAGCTCTAACTTCCCACCCATACAAAATGTTGGGCCTATACTCTCTGTTTCAATATAATTACCCTGCAATCTTTCTTCAAATCTCAGGTCACTACAGTTGAGAAGCCAATTCAAGGAAGACCTGATCCCCCTGCTTTTTAATCTCTGGTACCTGGGTTTAATCCTGGACTCCAAGCTATAAGTAAAATATTCCGGGAATTCCACAAGTTCTTTTAAAGGTCTCCCCATCTCAGTCTTAAAAAAGTAGTAACTATTCTTCAATAGCTCAACTCGCAAGGCAACCAATTGGGGACATTTGACAACCATCTTAGCAACATCCTCAGATGGTATCCCCCGCCCCAAGAGGAACTCAACAGGTTTCATAATCACATTTTGATTAAGGCTAACTATCTGTGGCATTTTCTCTATCACTTGTGAAAACCCTTCGGGATCAATTTTGAGCTTCAAATTGAAAAAGTACTGCTGCACAGACAACTTAGCTTTCAGAGGCAGCCCAATAATTTGTGTGTATTGAGCAATAATGAAAGGAAGCGCTTCCCTTCTAATCCCAAAACTAAGCAAACATTCCACATTTGGTTTCACAGTCTCTTCAAGATCATAACCAAGTATATAAGCCCGCTTTTCCAACATCCTAGCCAAAATCTTCTTGGGTAAGCCCAATGAAACCAGATAATCCACGAGCGGTTTGATCATAGTCCCAACTCTCATCCCCAAAAAGTAAGGATACTGGGTAACCATCGGACCAATATCTCTAGGACATACACCAATACTAACAAGATAAGCAACCGAAGTACTCATTGTCCCCTCAAGCTTAAACCCAAGAAGCTCAGGATACTTCTGCAACACATACCCAATATCCTGCTTCTCCACATCAACGCCACGAAGGAACTTAACAACCGGCGCAAGCTCGACGACCACGCTAGCGTGCAACACTTGAGGGTAATTCTTCACAAACTCGCCCATCTTCGACCTCTGAATCCCGATTTTCTCCAAGTAACCCAAAACAGGTATCATATTCTTGCGCACACTACATCCTATCATTAACGGGTACTCGTTAATATCATCAATGGTCAAGCCTAGCTTCTGTAGGAACTCGACGCGCTCCCTCATGACCTCGACTGTCGAGGGCAGCTCCAGGTGTTCCAGTTCCTCAGGGACTATGCCTAAAGTCTTCAAGAAATCGCATACGATTACCCGGGAAACAAGCTTTTCTCTCCGGCCCTGTACGACACCCCAGGTGACCGTAGGCATCTCGTACTCGGGGAATTTGGAGGACGACTGGGTCGAAACTGTGACAAACTGCAAAACCCTTAAAGGGTTTAGGTTTTGGGGTTGCGGGGGACATTGGTTTTGATGGGGTTGGGTTGAGATTGGGGTTTGAGTGAGATTGTGAGGGATCTGTGCAGGGTTTAGGAAGGCTTTGATGGATTTTGTTCTTCGAATGAGTGAGGTCATTGCAAAGAGAGATTGGAGTCGGTGAAAGGAAAATGGAAAGTGCGTGTATGATTGGTATCAAGGAAGCTGAATTCAGAAAATGGGATATTATAGACTTGCGTGGTTGAGAACAAAGGTATGGTTTTGGCTTCCCAGAATTACGAGGAAGGAAGGGGGCGTCTAGAGCTTCGAGGCAGTGAGCGAAAAGACAGCAGGGGACAGGGAGGCGGCAACAGAGGGAGAGGTAGGGCTCCAATCCAGCGGGCCGGCAGAGTGTCTAGTGTTAAAAGCTCGCTACTTTAATTCAATGTTTATTACAAAAAACAATTGATTAATTATTTGATCAATTTTTTTAATAACAAATTTGAAAGTTATGAATAATGCAATATTAATAAAATAAAATTAGAATTAAAGTGTAATATATATATATATATATATATATTTTTTATGGAAATAGTATGATTCATTAGACATTGTTGATTATATATTCGTGATTAAACAGAATATCGCAAATATAGACAAGATATATAATTTTTCTCTGTTAATTTATATATAAAAAAAAACTGTAAATAAAGTAAGAATATTATGTGTTTATAAATACAAACGATATGTTTAATAATAGTTGATTTATTGAAACTTTATATATTTTCATGAATTGGTAATAATCAAGTTATGATTATGTAAGGAGAAAATACACATGATTTCCTCAAACTACTCTCTAAACTGTTAATTTTAACAATCATCTATCCTAAACTAATACAAAATTACAATTATTCTCTCTTTTTTTTTTTCCTTTAAAATTTTAAATTATCTCAAACAATTTTCAAGAGGAGAATGTATTGGACAGGGGATCCATTGGTTCAGAGGCTAAGCTAGGCTCAAAGCAGGTTGATAAGCTATTCTATTGGGACGAAAATGCAGCTTATTTTTTTAAGAAAAATTCTTCTCATCGGCTACTGTTTATCATTCCACACCCAACACCAAAATACTCATACATCTTATAAAAAATAACTCAACGTCCTGTAAAAAGTTATAGGTGTGGAGTGTATAACGTGAACAGTAACTGATTTGCTGCAAAACTCTTATTCTTTCAATTATTTTATAATTCTGTTTTATAGAAATGTAATTTATTTAAAAACGAAGTTGTAAAAGGAGCTATATTTCTATCATTTTAAAAAAAAAATAATTATGCCAATAAGAGTATTGAGAAATGAGAGAATGACCACTTTGTGAAATCAATGTTTTTTCTTTTAGATTAAAGATGCACCATACGTTGAACTCGAAGTCGAAGTCGAAGGTGTCTGCTTGCTCTAATTTCTGTGGCTTAAGTATTGCTCATTTCTGTTTGTGGAAACCGTGCAAAGGCCCGTTCTCCTTGAACATGCTTCAGGCTGATCTATTGTTGATCATGTAAAAGCGAATTTGAGGCCAAAAATTAGTTTGGTTAAAGTGATTTTGGTAGAAGAAAAAGGGGCCCGAAAATGGCTTTCTCAGCCAGAAGAAGAAGAAGAAGAAGATATATACATGGGCGAAACAGGAAACAGACGAACCACCCCAATAAATATGCAGAAGTGGAACCATAATACCCTTCATCCGCATAGAAAAAAGAATGGAATGAACAAAGTTTATTTAAGCTTCATTTAAGCCAAAGACCTGAACTTCACGTTAATGGCAGAGCCCTTCTTCAATTCCCCTTTGGACAGTTCATATCTCTCGTATTATAGTACTTATCTGCATATACACGTGAACTTCCTCCTGTCTTCTTCCCCGCTTATTTTGTCATTTTCCCCACCATTCATCTGTGTGTTCAGTTCCATTCCTCAACAGTCATTAAATCTAGACCCATCTGACCCAGTGGATCAATGAATAGGTGATCCGGCACCTGCACCGAAGTTTTGATAATTATACTCTGCAACCTCTATTTATGTAACTATTTATGACCAAATAACGTAGGGAGTTTGAATATTCGAGCTAGTTCCTTCCTATAGGGGTTTGCTCAAGTAGTAAATGCCTTAGTCTTGTTAATTAGAGTTCTCAACTTGATCCGTCTAATTACCTGTGCACTAATGTTTTGAAATGAATCATAATATGCTTTTGTCCCAGAACACTGAAACTGCATGATATTGCTTCTTACTATCTTAACTTGCTGGCCTCTATTACATTTCAAAGCCTAGCTTAGGAATCTACTTCGAAATTTGAGGTTGCAAAACATGAGGTTCCAAACCTTTCTGTACTCATATCCATGCCTTCACTCATGTAAAGCTTTAATGATCTTGGGTTTCTTTTCTGGCGACTGAACAAAACATGTGAAACTTTCAAAAGATGGCCGTGGATCATGTGAAGTGCCCCTGGCATGTACCTCTTTCTACATTTAAAACCTTCTTCCTTTCCTTCTTTATATATTGTTATCCAGTTCCTCATTGAAGACTCCCCAGGCGCTTCTCATGGTTTTTCATTAGCTCCGAGCATTTCCCTCTGGAATGAAACATCCCTTGAGCTAGCTTTCTTCAGATTCAGTGTATTTGCTAGGACATAGAAACATGAAGAACTTGTCTCTCGGAGCCCACACTTCTTTCCTATTTTTATCTTTCTTCCTGATACTTATAACTAGTAGTACAAGCCTTCGAGTGACTAATCGTTGTAAGTGCATCTCCCTCCTTTACTCTTCGAAAAGAAAACTGTCATCATTAATCAAGCATTATTCTCAAATGTATATTACAGCTATGTCAGTTTAATCCTAATGTTGCTAATTTTTTTCATCATTTTCACTTTCTGCTAGATTTTTCAGTCAGTTTCAACGAAGAGGCCACCAACTTTGGAGATCAAGGTCACATCTCCCCCAAGGTAAACTGCTCTTCATAACTGCATATATGTACAGTTTCTAAGAAGAAAATACTGCACAGCACAATATATTCCTGAGGATATAAACAATGAGATTGATATGTGTAGGAAGATGCAAAAGAAGAACATGGGATGGAACTATACCCAACAGGTTCAAGCTTGCCGGACTGTTCTCATGCCTGTGGACCATGCTTTCCATGCAAGAGGGTGATGGTTAGCTTCAAGTGCTCCACAGAGTCATGCCCCATTGTTTACAGATGCATGTGTAAAGGAAAATTCTACCATGTTCCTTCCAATTGATTCAATACAAACTCAACATGCAACGAAAGGGATGGTTTTGATTTTTCATTAAGATCTGAGTACTGAGTATGCCTGCCAAATTTTTGCATGGGTGCGGATTTTAGGTAGTACTGTTTGTTAGCTTGTATCAGTTGTGTGGACCCTGGTTTTACAAAACCATGATTCATCATTCCACATATCCTACTTAAGCAAGTACTCTCTCTCTCTCTAGTTTTTTGGGTAGATAGGCATATGGTCTTCTCCATGCCATTAACTCATTTATAAGCAAAAAGAGGTAGCAGTAGGGTAAAAGATTGCAGGCAAAAAAGATTGTAAATAGCACAATGAGTTTTTGGTAGTTAGAAGGACTAGCTTTTGATTATCTTGTTCGGATAAATTGATTTTGCTGTCTGTTTCTGTTGTTCTCTGCAATCTTAATTTTTGCTTGTGCACGTTTGGGAAATTGCCAATATAATTTCTTAATATCAAGATGAACCATCTCTTATTTTTCCTGAAAAATGTAATTCAATTGATGGCAAAAGTATTTATTAAAAAAAAATTATATATAATATGTAGAGATGCATGCAAGAAGAGTTCTGGTGCAAGTAAATGAGCTAGAGGTGTAAATGGTACTATTTTGATTATGGTGCATATCAAAAGATATTTATAGATTAAAAAAAGATATTTGTAATTGTGAATTGTGCGATTATCGCGTAATCGTTTTGAAAAAAATAAAAAAAATATAATATAAATATAAAAAAAATTAATTTTTTAACAATAAATTCTATTTTTTTTTAAATGATTATGTGATGTTTACAAATTTTATAATTAAATATAAAATTACTCATATAAATTTAATCTAAAATAAAAAGAAAAATTATGTCAATTCAATAAGAGAGAGCTTACTTTACTGTAACAATTAATAAGATATTCCAACAAAAAGGAATTCTTCATTTCCCACCATATTCAATCCTCCTGTACTTGGTTTAAAGCATTTACTTCAGCACTTATGGCAAGTGACAGATGGCATCCTCCACCGACGGGTAGATATTCAATTAGTAAAAATTTATGAAAATTTCTAGACGCAGTCCCAGTTGGGCCTGTGTGCGCACGAAGTGAAACGCTTCGTTTCATTAAAGTAAAAAATGCATAGAAGTAAAAACCCGTCGTTTAACTTGGCTACTGTTTTAATTATTCAAGCTCCTTCTCCCGAGTCAAATCGCACCCCTCTTCACCCTGATATCTCAAGAGGAAGAATCCCATGAATATTATCTATAGAAAAGATTGAAATGATTCTTTTACGGATGAACAATCAAAATTTGTCTCGTTGGAGACTAAAATTTCAGAAAGAAATTCAACTGGATCCATCTTTAAAATGATCTGTTTTTAAGATCTGTATTTAGAGGATGAGATCTATTTTCAGAGCACTTTTACAAATGAACAATCAAAATTTTTCTCGCAGAGTGGTTTGGATTCAGAGATGAGTTGAGATGGATTGAGATGGTTTGTAAACAGTAGAATAAAAGTTGAATTATTTATTATTTTTGTGTAGAAATTTCGAAAAATTATTTTGAAATTTAAAAAAATTAAATTGTTTATTATATTTTATGTGAGAATTTGATAAAGTTATAATGATGAGATGAGTTGAGGTGGATTAAGATGAGTTACGAATATAAAAAATTTCGAAAAGAAATTCAACTAGATCCATCTTTGAAGTGGTCTGTTTTTAAGCATCTGTTCTTGGAGGAAGAGATCTATTTTAATGCACTCAAATGCTTTGAATAAGACTATACATGCCGACGGTGGTGAAGGAGATGCAGAGGAACTCAAACGGTAGAGATCTATTTTCAAACACTTAAACGCAAGACCACTTTACTTTGAATTGACGTGTCTGGCCCGTGTTTTGAGAAGAGATATAAGAATGAAAGTGCAGAGTTATGTCACATTGCTTGAGGGGGAAGATAAAGTGGAGAGTATTTTTGACATTTGACTAAAATTATAGAGAAAATGACATAAGTATCCATTTCGTGCGCACACAAGCCCCCAATGGGAACTATACGGTAACACAACTCAAAATTTATAATACTTTACTTAAAATAAATAAATTTATTAGAGAAATGATTTGTATAAATTCTAAATAGATAAATTTTATATAAGTCCTTATAAAAAAATAGATCTTACTTTAAAAAAATATAAAAAAATTATCATTTATTAAAAGAACCCATTATTTTATAAAAAATTTGTATAAAACTTATTGCTTGTATCTAACATTAACTAATTTATAATATTTCTTTTCTTTTCTGTACTAAAAAAAACAAAATGCTTTCTTACATATTTCGTGGCATTGGCTGCAGGTCTAGCTGCTTTTATGAGTGTCCTGTTAGGATTCTCCAGAATTTTGTCTTTTTGGAATGCAATTATTTCTTTCAACATTACAATCCTAGTTGTCGTCTAAGGTTTTTTTTTTTTTTTTTTTTTTTTTAGGAAAAAAATCCAATGGGTATAACATGATATCATCATGGTTGACGTGTCAGATTAGAAAAAACAAAAATTCAAGATTTTTAAAATTTTTTTACTTGTTATTCGTAAAAATAAATTTATAAATTAATATAAATTCATGTAATACATTATATTTATGTTACAATAAAAATAATTTTATAATATAACGTCATATCAAATCACCTCAATTCATAAATTTGCTTACGTGAAATTCTTTCTTTTTAACTAATCTAAAAGAGAGTTTGGATGTTGAAGTGAGTTGAGTTGAGTTGAGTTGAGTTGAGATGATAAAATATTGTTAGAATATTATTTTTTAATATTATTATTATTTTAGGATTTGAAAAAGTTGAATTGTTTATTATATTTTTTGTTGAAATTTAAAAAAGTTGTAATTGTTTATTATATTTTTTGTTGGAATTTAAAAAAGTTGTAATGATAAATTGAGATGAGTTGAGATAGGTTGATGATCCAAACTCACCCTAAGTCATGTTTAGTTTGAGGAGCCAACTCCGCCTATATAAGATTTGGAATGTTTGTCGGGCGAGAAGATATGAAAGACATTCCTTCTCTTTTCAATTTGAATGGCAAAGCATAAAACCTTCCCTTAAACCAAAGGCAAAAGCAAGAGCCAAAAAAGCGTAGGGACAGGATAGCTTGTCCCCCTAACCAGAACAAAGAATCTCCCAACTCTTCCATGCTAAGATGCTACTATAAACTTTCCTCCTTTAGCCATGACTCTGCATAGCATAGCATAGCCTCCCTCCTCCAAGATGGACGACACCTCCATCCGCCTAGACTTAATTGAAAGCCATGAAAGCGAAGATGATTATTTCTACCTAAAGGATGATGGGGCCGATGAACAACATTGCATATCTGTTATCAACGCAATCCTAAGTGGCACTGCACGTCTAAACGTTCTCTTACCCACAGCCACCATCCTTGCCTTCACCATTCTAACTCCTCTCTTGACCAATGATGGTGAATGCACGAGCTTGAACCGCTGGCTAATGTGCAGCTTCTTGGCCCTTTCAGCAGCCTCTTGCATTTTCTTTTCATTCACAGACAGCTTTCGGACGGCCACCGGTAGGTTGTACTATGGGGTGGCAACATTTAAAGGGATATGGACTTTCAATGGGGGCCGGAAGAAACCACTTGTTCCATCTGATTATAGACTGAGATTGGCTGATCTCTTCCACGCCTCACTTTCATTAACTGCATTTCTTACCTTTGCGGCGCTACACGGTGATGTGGTGCTATGCTATTATCCAGAAATGCCCAGGAAAGTGACCAACACCGTTCCTCTTGTTGTTGGCTTTGTGATAAGTGTCTTCTTTGTAGTTTTTCCTTCCAAGAGAAGGGGTATTGGGTATCCTTTCTTGCTGCAGAGAGACGCTCTGTACTCGAGAAGTTGAGAAACAATCTGTTTTCTGTATGCATAATTTTCACAAATAATGTGTCTCAAAATCATCTAAGAACAGGTAGATTCCGGGAAGGCAGAGTGAACAAGACTTCCATTCATATCGAAATGGTCAACCCAGATATTACCGAATTATAAAAGATAGAAACTCTTAGGAAAGAAGAACATCAGCAAGTTCTTTAGTATCATAACAGTTTTCTTTTGGGTGCCATGATTTAGTATCACAACATTCAACGAAAATGGAAGAGGTTAGAAATAGTAATCGCTTGAATATTGGAATGATGTTATCACGACAGAAGCAACAGAATAAAGCAAAAAATATTATTATTTTGCTAAGTCAGAATAAACAAAAAATTATAACTGTCATTTCAAGTACAATGGCAACGAAGTGGTATTGATGCACCTGGTGGTTTTCTATTCTCTCTAACAATGGCTTCCTTAATCATGGGCAATTTCTGGTGAACCTTCTGCCATATGTGATTCACAGCACCATCCGCAGGAATCGGTCCAATACCACCTGGATACCCATTGTCATACTTAAAAATTGGCTGAATGCGAGACATATTTTGTCGATATTTGTCCTTCTGCTCTTTGGAAAGGCTTCGGAGATAACCCACTAGCCAATTCGGCCTTAATGCATCATTTACCGCCACAAAAACTGAAAACTCTGAATAATCTACCATACCTTCAAATGGGAGCTCAATGTTATCACTGACAATAACAGGAATACAGAGACTTTGAATGGCATCAAATAGTCGGCATGAAGTGGGGGTGTCCCCAGCTGGGTGCAAGCAGAACTCTGATGTTCTCATCCCTTTAATTGACTGCTCCCTCCCAGTGGCATTTGGGAAGCCTTCTTCCATGATAACGCCAGGCTCATTAACCAACAAGTCCCACAATTTCTCTCGAACTACACCGCCCTGTTAACGGAACAAGATAATTTAAGTTACATGCACAGCTGGGAATTCAGGATTATTTATAATTCAAAAACATAGCAGATCTGGAGAACCATTTGTAACAATATTGTATGTAAGTACCCATTATCTTATATGACACAGTAAAAATGATCCAAAGAGATAAATGAGTACTTTTATCTAGATATAAAGTCAGAATAAAAAATTCTCATCAAATATATGCACAGTCACCTGTGGGAAATTTAACATGCCTTCACACCATGTGCTGTGTTTCATAAAATACTTAAAAATCAACAAATGAAAATAAAGTGATCGCATCCATGATTAGAAGAGATGCCATAACCGTCTACATTGAAATGTCCCAAGCAAAATAGAAACTTTATTAACGAAGAGCTACGGGTGCACGACAAATCAGGCAAGACCACAAGGTGCAGCACTGTTATATTTTTACCACAGAGAGAGAGAGAGAGAGAGAGTTGTCAGTAGAGAAAGGAATGACCCACAACTAATTTATATCTGATGAAAGATCGTTAAAGGCAGGAGGGATTTATCTTCAACTGACAGTCCACCTGTTGAGTCAAATGTGGAGATTGAAAAAGGCTGTTTTGAAGTTCAGCTAAATGCAAAAAGTTGGATATCAAAGCAGAATAGAAAACCAACAACTATAGCATACTAATCTGCAATGAAAAATAAAGCCATGCCTAGTCCATGAAAGAGATTTAGATGTGTCACTGACCCGGTGCCTATGTTTAGCCCCTTTAAAATAAAGAAGCATTTGCCGTCTCTGGTCTTCTGACAAGTGTAATCTGGGTAGTAGATGCGTGTAAGGCACAATTACATCTTTGAGTAGCGAAACTTGGGTGTGTTGAATCATATCTGGTGAGCTACCATTGGATGATTTCGAGTCAAGCCGGTACCATCCACCAAAATCTACCACAAGGAGAATAGCTGGGGCTATCTCAGCTCTGACATGCCACATTGCAACTGGGTCTGCCAAAGAATGCTTCAAGTTTAACATAACCTGACAATCCAGAGACTAAATTATAAGCTGCTAAAACATACAATATTTTTTCTTCTTTCATTTCCTTCTCCCTCTCAGATAGTGTGATATGGCAAAAAATGCCATAAGGGAAACTCATGGACAGAACCCTTTACATGAAAGATTGTACTTAGTCCTACAGATTCTTTTGCCGGAATAATACTCATCATATTATAGGTGAACATCCATAGAAATAAAATATCAAATTTGATTATTTTCCTAAGTGGCACTTTGATGACCCAACAACAACAACGAGGCTTATAATTTGCAAGACTAAAAGCCTCAAAGTAAGTGGTTCAGAAAATCTCTTAGAAAGTGACTAAGCACCCATCAGATTCTGTCAGATTGTAGGAAACTCACACAGCACCCAGGATCCAACCCATGTACATGAATCAGAGAAATTTCATTCTTTTTCTATTGCAGGGCGGGACTCAAGTAGGCCACTAAGATATTTTAACAGGATGTATGGATGTGGCTCGCATATATAGAGGTAATAAGTTGCTGAAATAGTAATCACAAGCAATTATTGTTGTATTTATTAGGACTGGGTCAATCATCTGCTTAACATCAGTCTTGACATTCTATTTCAAATCTGGCACTCTTCTTATACTGAATGCCATCCAATCAACGATGCTGGATACAATTTTAGGCGTTTGGGATTCATATGGTCTTTTATTACGGCATAAAAGAAAAGATAAACACAGAGAGAGAGAGAGAGAGAGTTATTTAACTGTTACATACTTTGAGATTGGGTCATTACTCATTAACATAGAGATGAACAGAAAGGAGCATAAATATGCTCCACACCCCTATATATAGATCTTAGGAAAGCATGAACAGAATCAAAGTAAAAGGATTCAAATTTAGAATTGTCTATAAGAGGTCCTTGAGAAAAACAATAACTTCCCTCCACAGATTTTAATACAGTAATTGAAGCAAATTTTAAAAAAATTTCTACAAGGAAAGCAGCGTACTCCTAAATCATAAATTCATTTCGTTTCTTATTTTATTCCCATTTCTCGGTAACCCAACAGAGTATATTCAGAAACAAGTTCAACAATTTCACAAAACTCATTGAACATTAATAGAACACTGATAATTTACCCAAAGAATTTAATAACCATGAGGAGAGGTCGATTGTGAAAAGGAGAGGTCGATTGTGAAAAACGCTAACAATCAAAACTGCAATAGAACTGAAACGAACAAAAAAAAAAAAGAACAATGTACCAGTCAAAACAAAGACGTGGTCCCGCCCTCCGGAGCGCTTCCAAGCCGGAGTTTTCCTCACCAAATCCACAACCTCCCTCTGCCTCTCATAGTCCTCGTTTCTCACCTTCTTATTAAACTCTCCTTTCGCCGTTCCCAGCTGCAACTCCGCGCTCAAAGTTGCGAAGAAGGGCACGAAAACGACGTCCGCTTCGTCTACGTCGTAGACCCGCTGAGCAAAAGACCCGGTCCGCAAGTAATCCGGGGTCATGAGGTCCCCCAAGATCCAGTACTCGGCGCTGTACTGCTTGATCAATGGGTTCTCCGGATAGGGAGGGAATTTGAGGTTTTTGGGGAGGTGGGTAGAAGTGATCTGACGGTCGGAGTCGAAGGATATGCGAGCGTCGGGGACGGAGGAGGACCAGTACTTTTCAAGGAGGCCATAATTGAAGGATCTGGGGAGGTCGGCCACCAAGACTTTGATGGAATTGAGGGATTGTAGATGGGTTGTTCTGGGAATTAATTGGGTGTCGGGGCGAGAGAAGAGGAAGAAAAAGGTAAGGGAGAGAGTCGAGATGAGGGAGGTCAATGCGAGGAATAGAACGGGAACTGAGCATGGAAAAGAAAAATGGCGGTGGTGATGGTGCTGTTCTTGAGAGCCATGTTTGGGTGAACTTCGCATTTGTTGTTTTCTGCTCTATATGCGATCCTCGGCAGCTGTCTCAAGTGGATCAGAACTTTGCCTAAAACAAGTTTCAGGCTTTATTTGTATTAAAATTTCTGCTTAAGATGTTCTCTTAGAAAAAAAAAAAAAATTATGCCAAAATGAATTGTAATGGTTTTTCTTTTCCTTTTAACTTTGCACTCCCGGAATATAATTGCTTTTAATTAGTAATATAACACATGAATGCGTGCATGGTTTTTTCTTTTTATTTTTATGAGTAATATATTATCGTACGTTTTCCTAGTTTTCAAGTGGATCTTGGGTTCGCCTACATGAATATTTGATACCTAGCTAGCATTTAAAACAACATTAGAAATTTAAGATAATAAAAATAGGGCTGAGCATGACCAAGCCGGAGTCGGATTCAGCTTTTTTCCGACTAGGGTACGTTTGGGTAGTGAGAAGTGTTGAGAAGTATTGAGAATGTTTGTGAATAGTAATAAAAAAGTAATGAAAAAGTAATAATAAAATATTGAATAGTAGTAAAAAGTAGGTAAAAAGTAATGAATAGTAAAAAAGTATATAAAAAATAATAATAAAGTAAAGAATAGTAATGAGAGTACTTGATGTACTCTCACTTGCCAAACATACCCCGTCCAATATTGAACTAGTCCGACTTCACATCTGACAAGTGCAAGATCCAATCCGACTCCGTTAAAATGGAGTAGAGTCGGATCGGATGTCGGATTTGGAAAACAAAATTGGATCATACTGTTTTGGGGCTTTTTTTAGTAGACTCTATTTTAAACAAAATATGATCTAACCAGTTTTTTAACTCTATTTTTTGAGCTAATGTCTTGAAGTATTTGAAGCCTACATGGTTTTAAGCCCATATTTTTGGGTTCATGCAATGATCAGCTCTATATAAGAGTACTGGGCTTAAGTCTTAGCAAGATAGGAACAAGAGTAAATTTATTTTTTACGGTGCAAGTAATGATATAACAATTTGAAAATAAACACTCTTACCATCACCTGTCAGATTTTAAAGTAAAAATTGAAAAAATAAACAAAGGCTCCAAATATAAAGAAAATGCTAAAATACTTTTTTTTTTTTTTTCTTTTATACATTAGGAAAGGAGATCGAATCCATAATCTCCATTTTAAAGATGTGGATCTTGTGCTATCAGGCTACAGAGAGTTGACACAAAATAAAAATACTCAACAAAATTACATAAACAAACAAAAAAACCACTATGCAGGCATTCCATACATAACATAAAGAAAAAGTAATTACATGAACCACAATCTAGTATGCACCATAAACATGAAAAAGACAAAACCGTGTTTTGGGCTTTTTTTCTCTAAACCCTAATTTAATTTTAGGAGTGATTTGAATTCAGAGATAAATTGAAATGGTTAGTGAATAGTAGAATAAAAGTTAAATTATTTATTATATTTTATGTGGTAATTTAGAAAAATTATTTTGAGATTTGAAAAGTTAAATTATTTATTATATTTTGTCTGAAAATTTGAGGAAGTTGTAATGATGAGATGAGATAAATTGATGTGAGTTTTGAATTCAAACGATATCTTAATCTTTGTTTTAACCTTAAGTTTTTTTATTTATTAGTTTTATAATTTTTTTCAAACACTTAATTTAATTGTTAGTATAGATTATTAACAATTATTAATTTTGCTAGTGTCTAGTATTGACTCATTGAGTTAATTTGAGTATATCTAATTACTAATTATGTGATGTTTAATTACACACCATTTTTCAGCTGAACTCAATCTAATTTTAAGTTGAGTCTAACATCCAAACACCTAATTCTTAAATTACTAAACTCATCTCAACTCAAAATCTCCTTATACGTGGGACCTACAACATTTTTTAATTTAACACATCCTTATACGTGGAACACACAACCTTTTTTAATTTTTCATAAAAAGTACTAAATTCATCTTAACATCTAAACGCACTTTAAACTCAGTTTAGATGAGTCTCACATAACTCTCTCCACTACTCAATTCATTACTATTCATAAAAAATTGAGTTCAGCTCAATATCCAAACGCAACCATATGTTATTATATAGAGTAATGTTATATGTACTTACAATTTTACTCGCACTTTTACTTAAAAGACTCGTTTTGTTAGTTTTATTTTAAAATTCAAATTTTGAATTTCAAATTTTATGATTTTCAACATATCAATAATTAACATGTGGAGAAGTAAGTTTTTTGTAAATTTTTCTTAAGTACATTTAGCATTTTTCTATTATATATACTAGATTATTAGTCTATTTATATTATGATATAAATATAGTATTCTATAATAACTAACAAATACTAGTATAATATTAAATTTAACAATATAAGTTATAGACTTCCAATATGAGTATATATGATCACTCTATAAATAATACATATTTTTATAACTTGTGTAGTATACTTAGATCAGAGTTAGAGGTATGAGTCAAAGGTGAATGCCGATGCGGAGTTGGAATCAGAGTCGGTGTCAGTGTCGACGTCGGCATCGACGTCGGTCAAAAAACAGATCTAACTTTGACTCCGATTTTATATATATATATATATATAAATAATTACAATCATAAAAAAATTAAAAAACAAAAAAACCCTCCGACTATATTTAAAATTGGATTTTCGAAAATCAATTTTCTCACTCCATCTTTTCTAGTCATAAATGATAGGGAAAAAAAATTAATAAACAAAAAAAAACCAAAACAAAGATTTGGATTTTATATATGAGTCGGTTAATTACCTAGGTGGGGCCATGTTTGGCAGTTAGTCGTTTGGAGATCTCCGAGTCTGTTTAGGAGTACTAATTGTTTTTTAGTCCGTTTAGGATTAGAGATCAATTGGTATGCATGCAGTCCTTCTAGGATTAGGATTAGTAATTTTTTGCTTTTCAGAGTCCCTTTAGGATTAGAGATTCACTGTGTCTCTTTCTCTCTATAATTTTTATTATTTATACACGATCGATCTGCCATGCATGCCAGCTGCCTGCATATATCTGATCAGCACCCACTACTTTTATCGTCGATCTTTCATTTCTCGCTCTCATCAATGGCGGGTAGTACCAACAATGTATATCTTCATTTATCGGAAGCAACTGCTCAATCCAGCGAAGCTGATCTAACTGTGGGCAGGGTCGAAGTTCGATTTGCCGACGCTGGCTTCCAAAACTTATGGCGAAGCATCATGAATCGCGACGGTGTCTTAGATCCATTCGATTATCACATGAGCCCTAGTCCGACCTCTACGTTTGTCATCCAAGTTCCTGCCCACTTGTTCCCGTACCCGGACCAGCACAGTCAATACCTTCAGACTGAGATCTCGTCGAGTCTCATCGACCTTATCGGTCCTGAGAATCCGAATCACCTCAACGTGGCCCGGAACATAGCGTCCTTCGCAATGCGCCATTTTGAGGATAGCGCCGAAGCTAGCGCTCGAGGGTCCCGGTCGGGGTATTCCATCGTGGCTGAGGTGCGTATGTTGCAGTCAGAAGTATGGTTCGATGAAATATTTGATGCGGCTGATCGGGAATCGGCGATCGAAAAGTTGATCGACAAAGGGAGATTGGTTGCGAGCAAGGTCAACGATGAGGATCATGAACTGGGTACGTGCGGAATATGTATCGAGGATTTTTCATCATCGATCGGCGCTGAGCTTCTTCGCATGGATTGCTCTCATATTTATCATCGAGATTGTATAATCCTATGGTTGGCCAAGTCCAATACGTGTCCAACATGTCGAGCCAAACTGTATTGATCTTATATCACTCTCAATAAATTTTTCGTCCTGTTATTTAAAATACATTATTAAAATTTATTTTTTTATTTTAAATATTAACTTTTACAATATATCATACATCAGTTTTTTTTTTTCATAGCATTTAAATATGAGCAATGCTAAGTACAATTCTCTTATGATCAGTATAAATCTCGCACTTTTCACCATAAAGATAATGTCTCCATATCTTCAAGGCAAAAACCACTGCTGCAAGTTCCAGATCATGGGTCGGGTAATTCTGCTCATAACTCTTTAGTTGTCGGGAAGCGTATGAAATAACCTTCCCATTCTGCATTAAAACACAACCTAAACCCTTTAGTGAAGCATTACTGTATATAACAAATCCTCCATCTCCCGAAGGAACTGCAAGAACTGGTGTTGTCACTAATCTTTTCTTCAATTCTTGGAAACTGTCTTCACACTCATCTGTCCATATGAACTTCTCATCCTTTCTTGTCAACTTTGTCATCGGAGCTGCAATACTTGAAAAGCCCTCTATAAATCTTCTATAGTAACCAGCGAGGCCTAAGAAACTTCGAACCTCACTGACATTACTAGGCTTAACCCACTTTACCACTGCCTCAACCTTTGCTGGGTCCACTGAAATTCCTTTTGCTGATACCACGTGTCCCAAAAAGGAAATCTCGTGCAACCAAAACTCGCATTTCTTAAATTTTGCATACAACTTCTTTTCTCTTAGTGTTTGAAGGGCAATCCTCAAATGTTCTTCATGCTCAGCACTACTCCGAGAATAAATGAGAATATCGTCGATAAAAACTATCACAAACTGGTCCAAATAATTCTTGAATACCCTATTCATAAGATCCATGAAAGCTGCGGGGGCATTAGTTAGACCAAACGGCATAACAAGAAATTCGTAGTGACCATAGCGTGTTCGAAAAGCCGTCTTCTGCACATCTGTCTCTTTAACTTTCAACTGGTGGTAACCGGATCGCAAGTCTATCTTAGAAAAGACTTGGGCTCCCTGAAGTTGATCAAATAAGTCGTCTATCTGAGGTAGAGGGTATCTGTTCTTGATAGTTACTTTATTTAACTCCCTGTAATCAATACATAAACGCATAGTCCCATCCTTCTTCTTCACGAAAAGTACAGGTGCACCCCATGGAGAAACACTGGGGCGTATGAAACCTTTCTCTAGTAACTCTTGTAATTGATCCTTGAGTTCTCTTAACTCAACTGGAGCCATGCGGTAGGGTGCCTTAGATATAGGCGCCGTTCCCGGAGTGAGATCAATCACGAACTCAACTTCTCTATCCTGAGGTACTCCTGGAAGATCTTCAGGAAACACATCTTTAAAACCTCTAACTACTTTTATGTCTTCAATCTTGAGTCCATCTTCTGGTGGTAAAATCAAACTCGCCAGGAATCTCATGCACCCTTGTCTCAAAAGTCTGGTGGCCTGCAAAGCTGAGATTACACGAGGAGGGGAAGTTTCTCGTACAGACTGAAAACTAAACTCCTCCCCATCTGTGCATTTCTCTTATTAAAGCAATCCACACAGGCATGGTTCTGGGATAACCAGTCCATTCCCAGAATCACGTCAAATCCGGACATATCAAATACGATTAAGTCCGCAGGTAGAATTCTCCCTTGAATCTCTATCGGACAACCAATTAGCACAGAATCACAAATAATATGATCTCCTGAGGGCGTAGCAACAGACATACTAGGTTCTAGCGGTTCAGGTATCTTCTCAGCCAAATGTGCATAATGATTAGAAATGAAAGAATGAGTAGCACCATAGTCGAATAAAATGGAGGCATGACGTGAAAACAACGATAATGTGCCTATATGAATGACATAACAACTTAAAGCTATCAGGATCATGTAATATGTTTATCGTTCTAAAAAGATATCTAAATTTAGGAAAGCGAAAGGTACCTGTGACTACATCATTTGATGCTTCAGCATCAATAGGGGTAAGGGCATAAACTCTCGCTGTAGCATGCGTCTTCTGTCCTCCGTTCCTACCCGGTTCCCCAGGTTTCTTAACTGGGCAGTCCCGAGCTAGATGGTTTGGCTTCCCGCACTTGAAACACACGTTCTGGCCAAACATGCACCTTCCCAAATGTCGTTTCCCACATGTTGCACACGTGGGGTAAGTTTGCCCTGCTGGTGGTTGACCTTGACGATTCATAATGTGAGGCCTCTTGTCCTTATGCGACACTGCTTGGGGTTGTTGCTGTTGCTGGCGCTTCCTTTGATTGTTGTACTCGATGTTCTCTTGGAGGTCTTCTTCAGCAATGGTAGCTCGGGTGACTAGCTCTGTGAAACTCCGAATCCTGAGAGTACGGACACGTTCTCGAATCCTACGATCCAGTCCACGCTCAAATTTTTCAGCCTTCTTTTCCTCATCCGGAATTAAGTAAATAGCAAAACGAGAAAGCTCCATGAACGTTGTAGCATACTGCGCTACCGTCATAGATCCTTGAGTAAGATCCATAAACTGGCGAGCTCTCGACTCCTGAAGAGTTTGTGGAAAGAAGTGGTCCAAAAAGATTTTCTTGAAATGCTCCCAAGTAATGGGGACTGCTTCCCCTAGTTCCAGCTGAACCAAAGCCCGGGTTGACTTCCACCACTTGTTTGCCATATCAGTCAAGTGGTACGTGGCGTATTTCACCTTCTATCAGTCAAGAGCTCTACTTCAAAAATCTGCTCTATACGATCGATCCAGCTTTCCGCATCCATGGAATTCAATCTGCCATCAAACGTAGGAGGATGCTGACGAGAAAATTGCTCCAAAGTACAACCGGCTTGTGGAGCTCTAGGCGCCATAAATTGGCCGCTAACCATAGATTGAAAGAATTGGGTAGCAGCTGCGACCAGATGGTCCGGGTTATCATTCTGGTTAGAACCAGAAGATCCCTCTCGTGTTGGGTGATTTCTAGTACCGGGGGCCATGATCTACGTCAAACGTCATAATAACAATTATCTAGTAAGAACGTAAAAACAATGACAATGAAACAAACTATACTGATTGTTCTAACTAGTAAAAACTATAAAGTATTCAACCCTAAACAAACCTTGATTACTCGCGAGCAGGCTAGGAGCATCCTAGGTAACTTTAACTAAAAAATTTTACAAAAAGTTTTTTTTTTTTTTTTGAAAAGTCTACAGAATCGACCGGCTCTGATACCAAATTGTAACACCCCCTTCCCGTAGGCTAGGTGTGTCACGTATTTTTTTCATGAAAAATAAACCCGGCAAGCGATTCTCTAATTTCACAATTTAAAAATAAACTGAAATAATTTATTATGAAATAAAAGGTCTAATAAAAATGTCTTCCCAAAAACATTAAAGAAATAACTGAATAAATTCGTCATAAGAGACACATTTTATTTTAGAAAAGTCTGAACAAAACTAAAATGCTCCTTCTACTCCTGGCCTGCCTGCTCGTAATCATCATCTTCACCTGGGTAATTAAAAACATGAAAATAAACTAAAATGAGTCGATGACTCAGTAAGAAATCTATCATAACGAAAACATAATAAACATAACATTTTCATAAGAACTTTCATGCTGAACTTAAAATTCATGACTGTTCATGCTAATGCTTATGCTATGTATGACTGAATTATCTGAACTAACTGACTGATTTATCTTACTTATCTGACTGGCCAACACACTTAACCCTGTGTGCAAGGTTGTGCACCAGCCCCACATCCCGCTGCAGCAAGGGGAACTGCTGATAGTATTCTAGCATACTATGGTGGACCACGACTGAGTTCGTGGCTTGCACACCACCCTGAAACTGAACTGCATTGGTACCATGCATCTGAATGGCCATCTTATTAACTGATCTGAACTTATCTTACACTTAAAATTAAGATGGCTTATGTGTCTTATACACATGAGATGCATGACATAATACATACATAACTATAATTTCTGAAACTGAAACATGATGCAAAATGACATGATCATATGCTATGCTGGATGACATGCTTGTACATGAGCGGTTCATAAATAATGGCTATCAAAGAACTGGCTTGAATAATACATACATATAAGCTAACTGTGATGATCCTAATTTATGATCAAATTTACTTACCTCGATGCGTTTCTTCTTGAATAATACTTCGTAACTTGAGACCTAAATTCAATAAATAACTATCACTAAATTGTTTGGAACTAAAATAAATGCTAATATCTTACTTAACTAAATTCGGAATTCTAAAACATAGTCAAACCAATATTTGGTTAACACTAAAATCAACAATTCCTAGTATTTAAATTACTTAAAATACTAATTTATAATTTAGTAGAAATACTCGAGCTATTTTTAAATAATTCACAAAAACTTAAATTCTTAAACTAAGTTTCATTTCTTAACGTAATTATTAAATCTTATAAGAAACTTAATAAATTCCATTAAATTCTTAACATAGAAATCTTATTAAAATCTTTACTAAATTGACAAAAGAAATATTAACTCAAATATTAGACTTAAAAATTATACTTTAAAACATCTTTCCAATTCTTTAAACATTTATTAAAAAGAACCTTTAACTAAATATATTTATTTAATAAACTCAACTAGTAATATTAAACTCAATATAAATCACTAAAGCAATTATTGAAGTAAAATGAGATCAAGTCTAACTTAAAATATAAGCTCAAATAAATATCACTATAATCTGTAAAAAGGGTTAAAAACTCTGGCCCATGAAAATAACATTATTACAGGAGCCCAAACCAAATAAATAAACCCATCCCAACCTCATACGGGCCTAAGGCCCAAGGCCCAACAAAAGAAACCCACGGGTTCTTCAAGAACCCGAGTACTCGGCAACCAAAACAGAGTAGAGAGAAAGGGTCTGCGATGGTGGAACTCACCGAGAGAGGGTAGAGGGCGATGGCGGCGCTGAGTGGTTGGAGTGACTGGCGACGCGATGGGGTCTCTGGGAAAGGTGGTGCGACGCCGTGACACAGAGAGAGAGAGAGAACCGTTAGTCCGAAAACATCCCGAAAACTACCGAGAGAGAAAGAGAGCTGATGGCGGTCGAGGCCTTACCGGAAAAGAGGTGGCTGAGCTAGGGCTGGGCTGGTCGGCACCGTCTGTGACGCCGGAAGGGAGTCCCGCGTCTCTGAGTGGCGTGGAGTTACTGCGAGAAGAAGTGGGTGGCTGCGGGTCAGAGAAGAGAACTCCAAAACAAGTGAGTTTTCTTTGTATTTTTCTTGTGTTTGAATCAGATATTCTTAGATGGATTTATAAAGACGATAGAAAGGCTATCTGATAGGGTTTTTCTAATGAGAGTTAGACTCCTACTAGGACTCGAATTTACACACTACGGGATGAGAAAGAGTATGAGATCAGGGTTTCAAATTTGAAACAAAGTGGATGAACTTACTGATTGGTGATTTGAATTTGTCAAACAGCGGCTAACAAGGTGATGAGGTTCGGAGACTAGAAAATTTAAACTTTAATTTCAAAACACACATCGCAGTGAACGTAATCTGAAACACTTTAAAAATCCTTATTAAAACAAAACTCTAACAAATCATAAATAGCAACTATAATAGAAAATATAGAGATAAAATAAATACAAATTCTGATAAAACTATACTCATAAAAATATAAATTCTAAAATAAAAGTTTACTAGAAAATATTACTAATATACCCTAACACCAAAACTGGTATGTCACATTAGGAGAGGTTTAGATGAGTCGTTAAGAGCCCGCAAAAGAGGATCAATGCATGGGAATTGTAAATGCTCCCCCAAGATAATTTGAGTTGTAGTCTCACCTCAACCCCACCAAGAAGAGAGTAACATAGTGATATATTGATATCTAGCTGATGAGCATAAGGTTCATCTCCTTGTCATTGTGTCTATGAATACTCGAATCCATGACCTTTAAATCCATCAAAGCCATGTTGGGGACTCGGGAGTAAGGCCTCTTACCATTAAGTGAACAGTACTCTTGATGGTTTTCATACTCTGTCTCATCAATTTAAAGGATTCAAATCGGATTCCATTTCAAGGACTTCAAATTTCACCTTTGGCGAGATGCTTTCAACATGACAAGGTTTATATATATATATATATATATATATATATATATATATATTTTTTTTTTTCTTATTTTTATTAGGCTGATGGACATACGATCGAAGACTTTATTTGGATGATTCCATGGCTAATCGTAGGTGCATGTGTGTAGGAGAGTCGGGGTCATATGTACTTAAATTGATAGCTAGCAACTGACATCCATCCGAAGCCATGAATGCTGAAATACAAAGAGGGATTATCCCTCTTCTCTTCTTTTTGTTGCATGTCCAATTTCTTGAACCAGGAACCTAGCTTTGAGGTGTTGTTGCTATACAATTTTGTTCTCTTTTGATTCTCAATGATGGTCATCTCATAACAGTTATAACACATAATTCTTCAAATTTAGAAATCATAGAGACAGCGCTGAGATTGCTGGTGCTGCTCACACTACACGATGTTCATAGCCTAGTGGACAGGCGGCCAATCAATCCTCGTAATCCCTTGTAGCATCTGTACCACTTTCCCTATCCTTGGCCTCCTCGAAGGTTGCTCCTGTATGCACAAAAAACTCACTTGAATTGCCCTCACCACTTCCTCCATATCCACCTCCATTTCATGATGATGATTACCCATCAACCTTCCATCCAAAACTCCATTCACATTACCCTTCTCAAATTCCTCATAAGCCCACAAGGAGAACCTTTTCCAATTCGTTTCTGCAGATACTTCAAAGTTCCTTCTCCCACTCACTATTTCCAACAAAACCATGCCAAAACTATAAACATCGGATTTTGTTGTTAATGGAAGATTTGCCAGCCATTCTGGTGCCAAGTATCCTCTAGTGCCTATGACGCTTGTCATGGTTCTATGCATATGATGGTCTAGCTTTGCAAGACCAAAGTCTGAGACTTTTGCAGTATAGTTCTCATCCAAGAGAATGTTTTCTGGTTTTATATTGCAATGGACAGTGCAATCTCGACACTCATCGTGAAGGTATGTGATTCCCCTCGCAATGCCAAGAGCAATGTTGAATCGAGACTCCCAACTCAACAATTTACTTTCCAACTTTTCATCCCCAGTTTGGAAAAGGCAAGTATCTAGAGACTTGTTTTGCATGAACTCGTATACTAAAAGCCTGTGGCGCCCTTCACAGCAAAAACCAATCAATCTCACCAAATTTAGATGATGGGTGCTACTTATAGTTGCAACCTGCATCCTAAATTGTCTCTCTCCCTGCTGCTCCATTTCTTCAAGTCGCTTTACTGCAACCACCATTCTGTTAGCAAGAGTTCCTCTGTATACAGCTCCAAATCCTCCACTTCCAAGCTTGTCCGAGAACCCCTTGGTCGAGCGCTGGAGTTCCCTGTACGAGAACTGGATTGGAGCACAAGATGCATACTCGAGAAGAGCATGTTTACCTGACAATCGCCCAACTTTGGTGCTGCTCCACCACCACCATAATGTATGCACCAAGGCAAGCCAACCTAAGACCGAACCTAGAAGCACAGTAGACACTGCCCGAGCCTGCATTCGACCGTCGCCCTTCCTGACGACCTTCTGTACATAAGGCAATGGGTTCTGAACCGCCGGCGAGCAAACCTTGACATAGGAAGTGCTAGGGAGCGCCGGATTATAATACCCAGTTATAAAACCCGGTATCTTATAGTAACACATCCCCGTCCCATCCGACAATATTGTCGAAGCATCACAAATAGGATTGACAAGGCAATTCGAATTACAGGCGGATATGCCCACAAAAAAAACTTGAGAACCTTCGACAGCAAATATGCTTTGAGGTGGGTATGTTAAGAACAGCGTATGCTCCATAACCAGCATGGTCAGATTCCCTGGACAATCTTCAGTCTTCAGCTTTCTCTGACACCCTTTCCTGCTATCTTTTGGATCAACCTGCTCGAAATTCTCAGATGGACAAGTGCAAATTGGATTCGTACCATTATAACTGCATATCCCCATATCCCCACAGTATCCAAAGACTCTACATTGATCCTCGACAGCTACCCATCTCACTGTTAGAGTCCCACTTCCTCTAGCAGTACTATAAATCCTCAAGTTGCCATCATTATCTAACCTCAAAAACCTTAGCATATCACTGCCCTCATCATGGTCATTACTATAAGCAATTATAGCCATGCCAGGAATTGAGCGATCGAAAACCGACAATGTTCCATTAGACAATAATCCCAAACTCGGGGAAGTTAAATTTTCGCCATGCGAGGAACCCAAACGTCGACTCCAATACACAGTAGTATCATCCCACTTAAGCGTAATATTACCATATTCAAGAAGACCAAACGAGAACAACCCATTTCGCAAAGAGTTTCGGGTAGAAAAATTCTGCCACGGCACGATTGTGTCGGTGGGGTGGTCGAATGAAGACCAGACTGGGAAGGCTCCATTCCTCATGAGGACAAGGTTGCCATGGTCATCGAGGGAGGCAGAGGAGACACCGAGGCCAACGGTGGAGGAGTTCCAGACGGTATGGCCAGAACCGTTGACGAGTCGGAGGTCACCTGCAGTGGGATGGAACTGAAAGTAGCCTGCAGAGTCGACGGGGGTGGTGCCTGCGGACCAGATCGGGATGCCTCCAGAGTAGACAATGGCAGCCAGGAATGGAGGGGAGTTGGGGGGGTTGAGGGGTATGAAGCCGAAGGAGAAGGTGTTGTTTGGGGAGGACCAGATTTGGCTTGTGTTGGAAGCATAAAGAGTTGAGCCTGGAGAGATTGTGGTCACTGCTAATAAAATGGTGGGAAGGAAGAGGATGACGATGGAGAGTAATTGTAGTAGTAATAGGCTTTGGATTTGGAGTGTCATTTCTTTTTCTGTCTGGGGATGTTTATTTGGTTTATTTCATCAGTTTCTAGGGACATGGGAGGCTGCTTTGTCGATCAATTCGTGGAGATCAAATACAGAGAAATCTGTGGAAGGTTCAAACTTCAAAGGGCTGACTGTTAAGTCGGTAGGAAATACAGAGAAATCTGTGGAAGGTTCAAACTTCAAAGGGCTGACTGTTAAGTCGGTAGGAAATACAGAGAAATCGTGTAGAAGGTTCAAACTTCAAACTTCAAAGGGCTGATGCTTACTTTTGGTCCTTTAATTGAAGGAGACAGGAGGCTTTTTCTCCATCAATGAATTGCATTATCCAATTACCTGAGTTTCGTAATCAATAAGTGATAATTTTTCTTTCCAACTGAAAAGTTCAACGCACGCCGTATAATTTTTACATTTTATTTTATTTTTGTTCTTCTGGCAGCTTATTTCCATGCCAACGGGGTCAAAAGTCATTCACGGGTCACGACTTCTCAACTTTCTAACGGAGACAATATGTATTTCCTTTCCCTCTCACTGCCCCCGTTTAGACTCAGAAATTGAGAGAGTAGTTGAGATTATTTTAGATAAATTAAATAAAATATTATTAAAATATTATTTTTAATATTATTATTATTTTAAAATTTAAAAAAATTATAATAATGAGATGAGTTGAAATGAGTTTTCAACTTGAATCGCATGTTTAACATACGAGAATAATTAAATAGGTAAGAAAAAGAAAGAAAGGAAAATTGCACGTCAAAACTCAGAATGACCTAAAAGCCATGACTGTATATAACATTACACTTTTATAATTTTCTCTCTTCTCCAATTTGCTTTATGGTTCAATTCATAAGTTGCTGTTTATTTAGAAGACCAGCATAAATTTTACCAATTCTAGGGGCATCAGACAGACTGACCCAACTGGAAGCATTGAATTGGCTTGGTAGCAAAATAAAAAACATAATATATTAAATCCATGAATCAAATATAAAGTACTTTCATCGAAAGGAACTGAGTTGAATTAATTTCTTTGCTGTTGCTTTGTACAACGAAAACAGGACTTATGTTGACAATACACAACACATATTACAACTAGGTACTAACTACAAAATGAATTAGTCATAGAGTGCTGCAACTGATTATAAAATCCTACAAGTATGTAAGTAGGAAAGAAAACTTGCTAGTAACTAAAATAAGAACAAGACATATTTTCCTCCACAATTCACTGTTTAATGTCACGCCGCCAAGTGAAGCACTAAAAAGAATATGGAATCCAGCAATACCAGGGTATGCAAAAATATAAGCAGATTTTTTGCACCAATGCCCTATACAGCCTTCAGTAGGCTGTAAGAGATGCAGTATGGATATGCCTGGATATTTTCCCATCTTATTTGAAATGGTCTTGCTTAATAATTGCATCAAAATCAGGGCACAGTTCATCATCAGCATTCTGCTTCCAAATTTCACCATTTTCATGGACAAACCATGATACTTGAGGAGACAGTGATGCATAGATATCTGCATATATTCAATATAGGCGCTCATTACTCCAATGTCATTTGAGAACATTGTTTCTAGGTGGCTAGAAATCACTAGTGATTCATTCACTCGATCAAAGGGAGGCTGGCAACAAAACATAGCTTAAGAGCATTTGATCAATGGTATAACTAATCCTGATTAACCACGACTATTACTAGATTTTAATAATATCACTGGAGAAGTGCATATGGAATTCTCCAGAAGTGGATTCTTGGTTTAGAAAGTTGGCTCAATTATCAGGATCACATGATAAAATTGCTATATATTTCTAACTGGAAATCAATATCACATGGACGAGCTTATATTATTATCCTTATGTGGGCACAGAGAATTGGAGGCAGTTTTCGTTCAAGAGGAACAACTCATAAGCTAACTTCAGCAAGAAGTTTCTATGTCATTAGTTCAGCCTATGTTAAAAATGTGTTTCATCAAGGTGGCATCATCAGTACTACCTTCTCACACGTACACAAAGACAGACGAAAAAGACAACTTAAAGTTAGAGGTAGTACACATATATAATACTTCCTTAGATATCCTTGCAAAAGGAAAGCAAAGAACATCAAATATTTCAAACTTAGATTTCCTAGCTAAGCAAATATTCCATATTTATATTTTCTAACTAGTATACTATGCTGAATTCATATTTTTATTGTTTCTAAAAATAAATGGTCTTTCCTTTTCCAGTGTATCAAAATTGAATTGTAACATCAAATGAGACTCAGTAGAGCTGACAAATATCGGATACATGTCATAAAGGAAAAAGGCCATATGTCCAAAGACTTGTAATGAACCAATCACATCGTGTTGGCAGGGTTCTAACAAATTTTCTTCATGCCAATGAAGTTGAAAGGATCGTACCAAGGCTTAATGGCCTGGTAAATAAGTTAAAAAACACGTGAAATTTAGATGGAGACTAGTAGGCTCTGAGTCGTTTAAAGAGATGTATGCAAATCAGATTATGGAATTATATCTATACTGAACTAAATATTATGTGCAAAAAAAATGAAAAAGAAGAAGTCAATGGTAGACTCATGACACATGGTGGGGGGAGCGATTGGTAGCTTACAACTAATGTCACAAGAGGGGGCAGAGCCCTAAGTTACCATGCTCTGGTGGAGCATAAGCATGGTCAGCTTACATGTGTTACACATCTTTTAACGTTCAGGGGAGGCTGCTTTGACATCTGCCTTTGTCTTTTTTCTAAAAAAACGTATACGACTTTGACATCTGCCTTTGTCTTTTTTCTAAAAAAACGTATACGACAATTACATTACCTACTGTCACAAGCCTGGCTATTGATAGATTTATTTATTTTTTTAATAAGTGGCTATTTATAGATTTGTGAACAGGTCATCTGTTCAGAATTTCAAGGGGTATGCTTGTGTGCAATAAGTGGTGCCTAGGCTATCAACCAACATGCCAATTGATGATGGATGTTTCTATTCTAGCCTGGTCACCCCACCTTGGCATGAATATGCTAGGGAAGGTCCAAACGAAATCAAACACTAAAATCACAAGAGTAAATTGCATGTCATATGCATCCATCTACTCAGCGTATATGCATGGATGTATGTTGATATGTTTGGCTGGGCTCACCTGCAACAGAAGTTGGATCCCGGTCACTTGTACTATGCAATACCAAAGTTCCAGAAAGCACAGTTATGAATCCACAAAGCACTGAGACAATACTGCTAGCACTCTGACCAGACCAGTCCTAGAACAGAAAAAGAAAATTCAGATCACACTCTCAATTGCAAATTGCAGAATTGCTTCCAAGAATGAATCAAAGATACCTTGAACATTATGGCACTGGCAAAAATTGTGAGTGATGTGAACAAAGCATAATAGATTGGAGAAACAACCGTTGTCTTGAATGTGTCCAAAGCCTGGGTCATTGATGCACATTATTTTCTAAATCAAAACTGGACAGACAAATGACACAAATTATCAACAACAACGAAATATATCTACAGCAAAAATTTTGAACTCAGTTACAACTTTCTAACGATTTATGAAAACCAAAGATATGATTTGGGTGTTGTGTACTAGATTAAAGACATAGGCTCTTCTCTCATCTTATACATTCATATTAGGAACAAGCCACAGAAACACTGAAGTCATGGCCAAAATAATCTTCAGTAACCATGGCAATGATTTTTTTTATTAATCTCAAAGATGATGATGATGAGTAGCTAGAGAGGAGAGGAGACCATGTCATTTCATGTTAAAAGCATTCCTCAATCTCTATAGAAAGAACCTTGGGTATTTATAAAATCTAAGCATACCTAAACTTGGATAAGAAAAAAAGGGAACATAAGACTTTATTCACTCAAACTATTACTCCTCTTGCCATATGACAACCAAACTACCAAAGTTATTATAAGGTCGAATTGCATTGAGGGGGTAAATTGTATCTTAAATTTTAGGGGGGGGGGGGGTTTAAGTGACAAATTTAGTAGTTGGGTGGTCATAGTGCAAAAGGAGTTGTAGTTTGAAAAAGGTAAAATGTGATTTCCCGAAATTAAATGTATAAAGCATAAATGGCGAAAATAAATCAAGTTACCTAAGAGAAAGTTATAGATCTATATCTAACTAAAATCGTAACACACACACACACACACATATTCCTGAGCAATTTCTTACTTCTTTTTTTGTAAGGAGGCCTCTATACAATGCTACACTGATATATATACACCATAGTTAATCTTATGATTATTATAGTCACAAGACTCACATATGGATAGCAGAGGATTATTATTCTAACACTAGAGTAGTTGCAGTGTGAACCACATTAGCCAACATAGATCATCCCTCATATATCGGAAGATGAGTTAACAGATCTCAACAAAAAGGCACATGGGACAATACATGCCGAGTGACTATCAACACACTAAGCACCAACAAATTGGAAAGCACCTGATTCTGAAATCACCCTTCTCAGAGTCTGAATCTTTTCTACATTTTTTATATGCACCAAAAAAAAAAAATACAAGCAGGCACCCCTCTGTAGCACAACTTCATCACGTTCACAGGTGCACCCTGCCGTACGTTGTCATTTCAATATTTTTCATATTTCAAGAAACCAAAAAAGGAGAGGGAAGAAGGGAGATGGAACCAAAAGAGGAATAAATTAAAGCACTGACCTTGTTCAAATAATTCAGCTGAGTGATAATACACGTAATTGCAACCATTACAAAAACCCATGTTTGGAAGCTTCCTGCCTGGCTTGAACCCTCCAATGTGAGTTTTATAGCAATGCCTACAGCTTTAATACTCATAACCTGCAGAAGAAATATAAAATCAATTGTGTGAATATTTTCTAACAGAGAACAGACATCATATGCCCAAGGGATACGATGAATGGAACAAAGCGGGAGGACGTTCTAATTAGAAAAAAGAAAACAACGGTAGAAGAACTATGATACCTTCTGTCATTAGTATCAGATTAAAAGAATTTTTTTCAGCAATTTAAAAGAGTAACTGAGGAATGCTAACCGTCAATGATCCAATTATGGAACATACGCCAATATAGACCAGTATGTTTGTCTGCCCAAAACGTGGTTCACAATACAATATCAGCACCAAAACTACCGCTATTGCTGAGGCTGTGTATAAAAGAAAAACTGGACCAAAAACATGAATACAATCAAGAGAAAAACTAAACATAGAACAGCACTCAATGTTCAAAAGCTTTACCTGGTTGAGTTGCTAATTCCCAAATTTCCTCCACTGAACTCAGACTAAGTTCACTGGGTGCATGAAGCACAATCAATGTAGAACCCACTATGCATAAGACACACCCCACTATTCCCATTTTCCGCAATTTTTCCTTCAAGAAGAAGTGTGCTAGAACAGCACTTGCAACAAAATAAACAACGACAAAGTCAAAAACATAAAATTATTCATCTGACACACAAAGGTTGCATTTTGTTACAAGGATATGAGGCATCACGAGTACAGCAGGAGCAAACCAGGAGTTTGAATTCCGAGTTGGAATTTCATGTAAAATCTGGTTCTAGCAACCAAGTGTAACAGCACTAGAATTTAAATTAAGGGTGGAAAATTCACCTAACGATTATACTCAAAGCTCCAAGTGGTGTCACAAGTACCGCAGGAGCAAACATGTAAGCGACAAAATTGGCAAGTTCACCGACGATCACTGCTCATTTAAAAGTGGGAAAAATAAATCACTGGTTCATATTTCTTCACAGTTCTCAAAAATCATTACATCCACAAATCAACAAAGCAAAACTTACTTGTCACCATGCCAACCCACCAAAACGGCTCCTTCAGATACCCGTATCCACCAGAACCTTTATTTCATTAGCCAGGCAAACCACAATCACAATGATATCATGTAATTGAACTCAAATTACAATTTCTATTTTAAAAAGTAAATCAATTACCATGAGAGAAATAGAAAAAAACGCCTGTCAGCTCAAAGAACAAGATCAAGATCCTATACTAATATACATCACGATAAGCCATAGCAAGGTTCTAATAAGTAGCTGAGTCTATATATTTTTACGAAATTCGGAAAATCTTGAAAACGTATTGACTTGAGAAAGGAATATTGAAGTCGTATGAACTTCTTTTAAGTTAAAGATTGAACTCTTTATCCTCCTTATGGCATTAGAACGTCTAATTAACTAACTTCAATTCTTTTGAAATTGAAAATGAACCCACGTGTAAAAGATAAAACAAAATCAGTAAATTGAATGGGGGAAGGAATGCTTACTGGCTCGAGGGCCCGAGGCGCCAGCACGTTGGAGACCCAACTTCTTGATGATGAAGCTGGACCCGATGAAAGCACTAGAAACCAGGGCGAGAATAAACCCTTTAAGATTATCAGCAAAGGAGGTAGACACGGATGCTTCAATCACCAAAGACGCGGCCATGGGACATTGGTGGGTACAATTCTCATCTGAATAACCAGATGGAAAGGTACAGAGATACTTGCCGAGAAAAGCGAACGTGCAGCTATTGAAGAAAAGAAGCAAAGGATCCAACTTCAAGAGGAATGAAAAGTTCTTCACCTGTCAGTCCAAGCGGATGTATGTATTCGTATTCGTATTCGTATTCGTATCGCTGTATGTATTGGGTAGAGAGCTTCGATGGGCTTACTGCTTTGGGCAGGCAGATACGAATTAGATAGCCTCGTTTACTTGGACTGTGGGCTTCGGCCCAATCTTCCAAATCTCTACGTTCCCGTGGGTGTGGCTGAAAAGGCAAACATAAGGGGAAATATTTGGATTCTTTGTTCTATGCTTTTGGGGATTCTCTTCCCGTCCGTTTGAATTGTTTGATAAAAAATTTTAGACAATTTAAAAATTTAGATAATTGTTGTAACCAAATTTTTGATAAAAAATTTAGACATTTGTTTGAGAAATTTTTTTTAAATAATTCTACATATAACCGTAAAGTGCGTAAACGCCGCATAATCACTTTAAAAAATAGTAGAGTCTACTATTAAAAAATTAATTTTTTTCATGTGAATCTCATATTTTATTTATTCTTTTTAAAACGATTACTCAGCAGTTGTACAATTCACAGTTGTAAATATCTTTTCTCTAAAATTTTACCCTTAGGAAGAGCAAGATCGTGTCCAACATACTGCTTCACTTGGCATAAATTGTATCTTACAATTTAAGTTCCAGCTTAATACACCATGTTTGGGATCTGCGTGCGCGCGCTCATCTTAATTTATTTTCTGGCAGTAAACAAATTTGTTATGGGAAGCATCCTCATTGAATTTCAACAGGCACTGAAACTTCTGATTAGCAATCTTTATACCCTTCATCCCTCACATAGAATACAACCTTTACCAGAAAAGAACAAGCTTCAGGAAGAAAAGGGGAGAGGGAGGAGGCATTAACAATTAAAAAAAGAAAACAAAAAGAAGAAGAAGGTGTTGGGCAATATAAGAAGAGCTCTAGATGCCTCATGTGCAACAAGATTAAGCATTTAGCCACGACCCTGAAAGAAGCAATTCACAATTGAATTGACTTACCAGTCACCATGATTTCTTCCACTTGCATCCTGCAAAGCTCACCTAGTATCCACCAATACTTCGCTGTACTTCAGGAATTCTGTTTTGCCCAAAAAATGGCTTCTCAGATAGCATAAGCTTCTGCTTGCTTTGCTGAAGTCACCGAAATTGAAACTCCTCTCATGTGAACCAGCTCCCTTTCTTTAAGATGACCGTGCCAGTAACTGCCTGATCTGATCACCATTTACTTCAGGAAAGCTGTAAAAAGCTTAAATGATCACCACCAACCAATAAGAGTCATTTCAAAAGAGTAGTTTAAACAAAAGTGGTCACAAATAACACATCGGAGTAGATACCGTAATAAGGTCAACATTGGTGCAACAAAGTCATTGACGCATGATTTTATTTTTTATTTTATTGGCACCAGGTGTTTAGGAACAACGTCCCGACTAATCCCGGAGGTGTACAAACCATCGGCAAAGAGTTTCTTACAAGTACACATCGGATAATTTAATGAGAAAATCCTCCAGTCCGATAGCCCCTAGAGATTGTTTGCATCTAAAGAGATTTGAACCTTAGACTTGAGGGGAGCAAACCCCCAAGCCCAAGGCCTTTACCACTTGAGTCAATCCCTAGGGATTAAAGTCATCGACACATGATATGTCAAGGTTTCATCTTAGGAAAAGAAAAACAAAAAAAAAATAGAATTGACCAAATCAATGCTTTTACTTGATAGGATACCCCATCGCTGTTTCATATCAGCACATGCTAGTACTGAGACAAACACAAATCATTCAGTAATTTTAAGCAAAATGTTTATGCCCAACCGTAATAACTTAGAAAAAGGTCAAATAAACAATTCATTAAACCAACCGACATAATTTCAACCTCGCAAGGGGGGTTTAAAAGTCCAATTTTCATTTTCAATCACCGATAGATCATGGAGATATTTAAAGAGTAATCAGGAATATTTGAATCAAACCAAAAACCTTCAAATTCTTCTCTCCAATCCTTGACAAGCCATTAGCGCAGATCCTTGCCCTTTTTATATATAATTTACTAGTATCCCACAGAAGCTCGCCTTGGATTCCCTCAATTGGCAGCAACATTGTAGGTCTCATGCCAATGTTGCTGCCACCCTTTCCTAACAATTTCTTCATACCTTAGACATATTATAAAAACTATTGACCAGATTTATTGCCCACTTTCTTGAAAAATGAAGTAATAAGAGAGACATCAAATACTTCATGAACATACCAATACCATGTGACTCTTGAAAAGAAAACAGTTCCTTTACTACTGCCCAGAAATGCTGAAATAAAGCCATAGTGAACCCATGCAGACTAGAAGCTTATCCCATCCCGTGTCCCTCAAAGCTCCAGTCTCTTCTCCCTCTCAATATTGATAAGAGGTAAGCCCTCCACACAGTCTCTAACCCATTGTTCCTCTATAAAGACTCCTATACAACTCGAACTATCTGTTTGTTCACCTTTACTTCTTTAGTGAAAAGATCAACTTCCACTTCTAATCTCGTTAAAATCTTCAATGGGAATTACACTCCTCCATTCGAGGTACAATTTTCAACTTAGATTTATGTTCTCTCCTAGTTCGTTCCTCTTTATACAAATCTACAGCCTCCTTTAAATCCAACTATTGAATCTTATCAACACCCTTACCTGTCTAGCTCCTACATCTCCAAAAGCCATATGTACTGAGACTTAGATGCGCACTCCCCTTCTCAAATTTCCATAAATTACCAAAATAGAAAAATGGCTATCGATATGTCTTCAGAATAAGCAGTGCGAAGAATTTGCCAGATATTCCAAATTTTTAATAATTCGTGAGTTTCCAAAATGTTCCTTCTATCTCAGAAAAGCTAGAATGCAAGACAGCAACTATTAGACCAAGTAATCGAGCCACCTTTCAATGGAAATACCACAAAAGTCCGTTCCAAAATGAACAGAAATTCAATCATCCCAGTTGGGAATCTATCATATCCTCTTCCCTTGGGACAAAAAGGAAAAAGAAGAATAACATCAAGATTGTGCACTTTACACCTTGCTCCTCCTCACAAACTCACAAACTCATTTCAAAGCTCACAAACCAGGTGGGAGCAACACCCATGTACAATCAATCAATAAAATCAATAAGAAAAGGAAAAAAAACTATGCAAAAGCGCTCGTTTAAACCTCAAATATGCACAACCTGCCTTTTCTAATGTCAATAAACCCTTGAAAGCTGGTAAACTCCTCCCATCATGATAGACTTTAGAAGCCTCCATTGCTTTTCTCATTGTTGACTTCTGATTTGCTCACACTTTCTCCATCTCCACATGATGTCCTTTTCTGATATATTTCCAGAGGTAAATCCTGTGGATTATCCATTACTTCTAGAGAGTCCTTGATGAAGACAAGGAATTTATTGGTGATACCAGAAGCTTAATTGCATATTCCAGGATTCGAGCGGGCCGAAAGAAGTACCCAGATTAACAATCAAGGCATGCTGTCTATGTCTCGTTCTCGCACTGATCAGCCTTGTGCTTCAGTAGAGTGGAAAGACTAATTTACTAATTCTGTGCAACAAGCACTTCCTACGACTTGTCTATGACCATTCTGCTATTGTAAAGGATTTCGTTGGCTTTGAGGAGAGAAAAGAGCCCTTTTAGATTCGAGAACACATGGCCTTAGAAGGCAGGTTTCCCGAGAAAGTGAGGAACAGAGTGAAATGTTTTGGGGGATGTAGGGCTCAAACCCATTTAAAATCGTTTGAATCTCACAAATACGAGAGCCATGACATTTTTTTTAAGTAATCAAAAGATAGCCATAACATGGGAAGGCATATTACATCAGTACAACATTTCAGCACAAATGGGTGTGTAGAATGCACCTTTTACTGCAAGAAAACTTCTATCATTCCTACTACAGATATGACAATCTAACTCAAATTTGCAAACTCGCAACAAAGGAGATCATGAACATGCAGCAAACCTGCTGATATATTGTTGCATCAAATAATATGAATCTTTACTGAGTAAAAGTCCTCTTGTCTGGCAATGACCTCTCTCTGCTTTTAGGTAAAATTGATCGTTCTCGTGAACTGCCCCGGACATTATTACTACCATGCATCTTTGCCCTTCTATGAACTTTCGATGGAGCTTTTTCCCTTGTCTTAACAGGTTGTTTTCCAACTGCCCTTTTGCTCTCAGATTTTCTCCATGGTCCCTTCTCACCCAATATTGTTTTCCTGCCTTTCTTTCCTCTGTTATCCACAACATGTTTTTGAAAACCTCTGCGACTCTCATTTTCATCCTCTTCATCGCGATCATCATTATCGTATTCATGTTCACTAGCATCCTCAACCTCAGCATCCGATGAATCATCCAGCTCCTGTTCATCCTCCTCTCCACTTTTGTCATCATTCTCTTCCTCCTCTTTTCCCTTCTCATCATGACCTGTCTGCTTTTTCTTTCGACTATTTCCAGCCGGTATATTAATCTGTTTGCTATCTTCCTTCACCGTGTTCATAAGGTGAATATACCGATTCCTCATAATCATCAATGGATGATTTTCAACTAGCAGGCCCCTCTTGTAACCCTCCTTCAAAACCACAGTGTAGGTTCCAATCTTACTCGACAAATAGAATATACCCGGGTGATGAAGCAGTGCTCTCTTAAACCTCGACCGAAGCCCCAAATACTCTCCAAGGTGCAGTATATTGTCCTTCTCAGTCTTCTTAGAAACGAGAATATGAAGAAGCTCGTGCAAAACCGCAACAGCCCACTTATCCGATTCGTCGCTCTTTGGCAGCAAGTGAGACGCATTCTCGTATGGAGAAATGTAAGGCAACTTCTGCCACTCATCCTCCCACTTCTTCAACTTCTTGTCCATCTCAAAACCTCTCGAAAATTGCAAAGGGAACGCTATAGCCATTCCCTTTTCATAATCCAATTTCCCTTTCGTTGCCATTTTCTCCATAACCGAAGTCGCAAGCTCATTGCTCCAACAAACGAGCTCCAAAACACGCCTATCCTCCGACCCTTTTGAAGAATCTCTGTCACCTACGATTTGAAAATAGTCCGGGAACTCGGGGAAGATAGTTTTTTCATAATCTCGAGGAAGACCCAGATCCCATTTCAAGCGATCGACAATACTCAGCGGTATTTTGTTGGCCCTGGATATCATCAAGAGCTTCAAAACCCGGTCGGCGGCCTGTTTCTTATAAGTCTCGCTCTGATAAACCAACTGCTCTTCGGCGTCGAGGTTAAGGACTTCGGGAGTAAGCCGGATGTGGGGGTGGATGCCGATGCCGCCAGGGAGGAATTCTTCGAAAACGGAAGGGTATTTGCGGATGAAGTCGATTGAGCGGACGGGGATCTGGAGGGAGTCGCGGTTCTGCGTGATGATGGAGACGGGGACGGACTTAGAGGGCTCGGATTTGATGAAGTTTTTGAGGTTGAGCAAAGGCCTGAGGTTCTTCTCTCTCTCCACGACGTGGTCGAGGCCGCGGTCTCGGGCCCATTTGAAAGTGGTATCCACGAAAGTCCGGCGGCGGTCGAAGTGGGACACAGAGAATCGCTCTGGGAGAGAGCGGAAGATGAATTGCATTTGGTTGGACTTAGTCCGCTTTTGCTTTCGAAATTCGAAGAGCTTCCCCTATTTTGATTTTGTAAGCTGTGCTCTGCACGGTGGGCGTGTTGTTTGGGCAGGGCGAGGGTTTTAGGAGGGTTTTGACATTTTGTTGTGCACCACTGCCACTTCACAGAATCACAGCTTTACCCCATGGGTCCTTCTACTGCGACCGCTTTACTCCTTGGGTCGGGATAGAGGATGTATACCAATGAAATGCACCGATAAAAAAAGAATAAATATAAATAGAAGTTACTATTGAGGGTATCAATTTTATATACATGATGTAGCATCATTTAGATCACACATCTCTTTAAGTGAGTGTTAGAAACAATTAAATAGAAGTAGTCACGCAGTGAGTACAAAGTGTACACTACTATAGTGATTTCTTTATAGCATTACTCATAAAAAAATGTACTAACGCACGTCATTTGCGTTAGGGTTGTAGGGTGATTAGATTATTTGAATTGATTTTGTTAATAATAATATTTTATAGATCATATTAAAATATATTTAAATATAAATAGGTGGATATGTGTGTTTAAATGTATAAAGTAGAGATTAGTTTAATTTTTTATAAAAAATTAAAAAAATAGTAAGTCTCATCAATAATTAATTTAAGATCAATTTCTCGATATCTTATTCCTCCAAGAGACCAAATTGAGGGCAATAGCTATGGGGCCATGTAAGTATCATATTGGTTTTGTTGACTGTCTTTCATTAGATTGTGATGGTAGAAGTGGAGGTATTGCATTATCGTGGAAGAGAGAAATTAACTTATCTATAATTAATTTATCTATGCCTTAAGAGAGAGAAAACTCTAAGGCATCCAAACCCGCCACCACCCTTCACCCATCCTAGACCAGCAAGTGACACCTCACCACCATCACAGACAAGGCCGATGGGCCACAACGACTTCATTGAGGGCTATATGGCGTAAGTCCTCCCTTTAGCAACTGGGACTTTCGCAAGATTCTCTCTCTGTCTCTCTCAGAGGCGACATCGACAATCGAACATGTGCCTCCGCCACCACCATAGACAAGATCGACAGGCTATAGCAACTCCATTGAGGGCCCTCCAACGTCAGTCCCCCTCCGACAACCGGGATTTTGATTTGCATTTTATTTTCATTGATGCAAATATGGTGTAGTACCTATTCTGATCTGCATTTTATTTTCGTATAACATATATTTTCCTTGAGATGACAAAGCGAGATGATCTTGGGAGTGATCTTGTGATTTGGGATTAGACCATGACGATGCGCAACATGGATTCGTCTTAGATGGAAGGTGAGAGGTGGTTGAAGGTGAAATAAAAAAACTTTCGTTTTTATGAAAGAGGTAGGAAATAATTTTCGCATCTCTAAATGTAATAAAAGAATGGCTAAGTTCATGTGTCTAGGTGGGACAACAGCTTCATGAGTGGCTAAAGGGATAGAGGATTGTTTATAACTCAATTGTCATGAAGAATTCTTCAGGGAGTTAAGGATGGACAATTAAGTTGTCATCATTCAACATCATCTTAATGCAAGGGACAACTTTCAGCAACTCTCATAATTTTGAAATGGAATGAGGAAATTTTTGTTGGCAATTACGGAAGGTGCAGATGACATTGCATTGAAAGATTTTATGTAGTCCATTCGAAGCGTTATTGGGTCCAAAGCCACTATTCTAAAGCATGCAAACATATGGGAGCTTGTTGATGGAAAGACAGTGGAAAGACATTCTTCGATCAAAGGTGCCTCGTATGCTTCGGCGTTGAGGTCACTAACGGGTAGTCCAGCCGAGAATAGCTCCATGAGAGAAGGAAAGGGTAAGACACTTGTAGGAGACAGAGGCTATCAGGTGGCATTGGGAGAAGTGGAATGGGTCGTATGGGCTGCCAAAGCTCAATTGACGGGAATTATAGAGTATGTGAGAGATCTCATGATTAAAGTGGATAAAGGGTTGGACCTAATTGTGGGTTGGGTGATGGGTCAAAAATGGACGAGGGGGAGCGGGGGGTAGATCCTACGGGTTTGAAGGTCTCAAGTGTGCAGACAAAGGGCGTTTCGACACCGTTACAAATAGGGTCGTTGGACACCGGCATCACTGTTCACACCGGTGTCACTCAGGACATCGGTAGCTTGTCGTCTGACTGCCCTCAATCACTAGTTGCAAATGGGGTTGGTGCTTTTTTGAGGTTCACTTTCAGTTGAAGATGGGGTCCTTTCAGCGTCTTAAGTACTTTGGAAGAAACAGACGAGCCTCTTTTAGAAGATGGAAATTAGGTAACAAAAGGTAGTGCTTCCCCTACCTATTTTGTGCCTTATGAAGGAGTAGTAGGGTCTGAAAAAGTGACACAAAAATGATCATCAGGGGGTGGAACACATACAAGCAATGTCCTCGTTGATGGAAGGGAGGAACCTGTAATGGTGACAGCAACAATGGACAGCAACCATATAGCTGTTGAGGAGTTTCGGGATTTGAATGCAAGATATGGCGGGGAGGAAATTATGGGTTTGTTGTTGGTGCCTTGTGAGAATGAATGTCTAGGGTCGGGAGTGCAATTGGGTACTGTGTCTGGGAATAATGTTGTTCCCTTGGTTCTTCTTTCTCTGATAAACACTATAGTGGATTCACCATCATATTGGGTTTTACATAAGGTTAACAAGATTCAACATATTGTGAGGCTTTCACACGGAGGATGTGAAGACCAATTTAAAACACTACTCACTGCGATTGAGGTCAGCCACTCGATTGAAACCAAATCAAGTTTTAAGAAAAACAAAGAGTTAAAGCGTCTTTCTTAGATAATCAACTACGACACTAAGGGTGGTAGCTCAAGTTGAGGAAAGACTAAAATGAAGGCATTATGAAGACATTCTCATAAAAGGAGTTTTGGGTGGAGTATAGTCTTATGGGAAACAAGGGGTTGGGGTTGGAGATGTGTGTTCTATTTCAATTCGGGTTTGGTGTATTTTTGGTAGTTTTTCACGGGCTTTTTGGGTCACTAGGAGCTCTTTCGTATGAGTTATGTGTTTTCTTGTATACGTCCAGTATACTTAGTTACTCCTATTAATATATATAATATTTTTACTTATAAAAAAATCATATTGATGAGTTGATTCAAGATAATGTTGATCACTCAAAAGATTGGTATCTCACAGGTGTTTATGAACATCCTGACATTACTTGTAAAATGCAAACTTGGAATTTAATAAGATCATTGTCACGTATGGATGGGAAAGCATGGTTGATTTTTGGGGATTTCAATGAAATTGTAAATCAATAAAAAAAATGGGGTGGTAGACCTAGACCTAAAAAACAGATGATGGATTTCATATAGGTACTAACTGACTGTGCCTTGATGGATTTGGGTTTTAGAGGTTCTAAATATACATGGTGTAATAGGAGAGAAGACACAAAGAGTATTAGTGAGAGATTAGACAGATTTTTGGCAAATTACTATTGGTGTCAAATTTTTCTACAAGCACTAGTTAATCATGGAACTGCTGCTTACTTAGATCACTAACCTTTATGGATTAATTCTGAAGGTGAGTTTATGGTTGAGAGGAAGAATAAATCTTTTAGATTTTGAGGCAATGTGGGTGGGAGAAGAAAAATATGCACAGATAATTTAAAATTCCTGGAAAGATGAATTTGTTAGGAGTAGTATGTGAAAGGTAGTGAGAATGGTCCAATGTTGTAGTGAGAAACTGGAGATTTGGAACAGAAGTGCATCTGAAAATGTTCATCATCAATCGAACATAGCAAGAAATAGATTAAAAAAGTTGCAAGAAGCAGAACCTTCTGGTGTATAGATTGCTCTTTTAAATTCTGAAAGGGATGATGTTCAAGTTTGGCTAGAAAGGAAGTAATGTGGATGTAAAGATCTAAGACTCTTTGGCTGAAGGAAAGGGATCAGAAATAAAAAAAAGTTCATTCTAAAGTTTCATATAGAATGATAAAGAATTTCATTAGTAAGCTACAAAATGAAATAGGGGACTGACAAGATGGGGAACAAAGAGATAGGTTAGTAATGGACTATTTTAAATCTCTGTTTCAAGCTTCTGAGCAAAGAGGTCAGTTGGATCTTCTACAAAATGTAGAGAACAATGTTTCTAGAGATATGAAAGTAGAGCTCATGAAAGAATTTACAGCTGATGAAGTCACACATGGATTAAACCAAATGCATCCCACAAAAGCTCCTGGACTTGATGGAATGACCCATATCTTCTTTCAAAAATACTGACAAATTATTGGAAAGACTGTCACTACTGTTGTGCTACAAGCTCTTAAAATAGGTGTGTTTCCTAATAATTTTAATCATACGCTAATTAATCTGATTCCAAATAACAAATTACTTGAGATGGTTGCTGATTTTCGTCTAATTAGTCTATGTAGTGTCATTTATAAACTCATATCAAAGGTTATTGCTAATAGACTGAGAAAAGTGTTGACTTGTATTATTTCAGATTCTCAATCTGCTTTTCTCCTTGTGAGGCTAATCACCAATAATGTTCTTGTTGCATATGAGTTAATTCATTTTTTAAGGCATAAGAGAATGGGAAAAATTGGTAATATGTAATTGAAATTAGACATGAGCAAAACCTATGATAGGGTTGAGTGTGGTTTTTTGGAAAGGATAATACAGAAGTTATGGTTTGATCGTGGATTTGTTCAATTGATTATAAAATGTGTTAGAGATCTATTTCATTTTCTATGTTGATAAATGGGATGTCGAATGGTCCTATCATTCCAAGTAGAGGTTTAACACAAAGGGATCCATTATCCATTTACCTGTTTCTGTTGTGTACATGGGGGTTGATTAACTTATTGAAGACAACTGAAAGAGAGGGATCAGTATAGGGTCTTGGAGTATGTAGAGGAGCTCCAAGAATAAACCACATTTTGTTTGATGATGATAGTGTTATTTTCTGCAAAATAGATGCTAATATAAATAGATTTATTCAATCTTTATTGAGAAAGTATGAGCTTGCTTCAGGTCAAAAAATAAATAAAGATAAAATTGTCAAGGTTTTTAGCATAAATGTATCAGAAGAACATAAAAGAGAGATTATGGTATTGTTAGGAGTAAACAACATCCAGCAATATGATAAATATCATTTACCTCCAATGGTTGGTCAATCAAAATCACAAGCTTTGGCTGAGATTAACCTCAGAGTTTGGCAAAAACTTCAGAGTTGGAAGAAAAACTGTTATCATAGAGAGGAAGGAAAATTCTAATAAAAGCAGTGGCTCTCTCTATTCCTACATTTGCAATGAGTTGTTTTAAACTTCCCGGTAGTTTTTGCAATGAATTGAAGAGTATGATGACTAAATTTTGGGGGGAATAGAGAGACAAAAAGAAGAAAAATGCATTGGATCAGTTGTGATAATATGTGTCAGTCTAAATTTAGAGGAGACATGGGCTTTAAAGTTTAGAGGATTTTTAATATGACTCTACTGGCTAAACAAGAGTGGATAATTTTGCAAAATGAAAGTACTTTGCTATATAAAGTTTATAAAGCTAAATACTTTCCAAAAGTCATTTTTTTTTAGTCAAAGTTGGGCACAAATTCCTCATATGCTTGGAGAGGAAAATGAGAAGGAAAAAAAAAAGGTTATTTGAAAGATGTAGATGGAGAGTAAGTGATGGGAAAGAAATGAAAATCTAGTCAGATGCATGGATCCCTGGTCATAAGCCTCTATAGAGGAAAATGAGTCGGATAGAACAAGATCACATGGAAGATACTGTGGATAAGCTCATTGATCAAGATACTAATTGGTGGAAGGTCGACACAATTAGAGCTCTTTTCAATCCAATTGTAGCTACGGATATTTTGAAGATAATTCTTTGCCCAACCCAATATGAAGATAAATGGATCTGGTCACAAGAAAAGAATGGTAATTTCAATGTTCGAAGTGCTTATAAATTTTTTTCAGGAACAAATCAGAAGTAATAAGGGAGAAAGCTCCACAGTTTCTAATCACTCAAAGATGTGGGAAATCTTTTGGAAGATGAAGGTTCCTAATAAAGTCAGGATATTTGCTTGGTGAGCTTGTAAAGAAGGTCTTCCCACTCAATCTAATCTTAAGAAAATGAATATATAGGTTGATGATAACTGTTGGTTCTGCAAATCATGTTTGGAAGATACTAAAAATGCTTTAATTTTCTATCCTATCATTAGAGATCTTTGGAACAATTATCTACCTGCAATGAAGCATATATAAAATGGGATGAACTTCACAAATATAGTAATATATGTGATGGAAAAAGGCAATACATATAATCTGACTATCTTTTTTCTTATAGCTTGGGAATTTTGGTATAGGAGAAACAAAATGCAAGTAGAAAAATATTTACTGGATCCTATAATGGTGATTGACCATGCCTTATCCTTGTAGAGAACTTATAAGGAGCTTTTATCAGTACTAATCACAAAATCAAAGAAAATTTATTGTTGGAAATATCCTCCAACTGGCTATCTTAAATTGAATGTGGATGTAGCAATATTTTTTGATATGCATAAAGCTGATGTAGGTGTAATACTCAGATATGCAAATGAGATTTGGTGATGGCTGCAAGCTAAGTGGAGAATGAAGTGAATGTGATTGTAGGATATTTTGTTAAAATATATGTTTAAAGTAAGGTAGTTGAGATTGATTGGTCATACAAATATGATTAAATATTACACTTTTATAAAATGGACATTGTCTAAAGGGTTGTGAAGTTTATGAGTTAACTTTCTCAAATACTTGCTTATTCTATTACACTTTTATAAAATGGACATTGTCTAAAGGGTTGTGAAGTTTATGAGTTAACTTTCTCAAATACTTGCTTATTCTTTGTCATGGGCTAATGATAGTTTAAATTATGTTGGTATTGATGGCCCAAAATCCCGAGGCCCACTCATCCTTTGCGCCCAAGTCTATCGAAGTGTTAAGCTTCTTAGTCACTCACCCTTTATATTTCTTACGCTAAAGAAACCGAGCTCTTCTAAAGGGTAGAATGGAGATAAAGTGTAGGCGATGGTTAGAAGAGAGAGAAGGACAAATGTTACACTTTTATAAAATGGACCTTGTCTAAAGGGTTGTGAAGTTTATGAGTTAACTTTCTCAAATACTTGCATATTATTTGTCATGGGCTAATGATAATTTAAACTATGTAGGTATTGAAGGCCCAAAAGCCCGAGGCCTACTCATCCTTTGCGCCCAAGTCCATCGAAGTGTTAAGCTTCTCAGCCACTCACCCTTTACATTTATTCTGCTAAAGAAACCGAGCTTTTTCAAAGGGTAGAATGTAGATAAAGTGGAGGCGACGGTTAGAAGAGAGAGAAGGATAAATGGTGAAGGAAGGGGATAAAAGGGGACGGGGAGCAATGATTCGAGAGGTTTTTTTGGCTATTTTTGTGGTGTTTTTCTATTTTATTTTTGCTTTCTATTACAATGGTTGCTCTATTAGAGTTCCTGTAAAGTCTCGAAATCATCTTTTTCAATATGATTCTTGGCTAATCTCTGCAACTAGGGTTGCAGGGAACGAGTTTTTCTTCTTCCTTCCTAGTATTGTTGGTTGCTGTGGTATTTAGCAAGACTATGTCTCTATATTTTCAGGGTTAGGATTTTAATTTGAGATTGCATGTGTTCTTGAGTTTATGTGTTAATATCGTGACTGGTTTGGCACAAGCAGATGCACCCCGTGACCAACATCTTGATGGTTGAGAAACTCCTAACCCTGTATCCCTAGTATTTACTCTCCTGCCATTACATCTTATGATTTTCCAAAGATTCTAAATTATTTTCCTTAAGTTGTTTGATTTCGTCCAAAATCTCATATTGTTTTCTCCAAGAAATTAAAAGAATACAAAACAGTTTTCATTCTGACTTAAACTCATGTTTTATTTCCTTTAGAGTAATTGTAGTCCCTCATCCTTAACTTCTAAATACAAATTCATCTCACATATTGTACAAAATTTCAAGTACATAGTTTATCACATTCTTACAATAAATAGCCTTAAATCCATCCAATTGCAAAGGTCATCATGCTCCAATCTTTACTTTTCTTTTTTCCATTAAAACATTTTTGCTTGATTCATTGTGTTGATAAAGTTGTTCTTGTGGAGATGACCTTGGAAGCTCCCTATGTTTTTAAACTTGCTTTTATACTTGGAAGTAATATTTGGTGAGTATCAGAATGATCATGAAACTATTGAACTATTGGCTATGTTTCGAGGTTTACAACTGTGTGCTCATTTGGGATTTTCAAAACCTATTCTAGAAAGTGACTATTTGTTGACGGTTAATGAGCTACAAGATGATAAAGAATCTTATTCAGCTATTAGAGATTTGCTCAAGGAAGCAAAGAGTATGCTATAACATTTTTTAGAGTTTGAAATTCAGCATGTAGGTCATATGGAAAATGCAGTTGTTCATAGGCTAGCCCATTATGCTTAAAATGTTGAAAATCTTGACATGTGGTGAGCTGATATTCTATTCTTTCTTTCCCAAGCTAAATGGGTTGACAAGAACAACGTGTTGTGTTGATTATTTATTAAAAAATTCTATGCATAAGCCTCACACTCCTGCACACTACTTAAAAATATATGAATTTATTCTTTTACTCTTATATTTAAAGAAATATAAAATATGAAACATGAGGATAAAAGAGTAACATCACATATTTTTAAGTGGTGTACAGACTGTGAGGCTTTTGTATAGCACAACTCTTATTTATTAATGAATGGTTTTGTTATTAAAAAAAAAGTTTAAGATTAGTTGAGATCGATGAACCAACCAAATATAGGCTAAGCATTTCCCTTCCACCTTCTTTTTTTTTTTTTTTGCCCTCAAAATCTAAACACAGGATTAGTCATTTGCTTTTTACTAGATTTCTAATTTTAATATTTTAATTTTTGAATTTAAATATTTTTATAACTCATTCAATTCTCTATAAATTCCCTAATGACTTAATTATCATGTAGTAGGAATAAATAATAGCACAACAATGGTACAAAAATGATTCCAAGTGATCTTATAATCTCAATGAATCCTTTTGGAGTTTAAGTAACATTTTCCTTGTTTTAAATAACAACGTGCGAGATTTGTATGATTAGAACTGATATAATTATTCTTAAGACTTATATATATTTATATTTATATATATATATATTCTATTATTTTTCCTCCATAAAAAATATACATCGAATTATTCACATTTTCGTCACCGTTATTCCCCTCCCTGAAAAGCAAGCGAAAAAGAGAAAACGACCATAACCCTAGATTGACAATGGCCAGCGAATCCCATGACTCGCGTCGGAAGCACCGGCGATCGTCATCGTCGGAAGATGATGCCGAGAGGTCCTCCAAGCGCCACAAGCACCATCATCACCACCGCCACCGCCACCGCAGCAAGAAACGCGACGCTGAGGATATCATTGAAGCTCCTCCTCCGCCAGTGGCTATTAGGAATTCTCGGCCTGATGACGATGTGGAGGAGGGCGAGATTCTCGAAGATGAGGGCTTCGGTTTAGGTGATGGCGGGCACGAGATTGCGGAAAGGAAACCTCAGTCGGACGATGAGTCAAGGGAAATCGTGGCCGTTGGTGTTACTGCTCAATCTGATCAGCAAAATTCGGTGTGTTCTGATTGCCGTTATCCCTCATAGTATTTTTCCTAATTTTAATTTGCTTTCTGTTTGGTTGCTGAGAAAGTGTAGTAATTTGAGATTTGAAATTTGAAATTAGTTTTTTTAAAAATTATTCTGGTTTTAAAAAACTGAGATTTCTGAAAAGAGGGGTTACCTCGAGTAGTTCGATGGCATTTTAGGTAGTGGAATTTGCAAAATAGAAAAGCATGAATTTTAAAGTTGCTACCTCTTCTCAGTAACCAGATAGGAGCTTTTGTTGTTTTGATAATTGGACTTCTTAATAAATTTTGTTTCGCGAGAGCTTGTTAGAGTAACTTGAGTCAGTGTCTCATACATTATGTTAAGAACCTGCTTGCACTAGGCGAACATGAGTGAAGTTTCTCGTTGGCGTTTCATTGGAGACTGATGGCTTACATGTAAATTTTGTAAGAGCTGGTTACATGTTTTAATTTATTATGCCTATAGCGTAACTATAATTCTTTTTTTTTAATTGTTTACTTCTATTTTGGATGATATGCACTGTTGGTTTATGTGCTTAGTCTATTTTTTGCATTAATTGTCAGGGAAGTGCTGAGCATGGCTCGTATGATGCTGAAGCAAGGATACACGAGGGAGAGATTCTAGGGAAAAAGGGTAGGAGTCTGAAGACATTGCGAGAGGACAAGAGTAAGGATGATTTTTTGACGAATTCAAATTTAGATAAGGAAGACAGAGCTTATAGCCAGAGTGGGGTTGATACTGGCATCGAAAATGAGGTTGGTTCTCCAAGGACTTTAAATGTTGAGCCTCAAAATGAATTGGCTTATAGAGTTACCTCAGAGGGTTATGGCAATGGGGATTTGGGTTTCAAAGCCATCAAAGACAACAAAATGTGGCAGAGTGAATCTTGGACCTCTTATAAAGGAAGTGGCAAGGAAAAGACACATTATGATGATGAGAAGGTTGAGGTTTATGGAAGTAAGTTAAGCAACCAGGGAAAGTCATCCTCTCAAAGCACAGGGGACACTAGGAGTAGATCTAGGTCAATTGATCATGCTAGAGAGAGATCACGTTCACTTAGCATAAGAGAAGAGGAGGCCCATTCAAAAAAGCAACATTATTATGGTCGTGATGCCTCATTGTATGCCGATAGAAGCAAGTTTATGTATGACTCCGATGATGAAAGAATGGTTCGATTGAGTAAGGATGGACGGCATTATCGTAGAGATGTGGAAAGGGAACACAATACTAGTTCCAACAAGTATATTGGAGAGGAAAGGCTTCAAAGTCAGAGTACATGGGAGAGAGAGAGGAGCAAGGATAGGGAGATGGCTAGGGAGTTAAGGAAGGAAAAAGAAAGAAATAGGGGTTTTGAGATGGACAAGGCTCAAAGAAGGGAGAAAGAACGAGAAAGGAGCAGGGAGAGGGACAGGAAAAGGGGGATGGAACGATATAGAAGCAAGGAAAGGGATGTGGACAAGGATAGACAGGATATGGAAAGAGATAAGATCAAGGAAAATCAGGTGGATAGACATGGGGAAAGGGAGAAGGAAAGGGATAGGAGCAGAGCTAGTGAAAGAGAGAGAGACAGGGACAGGGACAGGGACAGGGAAAGGGAAAGGGAAAGGGAAATGGACAGGGACAAAATTTGGAGGGAGAGGGACAATGAGAGGGAGAAGTGGAATGATAGAAATAGGAATAGAAATAGGGGCATAATGATTGATAGGGAAAAGTATGAATATCTTGTGGATGGAGATAGACATAAGAATTCTAGACACTCGAGATACGATGGAAAAGATTACCACCATGACAGAACACGAAAAACTGATTCAGCAAAGGTTCCTACTTCTAGGAGTGATTTGTTGGAAGGAAATAGAGAGAAACTCCAAAGGTACTTTTTTTTTATAAGCCAAAGGTACTTTTTTTTATTGCTTTTTTAAAAAAGGCTCTTATGGCCAATTTGAAGCTCCCCCATCTTGATGCACGTGCTTCATTTATTGGATACAGGGATGATGATGAACAGGGAGACTACGAAGAAGGGACTACATTGCAGTTTGCCGAGCAGGAAGAGGAAGATCTCAACAGAATCAAGGAGGAGAGTAGAAGGCGAAAGCAAGCCATATTAGAAAAATATAAGAGTCAGCAATTACAGCAACCAAATCAGCCTCGATCAGAAGATACAGAGAAAGGTACTTTGAGTCACACTCTATAGTGTCATGCTACATTTCGATGTTCTATTTGTTAAGTTTGGAGCTTAGGTATGGTATATTGACAAGTTGTTAGAGCTCTGCTTACTTGGACCAGTAAAAGCTTAAGAGTTGATCACATTGTTGAACTCAAGCTTATTCCGCTTGATGGTCTAACCCCATATATGTCAGTCCTGCTTGTTTGACACTTGCTTAATAAATGTGTCCTTCAAAATTAGCAATTCACATCACACACTGTGTGATAATAGTTCCTTAATGTGGGAGTGGGAAACTTGAATTTTTTTTTTTTTAATCAGTAAACGAGATTTTTATTGATGAACTTGCATATTAATATGCTTTGAATAGGATTTTCAGTATTTGCACTTAACAACCACAGGTAGCGATGTGAATGTCCTCCATTAATTTTATTTTATTTTTGAGGAGGGAGAGAGAACTGTATTGCAACTGAACTTATTACTAGCCAAAACTTTTTACATTGACTCGTGGTTCATACGAGAAATTTAAACTACCGTTGATCTGGTTACATGCTGGGCTTGGATTTAGGTCCTCATTTACATGATTGTTGTTTTTGGAGTTCAAGATTCCTGGACAAAGTTGGTAAAAATTCTTTCTAGTTGACTTAACTTGGCAAATCCAGGCAAACTGAGGTTTATAAACATGCCTGGCATAATTCTTTTTTTTTTTTTTTTTCTCACCAACATTTTTGCTACATGGATTATTTATGTTTCTTCCTAATTCCACAAATTATGTTTGTTGGCTAGATAAGGAGCCTGCACATGATTCTGATCAATCCGTAGCAGCTAATGATGTCATTACTGACACTGGTGATGGTAGAAGTGATGGTTTTGATATCTACGTTGCTGAACCATCATTTTCTGTGGGGAAATCACCTCCACAAAATGGACATGCTGATTTGGAGAAGACTTCGAGTGCTGGGGGGCTTGGGGAGGGTAGTCCAAAGGTATCTTCATTTTCTCTGAAATAATTTATAGCTCTGTGAGAAACTTACATCCATCCCTGAATAAAAATAAAAATAAAATGATTGCCTACACCCTTTCTGGGATCTTTATTTTATTGTTTTAATGAAAAATCTTCTCGATATGGCGTTAATATTTTGAAAACTCTTATAAAAAAATATATATATTTTGAAAAATCTTATATGCTTTTGTCAATTTGTTTTTCTCCTGAGCATTCCAAAATTTGAATTTTCCCTTTTTGGGGGTTGGCTGATTTAATTTCTTTCATTAATTTGTGCAGAGTGAGAGGTCAGGTGACAAGTTTTGTGATGATATTTTTGGTGAGACACCAACAGGAGTTCGCAGATTGGTAGGTTTCATCATGGTGACTTATTTAACAATTGTCCCTCATTGAAGTTCATTTGGTAGGGTATACTTTGGTCTGGCATTCAGTTGCAGTGTTGTTAAGTTGTGTTCCTCTTCGCACTCGCTGTCTTCTTTACTCTTTTTCCTGGTCACATACACTTGCTGGTTCTAATGGCTGTTAGTGACCTATTGTGGACTGCATAAAGAATTTACAAACGTGGCGGATTTTTAGCATTGCAAATGTCATTTTGTGGCTAACCTGTTTCGTGAATATTTTTGGTGTACGTGCCAATTTTTTTATTTGTTCATTTACCTGATTTGCTCATTTGATTCATATAGCGCAATGATACTTATTTCTAATATATATATATATATATTAACTTTCTCAGCCTGATTAACACGAGTAACTTCTTTTTGTTATGTTTCTTGAGCACTGAGACAATATGACTATCAATGCTAACCATTTATGCCACGTGCTTCCACACTAAGGTTCTGTATGTTTTATTCTTTGCAGGACAAAGTAGATGGATTACGCTTTGAAAGGAGTGGTCTTAATGACAACTGGGATGATGCAGAGGGTTATTATGGTAAGTATTAGGTCAGCCTTTGGTCATCTCTCCTCCTCTTTGTTATGTTTCCTCTGTTTTTTGTGCCTTGAACTTTTTGTGTGGCGTTATTTCCTTGTGTGAGCCCATTTAATAACATTTATTTGCTTTTCCTTTTTCCTTTATGGTTTAATTCTTTGTAAACAGAGTTTGTATTTTTTTTTATGAATAAAACAGAGTTTGTATGAGCTTGTCTCAATCATACTTTGTAGGTTGGTGGAAGGGAAGAAATCTTTCACTAGTAGAACTTCTCCCCAGCAGTCTCCCTTTCTATCTTTTTTCTTTTCCTCCAAAGGAAACAGCACTCAAACTTGACACTTTAAGCTAATGACATCCTTTATCAAGTTTGTGGGTAGATTTGTTTCTTTTTTCTTTTCAGAAAAAATTATAAAAGAAAATATAACCTTACCAGAAATTAGCATGATCGTTTTTATGGGATAAAAAACATATTGAATGTGGTTTACTGGCTAATTGAAATGCAGCTGGTGGATTTTGAATCACCCCTTTATTGGTTTAAGTTCAAATCTCTTGAAAGTTAGATGTCATGATTACCAAAAGAATTATTTTCATTTTACCCTCCCTACTGAGCAGCGTTTTGGAAGTGGACATAATTAAGAGACCATCCTTCTACTTATCTGCCATAGAGGAAAATGTTTCAAAACACTTCGAAGTGATTCATGTTTGCAGGTTTATATATGTATCATGCCCTCTCCCAGCTTCACATGTGTTTTGTTGCTTCTCTCGTAATGATGGCATTCATGTACAGGCTACCGGTTTGGTGAAATACTCGATGGACGATATGAAGTTACTGCTGCTCATGGGAAAGGTGTATTTTCTACCGTAGTTCGTGCAAAGAATCTTAAGGCTGGTAATGGTGAACCGGAGGAAGTGGCTATAAAAATTATACGAAGTAATGACACAATGTGAGTTATAATTGTCTCAGCAACTTATCAAAAATTGTCCCACCCACTTGCCTGGGTTCTAATGTTGATTATTTCTTAGCACTTATATGTTTTCTGGCCTTGTTGTCCAGACACTTACTGTTGCCTCCTCTTATGTGACATAGGTACAAGGCTGGTATGGAGGAGCTGGTCATATTAAAGAAACTAGTAGGTGCAGATCCAGATGACAAGCGCCATTGCGTTCGATTTATTTCGAGTTTCAAGTACCGCAATCATCTTTGTTTAGTTTTTGAATCTCTTCATATGAATCTGCGTGAGGTTTTAAAGAAGTTTGGACGCAATATTGGCCTTAAGCTAACTGCTGTGAGAGCATATGCAAAGCAACTTTTTATTGCCTTGAAGCATCTTAGAAATTGTGGTGTTCTTCATTGCGATATAAAGCCAGATAACATGCTGGTAGGTTTTTGGTACCTTTTAATGATTCAACTGCTTCAATTGTCTAACTGTAGATTTTTTTAATGAACAAAACTTCTTGATTACCTATAAAAAGAATTGTTTTAACTGTATATTTGTTCATATTTTTCCAGGTAAATGAGGCGAAAAATGTGTTGAAGCTCTGTGACTTTGGCAATGCCATGTTTGCTGGTAAAAATGAAATTACGCCTTACCTTGTAAGCCGCTTTTATCGCGCCCCTGAAATAAGTAAGTTATAAGGACGAGGTGTTTATATTATAAATGATGGAAAGGGGATATTAATGGTTTTTGTCTGTGATTTGTGTTTATTAAAACTGTTTTTGAAACCAGTGGTATGTTTCCGATATGTTCTTATCAGAACAATATTATGATGCTGATATGTTTCCATTGCAGTTCTTGGCATGCCTTATGATCATCCATTGGATATTTGGTCTGTGGGGTGCTGTTTGTACGAGGTTTATACAGGAAAGGTTCTTTTTCCAGGCGCTACAAACAATGACATGTTACGCCTTCACATGGAATTAAAGGGCCCTTTCCCAAAGAAGATGCTTCGCAAGGCAAGTATCTGATCTGTTCATCAGAGATATGCCCCACCCAATTTACTGGGTGTTGGGCTCCACAGTTGTATCTTGACATTTGACTTTTAATGTTGCTGATATCTTCTGTTTTCTTGTTCTTTGTACAGGGGGCATTTAGTGATCAGCATTTTGATCAGGACCTGAGTTTTCATGCTACAGAAGAGGACCCTGTCACGAAAAAGGTATACATTGTATCTCTGACTTGTATTTTATCTGTTTACTGTCAATCATGGTTTCTTTTTGGTTCTCCAGATTAGAGTTCATATTTTGCCTGTTCTGCTGACTGCTTCTTATTCCAATTTCCACCCCTTGCAGGCTATAAAGCGGATGATTCTCAACATCAAGCCAAAAGATATCTCTTCAATCATTACAGGCTCTCCTGGGGAGGATCCAAAGATGTTAGCCAATTTTAAAGATCTTCTAGAAAAAATTTTTGTGTTAGATCCTGACAAGAGGATGACAGTGTCACAAGCATTGTCCCATCCATTCATCACGGGCAAGTGAACCATGTTGCTGATTGTATGACTCCAGAAATGCTGTCCACTAGATATTTGTACATTATGACCTACTTTATTTTCAGTTTCTAATTACTGGGCATTATCTGTCTTCTTTATGATGGCCAAAGAACTTTCAACACGGTTTTGGCGTTGAAGTCAAAATGGGGTGATGTTTGGTCTGGAGTTCTCTTTCCTGGCGGGTTCTTTCGTGGATTGTACTGTTTCTATCGTAAGACAACTTGCTGACGGCGTTTTTTTACCATTGTAATCATAATTGATTATGGCCATTGTGAGAAATTGTTCATCTATTTTGATCTGTGTTATGGTGATTACATTTTGTACTTCAAACTCGACTGTTGCTATTGAATTGGTGGGAAAATTAATAAGGACATACATGTATCATGTCCTATGAGTTGGTAGTTTGCACTTTTTCTTAGTTGAATAGTTATATCCTTTAAAAAATATTCCAGTTCTCTTGTGTAAAATTCACTTTTTTGTATTAATTTCTAATGGTCTGGAGGCTTGTTGTATCCTCGTTTCATTTCATTATACTGTTTTTCTTTTTCTTGCGGTGCTTTATTTGAGTATCTGGGTTCTGGTGAGTCTAATGTAGTTTTTCATTCAGGATGTCTGCCACTGCTTTGAAGCAACCCTTCAGTGCTTAGATGCTTAAAAGGCACACAGGAGAAGGTACCTTGGTTTGTTTATGGGTGATAATTGTGACAGCATTACAAGTTGATGCCTTGAATTTTGTTTCAAATTGTGTGTTCCCATTCCATTTTGAAATAGTTTTGGATTTAAATGGACATCCTTAAAAAATAGTTGTTAATCTATGATGGTGTGCCTTTGGGGAGACATCCATATTTGCTGGATTTGTGTTACAGTTTTGTATCGGTAATCTGAAACGAATAATCTGATTAGTGCATATGGCATCTGAATTTCAAAACTTTGAGTGCAGCTGTGCTACCAAATTTGTTTTGGATGTGTGTTAGCATTTTTCATTTATGACACATTTGTGATTTTCTCCTTGCCCTTGGGGTCCACTGAGCTTCCTCCCCGTTAGCAGTACTCTAGTATTTAGTCAAATCTTGTCTTGTTTAGGCTCAGCGAACAGCCTATGATTGTTGGTCTGTAGATTAGATATAGTGTCATATTCTGGGGAGTTGCTGTGTTTGTGCAACAGTGTTGAGCACTTCTAATGTTACTTTTCAATTAATTGTCTTCCCTTTTCATGTATCGATACTTAATGAAATTACATTACATCTGATTCATGGGCCGGTCATTCTGGAAGAGCTTGCATTGGAGGTCTACGGCCGCAGCCTTGATGAAAAAAATTTATCGGTGAGTAGTGCGGTTTGTAATTTGCTGCTGTTTGCCTTGTACAATTGGTCAAAAGATTTCAGAGATTCAATGTATTGATTTTATTTTGTGTTTTCAGGATGTGACCCCCATGCTCCTGCAATTATTGTAAGTATATTTCCATTTTCCATTTTCTTGTTTATGTCCACCTTGATTCCATCATTGTTTCCTGATGTTATGTTTCTTGTGATTTTCAATTTTTTCATTTATGATTTATATGGTTTCTCCTTCTAGATATTTGGCATGCTCCAGTCTAATTTTATGTTGATATGTAACTTTAACTCCTAGGGGTTGGCTCAAGTGGTAAAGGCCTTGGGCTTGGGGGTATGCTTCCCCCATGTCTAAGGTTCAAATCTCCTTGGGTGCAAACAATCTCTAGGGGCCATCGGACTGGGGGATTTTCTCCTTGAATCACCCGAGGTGCACTTGCGGGAAACTTCTTGCCAATGGCCTGTGCACTCCTGGGATTAGTCGGGACGCTGTTCCCAGACAACCAAGTTTAATAAAAAAAATTATATGGTTTTTTCCTTCTAGATATCTGGCAAGCTCCAGTCTAATTTTTATGTGTAATAGATTTTTTAGTCTTGTAAAAAAGCCGTGTAGTAGATGGGATCGGAAAGCAAAGAGAGAAAAACCTAGGAGAGAGAAAAACCTAGAGCACCTAAATAACGTCGCCACCCTTACCCACCCTAGACTGGCGAGTGACACCTCACCGCTGGCACAAACAAGGTCGACGGGCCTCAGCGACTTCGCCGAGGGCTGTCCGGTGTAGGTCATCTCTCTGGCGACCTGGTTTTTTTTGCAAAATCAGTCTCTTCGTTTTTACAGAGGCAATATAGACCGTCGATCCTGTGCTCTCGCCATCTCCACCGCCACAGACAAGTTCGATGGGCTCCGGCGAACCCATTAAGGGCTCTCCGACGTGGCTCCCCCCCCCCCCCTCTGGTGATCGTATTTTTTGGTTGCTTCAGTTTCGCCGGTGCAGATCTGGTATCACCCACTCATCGTCGGCTCCATTGGTCGTGCTGTCGACACAAAAAGAGTCACTGCTGGAAGTACTCCAGTGCCAAGATCCGTCGTTCCCGTATTTCTTCAGTCATGTTCTTCGGTGCACCAGATCTATCTTGCATTGTGCTTGTATCTCTGAACGAACATTCGTCAGGAATGAAGTTGGTGAATCCCCTGCATTTGATACCGAAGCTTTGAAATTAATATGGGTCAGGTGGAGCATTTTTGGGTGGAATCCAAGGCTTTTGAGTTTTTACTAGAAGCATGGAGGTCCTCATTGAAAATTGTGGAGAGGAGCAGAAGGGTTTGGAGGTCTTTAGCTATGAGGTGTAGTGGTATAGGATGATTAGTGGCCACGATGGAAGCAGTATTACTAGCGGGGAGAAACTTGGAATTCTCAAAACATTTGCGCGAAGGGAATGGAGCATTCGTGGTTCAACGATGCTCCAATGTACATGTTAGGTATCTAACTGTCACCGAATATGGTGGAGGCGGCCAACAGTGTTGTAGTCATTCCTAAAGGGTATGAAGGTCAGGGTTGGGAGAAGTTTGCTGTTGAATTGCGCAGACTTCGTCAGAGTATGAGCATTCGCCAGGAATGAAGCTGGTGAATCCCCTACATTTGATACCGAAGCTTTGAAATTAATATGGGTCAGGTGGTGCGTTTTTGGGTGGAATCTAAGGCTTTTGTGTTTTTACTAGAAGCATGGAGGTCCTCATTGAAAATTGTGGAGAGGAGTAGAAGGGTTTGGAGGTCTTTAGCTATGAGGCATAGTGGTATAGGATGGCTGGTGGCCACGGTGGAAGCAGTATTACAGGCGGGGAGAAACTTGGAATTCTCAAAACATTTGCACGAAGGGAACAAAGCATTTGTGGTTCAATGATGCTCCAATGTACATGGTAGGTATCTAACTGTCACCGAATATGGTGGAGGCGGCCAACAGAGTGTTGTAGTCATTCCTAAAGGGTATGAAGGTCAGGGTTGGGAGAAGTTTGCTGTTGAATTGCGTAGAGCTGCGGATATTTTTTTTTCCTTTAATTCTGATGGGTCAAGGAAGGAAAGTCAGAAGATCATGAGAACATCAACTTGGCGAGGCAATCATATGCGGCAGTTCTGAAGACGGGTCAAGCTTCGGTGACTCAGAGTGAGGGGAACTGTGTAAGTGGTTTGTAGATCATGCAAGCCCAGAACCAGCTTGTTGAGATGCACAAAACATTAAAGGAGATGGAAACCCAGCTTGTCGAGTTGAAGGTAGTGATCGCTTTCTTGTCTTCGAAAATAGACTTGCCTTCAGTTGGAGGCAACATGGTCGGGGTTGAGTGTGGCAGGTCAAAAGGAAAACCGGGTTATTTGAAGTGGGTTCTATGTCAGGTATCGGGGTTGAGACATCCTTAATGGAATGCCCTTCGCTACAGGTGTTACAGAAAAGACCGATAGTCTGTGTTACACCCTTGGTCAGTCCTGAAGAAACTATGGCTCCCACATCGGAGTTGAAAGATAATCATGTAACGCTGAGGTCTGAAGGAGATGTAGGGTCCGTCAAAGTTGCATATACAGGGTCGCCAGAGGTGAAGGGACTTGCTGCCTACCTAGAATCTCCAATGGAGAGTACCAATGGAGTTGTTGAGGAGGCGTGGGATTTGTATAAGGGTTTGTCGTTGGTGCCTAGCGAGGGTGAATGTTTAGGACCTGGTGTTTCGTTGGGAACTATGTCAGGAGAAGATGTTGTCCCCTTGGTATCTCTTCCTCCATTAAACAATATAGCTGGATCATCATCGGATTGGGTTTTGCAAAAGGTTAATAAGATCTAACATATCGTGGGACTCTCACATGGAGGATGTGAAGACCAATTTAAAGCACTACTCACTGCGATTGAGGCGAGCCACTCGGGTGACGCCAAATCAAGCTTTAAGAAAAGCAGGGAGTTGAAGCGTCTTTCTTGGGGAATCAACTATGACGCTAAGGGCGATAGCTCAAGTCAAAGGAAGACTAAAGGGAGGGTATTATGAAGACGTTCTCATAGAGGGTGTTTTTGGTGGAGTATTAGTTTACAAGAATCAATGGGTTGGGGTTGGGGAGGTTTGTTTTATTCTAACTCGGGCTTGATGTATTTTGGGTAGTTTTTCACGAGCTTTTTGGGTCATTGGGAGCTCTCTAGTATGGGCTAGGTATTTTCTTGTATACATTTAGTGTACTTGACTACTATTGATATATATATATATATATAATATTTTTACTTATTAAAAAAAAAAAAGCCGTGTAGTGTGAAAGTGTGACGTGTGGTAATTTACTCATCATGAGGCAAGGGGTGAGCCTTAAGGTATAAAGTGCAACCCTTTTTAATAATTTACTATTGATTTTTTTTTTTTTTTTAATAACCGTGGGGGTCCGGGCCAGCTTGCGCGTACCTCGACTAATCCTATGGGGTCCTGAAGTTAATGACCAGGTAAACCTCTAGCAAACCCAAGGCCGGACTAGTGATCATTGGAAGCAAACCCAAGGCCGGACTAGCGGAGCTACCCCTCATGGTTACTATTGAAAATTTTATAAGGCCTCGTCTGGTTACGTAGTTCAGATGAGATAAGATAAGATATTTTGTTGAAAGTTGAATAAAATATTGTTATAATATAATTTTTGTTTTGAAATTTGAAAAAGTTGAATTGTTTATTATATTTTATGTGAGAGTTTGGGAAATTTGTAATAATTATATGAGATGAGATGATATAGTTTGGTTTTGTGTAACCAAACCAGCCGAAGCATTATAATTAAAAATAAGAAATAACTCAGATTGATGTAAAAACTTTCTGATGCATTTTGCTGTTGCAACCTTGACTAAAGCCTTTGTGAAGGTCCATGATCATATCCCATCACATGTAAGTTATAGGCTTTGGTGCGAGGAAGACTAATATGTGCTACACACCTCGATCTATGCTCAAAAGAAGAGGTAGGAGTTGTGATTTAAACTGCTGTGGTTATTCTAAGATCTCATTTCAACCACAAGATCTAACTCCTAGAGCGCACTTAAAAAGCTCCTGCTTTTTGTCTAGCCACTTGCTAAAGGTTTCAGTGAGTGGTTGGATTTATTGGTTAAGATCTGATTTAGTTTAAAATAGCTCATACCACGTTGAAATGTTTGTTAGTAGTATAGTTATTTCCCAGAGCTCAATTATCTTAAATATCGGTCCCTATGCATCCAAAAAATATCAATACTAGATTTGCTATCCAAGATACATGATTGGAATGTATGGTATGCTCTACTGACCTCATGTAATAGTTAATATCATGGAGACATGGTTGGTATCTATCAAATGATGTGGTTGCTTAAAAGAGTGGTTGTGGTGATTGCTAAAGGAGTATCATTGGATAATGGCCCCAAGATGGTGTTGCTCTTCCTTTCTCTAATTTTGAGGAATTCCTAGCTCTTCTTCCTTTTGAATGCTAGATGGATCTCTTCCTTTTGAATGTCAGGTGGTCTTTCCCAATAATTTATCATTCAAAAGGGTTAATAATATGTATGATTACTTGCTTGTTTACCTATAAAAAAAAAATTATGCATGCTTGTAAAAGAAAAAGCGATCACTCAATAGGGATTCCTAGCTCCTCTTCTTTATATAGAGAAAAACAGGACAGTTTCTCACTAATTGGAGTAAATTCAGGGGTTTGTTCGGGCTGGTCTTTCAAAAAATATTAGGAGGGATTGGAGAAATTCTCCCAATTCGCTAGATATGAGGCAGGTGATGGGTTGAGGGTAAGATTTTGGCACGATGTGTGGTCGAAATCCTTTTCTGAAAGATGCTTTTCTGGAATTATTCAGGATTGCACGTTTTAATGATGCATACTTGGCAGATCTGTTGTAGTTCTCTCATGACTTCTATCAGTGGCGTGTTAAGTGTGAGAGGTCCTAGTTGCTGTTAGGTGTATTCTTTGTATACTTCCTGTGTACTGGGCTGGGCTACCCTACGTTTCTATCAATAAAATCTTATTTTACCTATAAAAAAAAATTGTGTGAGAGGCTCAAACTTGAGAGGCAGATCTCTTTACCTCGATCTTTAATCGATTATATCCTAGTAGGTTGAGAAGGGTCGGTGAAAAGAGCTTTGCTACTCATCATCCCACACACTACCTTTTTTTATTTATTTATTTATTTTTGGTTTTATTCCTCCTAAACCAATTGAGCTCTTCTACTCATCATCCATACACCACACATTTGGTAATGGAAAAAAATTAAAAAATCATGTGTGGTGTGTGGTGTGGGGATGATGAGTAGAATTTTTCTTCAAATAAGCTAGTTTGGAGCCTTGCTAGGAAATGGGTGATTGGAAGTCGTTTTACAACAGCTCAAGTTCCCATGATAATACTCCTTTCCCTTGGAAGATTATATGGAGTAGCATGGCTCCCTAGGGTAGCAATTTTTGTTGTCCACATGGACAACACCTATAGGGAAGATTCTTCTCATGGATAACTAAAGTAAATGATGTTATGGTATTTGATTGATACTAACACGTGTATAATAATTTGTGAAACTGTTGGTCAATTTCTTCTGCATTGCAAGGTGGTTCGATATTAATGGATTAATTGGGTCATGCTTGGGTGGTGGATCTCTTGGCATGCTTGAGGTGTAAGTTTGACAAACATCGATGTGTTTTGTTGTGTAAAATGATTGTATCTTGTTGAATGTGGTATGCATGGAGAGAAGAATGGGCGAACTTTTAAACAAAATGTAATTGAAATTCATTAAAAACCAATGGGTGTACCCAAGTATACAAGAAATATACAAAAGAACCACCTAAACTAAAGGGAAGAGAAAAAACTCACCAAACTAAGCCCTAACCCACTAGGTCCTTATCCCATGGGCGTACATTTGAAGATTGTGAAAAGTCTGGTGGATCTCAAGGCCTTCTTACTAAACACCCTTTACCATTGGATGTTATCTGAAAATTGTTTTACCTTTTCTATTTCTAGTTTCCAGGACCTTGATCTCTTTACTTCTTCTGTATAGGTGTATCTTTTGTATACTTACTGTGTATGGTGCAGGACCTTTTTTTTTTTTTTTCAATCGAATCTACCTTGTTAAAGAGAATGATCAAAACCAAAAGTTCACCTATTTTTGCTTCTTGTAAGTGAAGTTTAACTTATGGATTCCTGTTTTCATGTTAAACAAGGGCTTCATTGATCTATTTTCATGCGTTTTCACCTGCAAGCTATACATGTCCTGTGATAGTCTCCTTTACTTGTTAGCCAGCGCATAGTGCCTAATCATTTTGCTATTGCTTTGGTTGGATTTACTTAGGCGTAACCTTAGGTGATTGCTTTGGTCACAAATAGTTTGCTAGGTTTCTGATGGCCTTGCCATTAGATGCTTTCTCTTGGGAGGAGGGAGAGGAGATGACGTTTTTGGCTTGGCCTTGTGATGTGCCTAATGAGGGTGAGTCTGCGCTTGAAATTTGAAAGGATATTTATGTGCTTTAGGTTCCACCATTTTTGGTTTGTGAATGGGGATGATCTGCTGTACAAGGATTGAGCACATCTTGGGTGAAAAAGAATCTTGTTGTCATTAGAGAGAGAGGCGGAGGTGTAACAACCCAAGGAAAGTCCAAACTGTCTCCAGGGCCTATAGTTCAAAAGTGTTAGTCAAGGTTGCAATTGGAGCCTCTTGAAAACATATAAATGGCAAAAACTTCTCTCCTTGGCGGATCTCATTCTCTACTTTCTATATTCAACCCGCAATACTCCAATCCTCTTTAAATTCTTGACATCCTCTTGAGGCCATTCTGTTGTAAGTGGCACATCTCAAGTCTCACACTTTCGGTTTGGGATTGACTCCAATACCATTTATAATGACCTATAAAAACCCAAGTCACCTAACATTCTCTTCAAACTATATTCTAAAAGGATTAGTTAAAGTTACAATTGAATCCCACTGAAATCTTTATAAAAGAAGTGTGGCACTTTGTATTGAGAAACTACAATGTGACTTCTTGTGGGGTGGAATAGGCAAGCAGTTTAAATTCCACCTAGTTAGGTGGGAGAAGGTATGTAGCCCTCTCTCTAATGGTGGTTTGGGCATTAGAAATTTGAGAATTTTTAATTGGGCGTTACTTGGAAAATGATTGTGGAGATACCATAAAGAACCAGAAGCTCTATGGAAGTTGGTGATTGAGAGTAAATATGGTGGCTTATGGGGGAGATGGTATACCAACGAAGTGAGGGGCATATGGAGTGGGGTTGTAGAAACATATAAGAAGAGGATGGGGGGTCTTTTCTCGCCACTCAAGATTTCGTCTAGGAGATGGGGCCAGGATGAAATTATGGTATGATACTTGGTGTGGTAATTGTGCTTTAAAGGATCTATTTCCTGCACTTTTCAGGGTTGCAAGTGCCAATAATGTTTCAGTGGCATAAGTCATGGTGATAGCGGGAGAACAAATCTAGTGGAACATCAATTTTAGCCGGGCGGCACGTGATTGGGAAATGGACAGTCTTGCAACTTTTTTCAGCCTCTTGTACTCATTCAAACCAAGTAACCAGCATGCTGATTTATTGTGGTGGATACTTACAGATAAAGGCCTATTCTCAGTTCGCTCATTTTATAAGTCTCTTTCACAAGAGCTTCCAGCTCAGTTTCCTTGGAAAAGGATTTGGAGACATAAGGCGCCTCTCAAAGCAGCGGTTTTCGTGTGGACCGCTTCCTTGGGTAAGATCCTCACAATGGATTATTTGAGGAAACAAAGGGTGATCATCGCAGATTGGTGTTGCATGTGTAGGAATGGGGGTGAATCTGTGGACCATCTTCTACTATATTGTGAGGTTGCTTGAGGGTTATGGAACGAGGTATTTAGTAGACTAGAATTGGGATGGGTTATGCCTGAGATAGTAGTGGCGATGCTGGCTAGTTGGATAGATCTAAGAGATAATTAACAGATCAAGGCTGTATGGAAGATGCTTCCCATTTGCATCATGTGGTGTGTGTGGCAGGAGCGCAATGAACGGACGTTCGAGGACAAAGAGAGATCGATGGAGGAACTAAAAGCTTCCTTTTTTAGAACTCTTTGTACTTGGGCCATTGCCGTTATTCTTAATGGCCAAGATTTCCATGATTTCCTTGTATCTATTGCTCCTACGTGGTTAGGGCATTCTTTGTACTAAACATGGCTTTGCCTATTCTTTTATTAATATACTTATAAAAAAAAAAACTTGTCCGTCTCAGGTAATGTAGAATCTCATTCACCACTCCGCCATCCTCAACCTGGAGTGTTTCTAGGGCTGGTGCTTATTCAATTTGACTGAAGTGCTTAAGCTGGATTGGTTTTCCTTTTCTGGCTTCTAGAAATGACAAAATTAAAAGATACTCAAAATAGTATGTCCCTTAAAAGCCTATAAAAGGGTATCATTGCAGAAGCCCCAATTTTTTAATTAGATTTGCACGGAAATAAGCTTGAATCTGACAAGGGGGCATACTATTCATTTTTTTTAGGCCCCTACTTATGTTTTGGGTTATATTTTGTGTATTAGCATTGGATTGCTATAAAGATGCTGATTGCATCACTTCATTTGAACAACGCAATGAAAATATCCAGTGCAGGGAGGGAGGGGAGTTGGAGTGATAACTATTAGTTTTTCTATTTCTATCTAATAAATTGCATTTGTGGTGATTTACAAGGTTTACTTGGGCGAATTTTCATCATGAGGCTGCAGACATCCAAATTTGCTATGGTAGTAGTCCTTTTAGGAAAGGTTCAGACTACCTTAACTCACATTTCAAATTTTCAGGCTCCGATTCCTAATATCTTCCAAAAAGGTGCTACATTAGTTTAGATGTATATTGAGAGGACTAGTACGCATAAGCATAAAACACAATTATCATAAGGATCATAGCAAATTAGGTCTGAGTTCTGACTCTGGCATATAGCTGCCTGGACATATTCAGATTTGTAAGGCAATGGTTTGAGCCCGAGGCCTTTAGGTGACCTTTTTTCCATAATCTAAAATGATTTATTTGCTGTTTGTTATATGTGTGGTTTAATTTTGTGTTTTTCCATTCATTCATTATGCTTTTAGATCTAACCCCCGAAATCCCATTCTCAAGGATTGACCTGTTTCTGTGGAACCATAATTTGCTGGAAGTGTTTTTAACCTGAAATTGCGTAGTTTATTGTTTGATCGACTTGAATTTGCAATAATATCTGCGGTTCAAATCCCTTGCTTGATAATTGACGTTTGGATATTTTGATGCCTAATGAGCTGGATGTCCTTGCCGGTTGCTTCTCTCTCCTGGTTTTTACTTTTGTTTGTACTGGTACTGCTAGGCAGCCCCGGGGGGAGGGAGGGAGAGAAAGGGGGGGAGGTAGGTGCTGTGTTTGTTAGAATCTCAATGCATGTTAACCTCTAGGGGGCTCAAGTGGTAGGGGCCTTGGTATTTGTGGTATGCTCCCTCCAGGCCTAAGGGTCAGATTCTCTTGGATGCAAACAATTTTTAAGGGCCATCGGATTGGAGTAATTTTCTCCTGAATTACCCGAGGTGCACTTGCAGTATACTATTTACCTAGAGTTTATGCACTCCCAGAATTAGTTGAGACTTTATTCTTGGATAGTTGAGACTTTATTCTTGGACACCCAGTGCCAATAAAAAAATATTTTCAATGCCTGTTCGAGCTGGCGGTTCGAGTAAGTGTGAGTCAACAATGACATAACAGTTCCTGGCTGCCTCTTCTTGCTGCGGTGAACATGTGCAACGCACTCTGGCTGTGATTATTCCCCTTCTCGTTTAGCAAAATCCATTCCTCCATCACACCCCCCCCTTAAAAAAAAAGAAAAAAGTGATGTTGGTGGTATTTGAACCCTAAGCAAAGTTCATTTCCTTTTACTTCTATGAACATAATTGATTGGGATTTGGGTATTAAGGATGGTAATCCCATGGTTGTATTGGAGGTTCATCCATCTTGTGTTTATGCGTATAGTAAGGTTCTGCAAACAAGCTATGTACAAAGTCGTTGATAATTGTTAGGGGTAAAAGGTCTAGTCACTATTGTTCCCAACTTCAAAGGAATCTGTGTCATTCTCGTTTCCATACCATGGATTGAAAAGAAGCTTATAACTATGAGAAGGATCTCCAGGTGATGGCAACTTAACATTTTTGAGACTTTACTAGAAGAGTTGCTCTTGTAGAGCTCACTTATAATGCTTAATGTACAAAGTTAGCTAAGCTATATTATATAGGGTTGAACTTTGCTTTTTAATGTGGGAATGCTATACTTTATCCAGATCCATTTCATTCAGATTACACCATCTAAGATGCAACGTGAAAAATTAGATAACTTGAAAAGTTGCCCTTTCAGCTTTTTGAACACTACACATTTATATGCATGATGTGTAATCTGGATACATGTGCTGTTATTGTTTATGATTTGAGGAGCTGTTTATTTGCTGGAGATGGATGGAATGTTCCAAATTCGAGGACTGAATTATTATTTTTTAAACCTAGAATGTTAATGACCCAAGTATTTAACCAAAACCCTAAATGCATGCGTACCAATTGCAAAGCACCTAAAAAATTAAGAACAATGATGGAAAGAATTAAAACAAAAAAAATCGAGCAATCGGATTCTACTCCATGTTAGTTGAATGAAAAATTCTTTTCATCAGTCATTATTTGCCTCCTCATACTCCATGCCTTATAAAAAGTACTTCTACACTCTATGAAAAATACTTCCGCACCATTTGAAAAAATTATAGGTGTGAGGTGTGAGAATGAATAGTAATTGATGTATAACATTCTTGTAGTCGAATAATGATATAATCCGAATCCCCATTTCCTTCTCTAGGATGAGAGGAATTATTCAGAATAGTCCTTCCACGTATCAACGAGATGAGTGTTTTTGTTTTCCAATCAAATTAAGATAATCAGTCTAGGAAAGCGCAAGAGTATCAAGGAGCTGTCATATTGGAAGCATTTTGGAGTTTTTAAGTTTTACCACGTGTTAAAATATGTGGTACCCACGTTACTTTCTACTCAAGTTTTTGCATGCACGTGTTTTTATTACTAAAGAATATGATGTTTTGATTACAAATATGAAATATCGTTTTCAATTTTTAATGTATGTAGGCGCCGGAGGACTAGATAGATGGTTGGTCCTTTTCATTTATTTGCTTTCGGCCTTTTAATTATGTTTAGTGGGTTCTTAATTTCTAGTATCTACCATTCACAAATAATGGACTTACTATTTTGGCAACTTGACAGTTTGGATCATCATGATGTTCACCCTTCTGTCTCCATCCCTGGAATATTCATTTCGATATCTATTTTATTTCAAATAAAATTGTAAAAAGAGTTGCAAAAAAGGATATACCTATTTTCTCTCTCAGAAAGCAAAATTATTTAAAATGAGGTTTCGAATTAATTAGTTTCAGTAAAAATAGTCTTTTATTTCTTCAAGTGATTTTATTTTCTATGAAACATTCTTTTTAAAGTAGAATGTCGGATCCAATGACCACGACGATTCATATTAGAAGAATGTTATACACTAGCTATTATTTATTTCTACGTCTCATACCTATAACTTTTTTGTAAGGTATGGGGCTGATTACTAGTCTTCTCGGACCTTTTTGAGGGAACTCTTGCTTCTTGATTGTCCTCCAAGCAGCCCAAGACATAATCACTTACCCAAAAAAAAAAAAAAACTTATAAAAAATAGTATCTGATTAAAAAAAATTTCTTCGTATTATAATGAGAAAGAGAACCTTACCCATCTATGCTTTTAAAGAATCTCTTTTCATGCGTTGGAATTCACAAATTAAAAATAAGAAAATATTTGGTTAATTGAACTTCTCATATGTTCCTTATTTGAATTCATTTATATTTTCAGTTCATCTAAGTATGGTTTAAGAAAAAGTATTAATTTGATTAAAATAAGTACTTTTGGTATTTCTTGTGCACTTCAAAATATTCTTTTTTAACTTTAACTATGGTAATAGACAAGCCAAGTTATATTAAATGCATTAATAAAAGATGATGTTCCACTCGATTCACCAAAATCAATAATTAAAAGGTAGTGATAGAGTTATTACCCTCTTATTACATAAACTACTTATAATGTATTTGAAGTTTTTTTTTTTTTTTTATCATTTTCTTTGTAATAATTTTTTAATATCCTTAATCATTAAGAAAAAAATTAAAAAAATATATAATTATATGAATAGTCACTTCTTCAACTATTAAGTAAAATAAAAAATACAAAAAAATCAAATATAAAAAGAATAGTAAGAAGATAGTAACGCTATCTTTATCCATAATTAAATAACATGCATATCTTCTTTTATATATATATATATATATATATATATATTTATGCAGATGGCAATAGAGTTTTCTAGCTAAACAATCCAAAATCACCCTTTTCACAGCAGACAGGTTAAAAACTTTCTGCCGATCATACAGAAATGAACTAATGTTTATTTCAGATCCCACAACATAAACCTCCATCCCCATTGAAACATAATATATAATATCATAAAAAATAAAAGTAATAAATTAAATAATAAAAGCAAAAGAACTTTCCTTGTCAGATTTATAAATTTTATATCAAACTCGGAGAACAATGGTAGCATGATTTCACTTAATTTATTGCCATTTAATTAATTATCTTGATCTTATTTTTTCCAAAAAGAGTATGGATCCCAAGTAGTTTTCCAACACAAAATTAAAAAAATCTTGATGACTAAAGTTAATCAAAGTAAATTGAGGCTTATCTTTGGTGGGTTTTGGATGATTTTAATCCAATACGATTACGTTTGATTCATTTTTTAAGAAGGGAGATTTGTGAAATGTTCGAGTCTCAAGTCGAGTTTATTAAGTCTTTAAATCTGAAATACCCAACAATTCTATATAAATACAGGAGTTATTCGATTTGAGAATACCATTTACATCACTTTAATGGTAAGATTAGATTTGTAAAATTTTAATTTTAATTCAAATTATGTCATTTAAATATTTTATCTAGTGATTACTTTATATATATATTATCTATAATATTATTTTTTTTCATGCCAAATATACGTGGTCTGATTGATATAATTTACAGCTTTTAAAATAGAGATATAGAGCTCGAAATCTCGCTCCTCAACTCAAAAAAAATATATATATAATATTATTTTCATATAATAGTTGATTGTAGGATATTAAAAAAGTTAAATGTAAAATTATTTATGTCAATGCATTAAAAATATACTTAAATATACGTCAATTAATCACCGCACGTAAGAAGATAAGATACATTGCATACATGCTGCATACATACTCGCACAGTCGCATTCACTCAATTTCTTTCGAATAATTCTATATATAATGTGAAGTATATAAATATTATATAATTATTTAAAAAAAAATAGAATTTATTATTAAAAAATTAATTTTTTTATATCATAATTTATTATTTTTTTCAAAACGAGTAACTGACGATTCGTTACAAATATTTTTTCTCATTTTCTTTTTATTACTTCTGTTTCTCTCCGATTACTTTTTCGGGTTCGTCTTCGTCACAGGGGGCAGAAAATGGCTACGAAGATCGGGTCGTTTCGGCACAGTTTCGCCGAGAGGAGTAAGGAAAGGCTGCTCTCCAGGAAGGCTTACTCCGAATTGGGCCTTGGAAGCTCCTACGGCGGCGAAGACGATGGAGTTAAAGGCCGGTTTTTCCGTCGCCTGTCCGATGGGATCCTCAACTTCTGGGCTGGTCTTCGAGAAACATCGGTCAAGCTATACGAGATGGGCCGGTCCGACCCTCGGAAGCTCCTCTTCGCAGCTAAAATGGGGATCTCCTTGGCCCTTGTGTCACTCGTCATCTTCTTGAAAGACCCGCTAAAGGATGTGAATCAGTACTCCATCTGGGCAATTCTCACGGTAGTCGTAGTTTTCGAATTCAGCGTAGGTATTAGCTACCATCATGTCGGGTCCCTCTATGTTATATCATCAATTCCATACTGTTATTCGAAGTTCGTACTACTATTCTTCGTCATGCGTCTTATCATAATCTTTAATCGCACAGTATCACAGACATGGTTTAATGATTCAACCACGTAAGTTAAAGCGAATCAAAAAGTATTTCTTGGGATAATAAAATTAACAGTATTAACGTCTTGGGTCCAAAGATCATAGGCTTAATAAAAAGGGAAGAAAGAAAAAGAGATCCTATGGGTGTTGTTTTTTTTTTTTTTTGAAAAATAAGTTTGTTTACCAATTATTACATCAATATTGATATGTAATATATATGTTTAATAAAATGATGTGAATTAAAGATAAAAATAATTTTTATGATATAGGAGATTTTCTTCTTCTCTCACAAAATTTTTTTCATTTATTTTTAAGTAAAAAAAATTATCAGTACGTAATATGATGCACGAACTCGTTTGTATCTAGCAAAATTTTTTTTTTCACTCTTGTTTCTATCTTTTATTGTAGTGGAGGATTTTTCGCTGAGTTATATTATCGTTTTACATTTGAGCTATGCATTGTCAGGTGCTTAAAGCAAAAGGGTAATTTTTCACTGTACTTGTTGGCTCGTAGGGGCAACTCTTAACAAAGGATTCAATCGTGCTTTGGGAACATTTTCGGCAGGAGGGCTTGCTCTGGGCATTGCAGAGGTTTCTACGAGGGCTGGGAATTTAGAGGAGGTTATTATAGTAATTAGCATTTTTATTGCAGGTCAGAGTCTTTGTGATTAATGTCAATCTATCCATATTTCCCACCTTTGTGTTTTGATTTTGGATGGAAACTCCGTTCTTAAATGATCCTTGTGTTTTCGTGGTGTTTTAGGATTTTGTGCAAGTTATACCAAACTGTATCCGCCAATGAAGTCTTATGAATATGGTTTCCGAGTATTCTTGTTGACATTCTGTATCGTGTTGGTCTCTGGGAATAGTTCGTCGCAGTTCCTCCAAACAGCCTTCTATCGATTATTACTTATTGCGATTGGTGCTGGTATATGCTTGGTTGTAAATATATGTTTGTATCCCATCTGGTCAGGGGAGGATCTGCACAAATTGGTGGTGAAAAACTTTCAGGGTGTTGCTACTTCTTTGGAAGGTTGTGCCAAATTCTGTTTGTCCGTATTTGTACCTGATATATGCCAAAGTATCTTGTTGTTTTATTTGTAGTTGACTGCGATGACATGCTTGGCTTATTGCTTCAAATTTCTATTTAGGTTGTGTTAGTGGATACTTGAATTGCGTTGAATATGAGAGGGTGCCTTCCAAAATTCTTACATACCAAGCTTCTGATGACCTGCTATATAGCGGCTATAGATCGGCTGTACAATCTTCTAGCCAAGAGGAATCCCTGGTATGCTCATGTCAAAATTCTGCTACATGTGTTCTTGAATAGACCCAAAAAAGTGGTAGGAGATGATTTTATCTCAATTTTGATGCCCCAGTTAGATTTTGCATTATGGGAACCACCTCATGGCCCTTATAAAGGATTTAATTATCCTTGGAGGAACTACGCCAAAGTAAGTGGTTCTCTGAGGCATTGCGCTTTCATGGTAATGGCAATGCATGGGTGCATACTTTCAGAAATACAGGTGAAAATATATATTCCCTTCTTATTTTGATCTTCCAGTTCTAGGTGTGTTTGCAGCATTTTATCTGTTCGTTATTCTCCCAGAATGTTAAATTTTGTTTCCACTCTTTTGGTGAGGCACAATATATAACACCAATCACATCAGAACCGGGCATTTGGTATAATTTTGATAACGCACTGAGTTTTTCTGTTTGAGTTCTTTCATGTGATCCTTGTTTCTCTTGTCTAAAGTAGTAAACCAATGTTTTTAACTTATTCCTCCTGAATCAATTATTTTCATATTCTTTCGTACATCATCTCAACCAAAGCAAAAATTTTGACTTTGAACATAGTTATGAATGGTAAACTCATCCTCAGACCCCTACTGTGGCATCAGTGTTTTGTCACTCATTTTTCCTTTTCACATTTGGTAGGATTTAACAACCAAAAGAGGGGGGACTTGCTAGGATTTGAACCATGTCTGCTCTGTGATGGCATTTGCCACCAGTCTTTTGGCCAAGACACCCATGAGTCAGTCTTTATTGACATAACTGGGTTATTGACTCAAAATTCCTGTTGTGTGGACGCAATTTCCTCAGTAGCTGACAAACTATCTGCTTCCTTATTATGGACAAAACGCCCTCACCTCCAATGAATATATTACTAATTGGTTGTCTTTTGTTAGTTTAGTTGCTGAGTGGTGGGAGGTAGAGTAGCAGACAGCAAGCTGGGGACAATGAATAAGTGATAGTAAGTGCAATAATAAAATTGTGAGTGTGCGAGTTTGTCAGGTTTTAACATACACATTTATCGTCCAGTTTCTATAGCTTAATTAGACAGAAAAAGATTGCTCAAATTTTATTTCCACTCTTGTTTGGTGAATAAAATAGATACAAGATTACAAGTGAAAGACGAACAATTGAAGTGTCTAGTTGATTGCAGGATGGAGGTTGCCAATGCCTTTGCTTCAGTGAGCCTATATAAGATATTCACTAGTCCTCTCCAAGATCTTTATGAGCATTATTTTTCTAGAGTTAAACAAATTATCCAGGTCTAGAAATTTGTTGTAGGCTTGTCGGTTTTGAAAATCTGTGCTTTAGACATTGAGAATATATAATAACTCTATTCTGGACTGTCCATTTACACTATCAGTTGTTTTGACTTTGTATCTATAGGCACCAGCAGAGAAGAGAAAGGTTTTTAGTAGTGAGCTTCAGAGGGTTGGTACTGAAGGAGCTAAAGTGTTACTTGAGCTTGGAAGCAAAGTAGAAAAGATGGAAAAATTAAGCTCTAAAGACATACTATTTGAAGTGCATGAAGCAGCAGAAGAATTACAAATGAAGATTGACCGAAAATCATACCTTCTAGTCAATTCGGATAACTGGGAAGATGTAAGGCGGGCTAAGGAATTTGAAGATCCTCAGAACTTCATCGATGTCAAAGACAATGAAAATAAAGGTATTGTGATCAGTTCCCTCAGTGAAACATGGGACAGACAGAATCCAAACATCAGTGTAGAGCCCTCCATGCCACGCTGGATATCCTCAGAAAGTGTGCTTAATAAACCAGTATCATGGCCACTACTCTCAATTACCGGGGATACCGTGCTTCATGAACAAGAATCAAGAGTATATGAAAGTGCCAGTTCTTTGTCTTTAGCTACATTTTCATCCCTGCTCATCGAGTTCGTTGCCAGGCTTCAAAATCTTGTTGATGAGTTTGAAGAGCTTAGCGAGAAAGCAAATTTTAAGGAACCCTTGGATCCATCAAATCAGGCTAAAGAGGCGGTTGGGTTTTGGACCAGACTTTTTAGATGCTTCCATTGATACCAACCTCATATTTTTCATTAAATTGTTTGGAATTCATTATTGGTTACCGCTTGGTTAACTTTATGTTTCCAAATGTAAGGAATTTGATAGGGAAAGACAGCAAGTTTTGCCGACCTAAACGACAATTCTAGTGGACTCTTCAGAGGGTCTGATCTGACAACAAGTCTCCTGGAAGGATGGATTTTATCTCATCATGTGAAGGAGTTGCAGAATCTCCAGTGATGGGGCTTTTGTGCTTACCTGGATTTATCACCATAAATGAGTTGAAAGCTAGAAGAGGATTTTAGATTGAGGAACATTCTCAGTATACTGTATTTATTTACTGTTTATATATATATATATATATTTTTGGGTGTTAATATCAACATATGAGGACTCAAAAAACATTTACATAAAGGAATATCACCATAATGGCCTTTACTATGCCTGTTTGCTTAATGCTTATGTTTGTTTTGTTGTGCCTTTAGGCATAAAGTGAAATTTAAACCATATTTATCTCGTGGTGTTGTTTGAAGCCAGAACATTGGATTGCATTGCTTTTTTTTTTTTTTTTGGTCTCTTTCCTCATTTGGTGTGGCCGTACTGTTTCTGTCTCTCTTTTTAACTTTGCATATTTTCCCTCTATACACCATACTTGATTTTTCCTGTTAAATTAAAGAAATTTTCATGCTCATCATCTAAACACTACAAATTTATTAAGAAAATAAAAATAAAAAGGTTAAAAGTCAAGTATTATGTGTAATATAGGAATGATAAGTAAAATTTTTCTTTTTCAAGATTTAGTAATAGAAGAGATGTGCAATCTTTTTAGAAAAACGTTACATATCATCTTCATACAGATATGTGATTTGTTATTTTTATCATTCTATTTAAATACACATATGTATACATTAATATATATATTTAAATAGAAAGGATAAAATGGATAAATCACATATTAATATTAATATAGTATAAAGAATAATGAGTAGAACTTGAATGACATGATCACCAAACATACATATAATGATTTGGAAAGAGAGAAGAATTTAAAATGTCGATATCACTTATATTCATTACTGAAGGCAGTCCACGACTAGTAGCTTTCAATTCAATGTCGTTAGGTCAATACCAAACTGATAGGTATTGCCGTGGGATCGAGGTCGTTGCAACGTGGTAGGTCTAACATGCAACATATATACTTAACATCCATGATTATCAAGGTATGAGGGCGGTCGTTGTCACGTGGTTAGTAGGTTTCAAAGAATCTAATAATCTAGATAGGATAGCCGTCGTGCTCACGCGATATGATTGAGAAGACAAAATAATTTATTAAAATAATTTAATTTTACGTAAATATATATTTATATATATTCAATTTGAAATATAGTTATATAAAGAATTATATGTATATCACTATTATTTTTTATTAATTAAGTTATAAATACTAAAAAAAGAGAAATGCTCAATGCAACCGCCTCTCATGCAACCGTGTAACCGCCACATCAGCTTAATGAAACGGTGTGCTTCATTTAAGAGAAAAATGAAAACCGAATGACCAAATGGACTTAACTGAAAAAAAAAAAAAAAAAAAGGAAGAAAAGAAGAAGCATATGAGAAACGGGAGTGAAGAATTCATTTCAATACAGTAAAAGAAAACATGAAGAACAGCTCCGTTCCTCACTGCATCATCGTCGTTTTTGGGTATCCCGTGTATGAATCATAGTTCCGTTTCCTTCCTCACTGCGTCGTCTCCATCTGTGAATCATAGGGTACCAGTTTGGCCAGTTTTCTGTGGATCATTGATGTGTCAGCCTGCTGAGAAATATCCACAGATATTTTCTGAAGAATCTCTGTTTGGGAGGTAAGCAATAGCCTTTCTTCTTTATCATTACTTTTATGCTTCTCTTAAACAGTTTTTTTCCATCATTTTAGCTTAATTGGTGAAGCATAAATTATATTTGTAGGTTTCCAGACTTGTTACTTTGCCTTCTCATATCAATATTTGCATTGGGAGTATCTATTTTATGCTTTTGGCTCTCGGTAAGTGATGATATCCCAATTTACAGCCCTTTATCGTTTTCCCACCTTCATAATTGTACTGTAGTTTATTGTTGTTGTTGTTGTCGTTGTCATCGTCAGTGGTGGTGTAACTGGTGTTGCTGTTATTCTTGTCAAATTGTATGAAATGGCCGAATCATCTGGCCTTGAGATTTCTGTTTATTATATAAACTGTACAAAGAATTCTATACATGGAAAGAAATAAGTATATGCTAATTCTATCCATATACAATCTGTCAAATATTATGCTAATTGTACATAAGAGTAAATCAAGGAAAGAAATATGGAAACGAATATGGACAGCAAAGCTGTCCTTTGACAATTCTCACTACTACAACTGCTACAACTAGTATTTAGGGGTAGCGCCATTTAAGATCACATGTTTAAAGGGGCTGGAAACTAATCAGTTTGTGAGAATTATTGTTATCGGGTAATTGCATGTGCACCAAGGTCTGCCAAAGTCTATTTTGTGCTGACCAGAAAATGAATACCACAAATAGCCATTTGTAGTTTCTGGGCTTCCGCCATAGGGTAGAGAAGTTGGGTTGAAATGCTAACTGATGTATCATAGAGGTATAAATGTTAGGGAATGTCTTGGTTTTCTACTTCAATGTCAAATGAATAGCTTATCAAGCTCTGTAATTTTGTTTGGTCATGAAAAGGCGGGTTCAATTAAAATTTGTGCTTCCTAATTGTCAGCATGTTGATGAACGTGACTGAATAGTGTGAGAGTACCCTAATTTTGGAAGGATATTTCTGATCTATAGAATACTACTGGCACTGCAATACATTTTGTTGATTCTTAGCTTTCTTCTTATCAATAAATAAAAGGGATAGAAGCTATGCCAGCATAGCGTAGGTATTAAAATTAACAAGGCAACAGTTAGACATTACTTATTATGTCATACAATGTGTCGGATAATTCTTTTAGCTAACTAACAACTATGCTACCAAACTAGTTGGCAAATGGAGCATAATGTTGCTGGCACCACAGCAAGTAACAGGCAAACAATATGTTTTTCCTTTCTTAAGGATCTAAAGGGATACTTATGTCAAGAAATGCATATGTCTGGTGGTGAATGCTTAGCCACCTAAATTTTATTTATGCCATTTAACTTAAAAGTATTCTATATTTATAATCCATGCAATTTAAGCATTTTCTTATTGCTAAGATGTTCCCTTTGTCGATTTAGTTATTGAAGGGTGAATTATAATATGGAATATCAAATTGCGTGGTTAGTGTGTCAAAATTTGCATTAACATTAATGTGTTCTCGAAGCACATAATTTTTTGCTTTTCAATGATTAAAATTGAAGTCTAAGAATTTCTGGATTATAGGAAACGTTACATATGCATACTAAAGACAATGGAGAGCTTGAGGACTCAAATGATGCAGGGAGGCCACGATTAATGGGTCTGATGGGAAACAAAATATGAAAAAGTCTGAGAAGTATCCAGCTTCTCAACAGAGCCTGCTGAAAAATTGGCCATTGATGTCGTCTATCATTGTATACTGTGTTTTCCAACTTCATGATATGGCTTATACAGAGGTAATATTCTCTTCTCGAATTTAATTGTGATTCTTTTTGGTACTTAACTAGATTGTTTTTGGTATTTATCCATCCTGGTCTTCAGATTTTTTTCATTATGGGCTGTTAGCCCCAGGAAATATGGAGGACTGAGCTATTCAACCACAGATATTGGTGAAGTTCTTTCAATTACTGGTAATTTGGGAGGTTACCTCAAGGACTTGATTGATTGCCCAGTTTCACAAATGAAATCTGTTGCAAAGTTGAAATCGAAAAAATTGGGGAGGTTACCTCAAGGCCTTAATTGATTGCCCAGTTTCACAAAGTCACTTCCGTTTTTTATGGGTGTCCGTGTCTCCAACAAATCTACCTTCGTGTGTTTTCTCCATGTGTGAGCTTCGATGGATTAGGAGAAGGGGGACGAACTCACAGAGAAGGGAGAAGGGAGAAGAGAGAAGGGCAAAACACACCGTTTTGTTTTGGTCTTAGGCTTTAGTCTTTGCCAGTGAAACACACCGTTTCAGTTAAGTCCATTTGGTCATTCAGTTTTCATTTTTCTCTTAAATAAAACACACCGTTTCATTAAGCTGATGTGGCGGTTACACGGTTGCATGAGAGGCGGTTGCATTGAGCATTTCTCCTAAAAAAATACTGTGTAACTTGTTTAATTAATCAACTCATTTATTTCCAATTCTTTTTAAGCTGCAAATAATTAGCTAAGCACCGACAAGTTTGTTCATATGAATATCATATTACTGATATATATATAGGTGGTGTCAAATCTTATTAACGGATCTTATTCGTATCGTATCAAGATATGTATATTATACTATATGAGTCAATCATAATCTGACCCGTTAAACTTATCGTGTCAAAATCTCAAACTCTAACATAATCCATTAACATAACGAGTCGTGTCGTGTTAACCCGTTTATATAAATAGGTTGAACATACCTAAAATTAATCCGTTTGTCCTAATTAAATTTAACATAATTTTATATAAATGTTAAAATCACAATATCTATAAAAAAATAGAAAATTAACTACAAGTCCAAATTACAATCTAAACAATAAAAATGGAGCATTCGATTGAATCTATTTTGACTCGAACCCGTTAAGACTAAATCTCAACCCACTTTTATCGTGTCGTGTTGGGTTAACGGATCGTGTCGCATATTGTCACTTCTCTATATATATATATATAATGGAGCATTCGCTTGAACAGTTTAATTTGGCAGAACTAAGATCAAATGAAAATACTACTAATTAATAATTGATCAATTAACAAATTAATTAAAAAAGTTTTATGTTCATTAACAAACAAATAATTTCACCGTCGGGCTCTACTTCCACTCAACCCACTTAATTTTCTCACGCCATCCTACCCATCTCTCCATCCCCCAATTTGGGCCCCCTCTACCTAAAACCCATTGCATAGCCCATCTTCTGCTTCCAGCCCACCCCTCACACACGGTCCATCCTCCCCTTCTTCATCCTCTTCTTCTTATACATCCACATCTCGATCCTTCCCCCTGCATCTTCCTCCTTCCGATTCCACTTTTAACCCACCATCAATTCCACCAAGATCCCCTATTATTATTACTCGGTCCAAAACCAATTCATCCCGTCCCAAACATTTTTCTGATGGCCCTATTCCCTACGCTCCACCACGTCACTACCTCACTTCCACCATTGAAGTTCCTGAAGAACCCAACTCTTATTCTGTTGCCTTCCGCTTCGCTGAATGGCGTGATGCCATAAAAAATGAATTTCAGACTCTTTTTCAAAGTCACACATGGACACTTGTTCTCCCTCCCCCTTCTTCTAACATTGTTGGTTGCATGTGAGTCTTCCGCACAAAGCACCGTGCCGACAACACAATGGAAAGGCGGAAAGGTGCAAAGTACGCCTTATCATAAATGGCTTTCATCAAGAAGAAAGTCTAGATTATTTTGAGACCTTTAGTTTGGTAGTCAAGCCCACCATGATTCAGTTAGTCATCTCCCTTACTGTTTCTCATGGTTGGCCTATTCGTCAACTTGATATCCAAAACGCTTTCCTCCATGATGATCTCAATGAAACTATTTATATGTCTCAACCGACTAGCTTTGTGCATCCTGAACATCCCCACCATGTCTGTAGCAAAAGGCCATTTATGGCATCAAACAAACTCCTTGTGCATGGTTCACCTAGTTCAGTTCTCAACTTTGTGAGTATGGTTTCCTTTCCTCTAAAGTTGATCCCTCCTTGTTTATTTGTTCCTCCAATTCTGTTATGGTCTATGTCCTTGTGTATGAGGATGATATTATTGTCACCAGCTCCCATGTCTCTCAAATCGATCATCTCGTTCGTTTCCTTGGATTTGTGTTTCTCATCAAAGACTTAGGAAAATCATCTTTCTTTTTCTAGGCATTGAAATATCTTATCTACCAAATGGCATTCTTCTCTCCCAGCGAAAATATATTCGCGACATTCTCTCCAGAACTAACATTTTATCTACCAAAGGAGTTACATCTCCAATGGCAGCTTCTACTCAGCTTTCCCTCTCAGACACTCCATCATTCACTGATCCAACACTATATCGAAGTGTAGTATGAAGTCTCTAGTACTTGTCTTTAACACGACCTGACCTTGTGATGTAGGAGGATCTGAGTCAGATGATTTTGAGTTCTCTGATTGCATGTTGAATGCGCTGAAATACTTTGAGGTGGCAGATCAGTGCAAAAATGGTAGGAAATTGTGATCTTTCCTTGATTGTGGTAGTTTTGGACACGTTTCAGTATTTTAGCCATAACTTTGGCTACAAGTATCAGAATAGCGCATATGACACCAATTCGGAAAGCTCTTTTGGACATGCACGTCATGGGCACCGAGTTATGCTGGTGATTTTGAACTCGATTCAGGCCAGATTTTTGACAGATTACTTCTTTTATTACGTATTTATTTTGGCATGATTATTGAGATTTTTCTATTTTTTATAAAACTTTAATACGGTCGATTTTCAGCTATTACAGCCCGGCTTGTGGGTTGACTGGACCATTCTTGAATTTTGATAATTTTGAATTGAACATTAGAGGCGTTTCTCTGTGTTTTGGGCGATTTTCTTGTCTTCTTTCTTGTGAATTATCTGTTGAAACTAGCCTGTAGAATAATCACTATTCTGTCCAGCGTCACCTTGCCTTTGCCATTAATAAAATTTCACAATTCATGCACAATCCCAAAAACTCCCACTAGCAAGCTGTGAAGCGTCTACTGAGATACCTCTAACAAACCTTAAATTTTGGTCTATTTGTTCATAAATCATCTTCTCTTCAACTCCAAGCCTTTTTGGATGCCGATTAGACAGGCTGTCCCGATGATCGCCACTTTACCGGTGGCTTTTGTATCTTTCTTGGTAAAAATCTGGTCTCATAGAGCTCTCACAAGCAACAAACTATTACTCACTCTAGCACCGAGGCAGAGTATAAGGCTCTTGCCAACACTACAACTGAGTTACTTTGGATTCAATCCCTTCTCAAAGAATTATATATTTTTCTTCCTAAACCTCCTCTTCTTTGGTGCGACAACCTTGATGCTACCTACCTATCCTTGAATCTCATCCTCCATTCACATATGAAAATTGATTTCCATTTCGTGCGTAACAAGGTCACTGCCAAAGCTCTTCAAGTTGCATTTCTTCCCTCAAAGGACCAATTGGCTGACATCCTTACCAAGCCCTTAGTTTCCTCTTGTTTGCATTCACTAAGAAAAAATCTCACTGTAAATGAAGCACCGTTAAGCTCGTGGGGGCGTATTGAGCAAGCTGCATTGCCTTCCACTTCGAAGATCATCTCAGTTGCCTCACCAAATAGCATCACCGCCTCAACTGCTGATCACCAATGTCCTACCACGTCAGCTCTTGTTCTAGAACCTTGTGGAATAACTTAGAATAGGCTTGGTATGTGCTCTCTTGGCACGTTTGTATTATTTTGGCAGATACCATAACCAACCCTACTATAATGGGTAGTGCACTGCAGTGCACACCAACTGCTTGTAAAAATGCCAGAGTTTGCTAGGATCCTTCTCATATAAAATGCGACATATACACAACAAAATCCAATCAATGAGAATTAGTTTTACGTGCATGAAACTCTTATGCATGAGTACTTAGTTATTATAATTGATCATGTTGTACGTGCTATTTGTTTAAATATAAATATATTTATATAAATATATATGACTTATCTTACAAATTAAATAAAAAAATTATTCTTATGCACGAACGCATTAGCTAGCTTATACGTACCATTTAATTTCTACTTTTCTATCGAACGTCTGTGCTGAACAAATAATTAACGTACAATTAATACTATTAATTCAAAGGGCTAATTCGTGATCTGATGATCTCTCGATCGATCGAATGCTCGTGTGCATGATCAAGACTGCACTTATTAATTAATGATCACTAGTGTTTTCACTTCTTTTCCTTCTTTTATATATATAAAAGCGGGAGAGTCGCTAGACCTACTTCACAATTAATGCTCTTCTCACGACATTGAACAGTACTAGTGGGAATCAACTACCTACGTACGTAGTCCGAAATGTTGGATCTTTTAAGTTTTTATCTAACTTTAAAAGCCGAGTCATGAGATCAGAGATAGTACCATGCATGCACGCACATGAAATAGCTATGGTCCTATGTATACAGGGGTGGAATTTTGTACAGATATTTTTCTTAATTTTATGGCATTTCACTACAAGGAAAGGTCATTTTGCAGTGATTTTTATATGTTTGACGGAAATGGAATCCGAGAGGACAATTGCGGCGATTTTAACCATTATTTGTGACCAAAAGAATTGCATGAAAAAGATAGTTATTGTGACGATTTCAGACGTTCGTTGCATTAGAGCAAAAGTGAATAAACAATAGCAACGACTAACATGCAGCGAAGCAATAATCATCGAAAAAGACTTGTTGCGGCAATTTTAACCACTATTTACGACAAATAGTGGCACTGAAAAAATACATTTTTCTTGTTGTGAATTTGCTGCTTTCGTTATCTTAATTTACATGATGAGTACAATACTTATGAATTAAAGTTGCAACTCATGTAATATGTAAGATCGATCTAGGACGAAGATGATCAGTTTTCAGAAGTCGGCCTGCAGATCGCGGTCCTGCATGCATATTATTCGCTTACAGCAGTTTGCATCATATTGTTGTTTTCATTCATTGCCAAAAAACGATAAAAGACGATTGAAAAAACGTTGTCTACTAGTTATTAATCTGGGCAAACTCGATCGTATCATGTTCTTTAATTATATATATATATATATATATATATATATATATATGTTGTTCTGATATTGTCGATCTTCCAAGCAGGACCCTTTAATTAATGTTCCTTGAATTTGTAAAGATTGTACAATGAACAGTTTGCACGGAGTACTACTAATCTTTAGGAACAACCTTACGATCACGAAGTTGTCATGCATGCAAGATTGTACAATGAATCTTTTGGCACCGCTTGGTTTGTTTTAGGTGGCATGGCAAATCCCCCATGATCTGTTAATGTAGAGGCAAGATGAGGATGATCATGTAGAATAAGGACTTAATATTTTACTTATGGGGAACAGTGAAAACAATTATCACGATGAACCATTTAGACATTAATCTATGAAATAATGATAGGTACAAGTTCTAAATGCACAAGCCTTATGTAAGCCTTTTGTAAAAATGTAGATCTCATAAAAAAAAAAAAAAGTTTTCATATTCTTTTTATAATGGAATCCACTTTTTTATAAAAATCTTGCTACTAGTACCAATAGCAGGACCGATAAGTATATTTTTATTTTGATTCTTTTTTTTTTATCTATTTTTTAAATATTTTTTTAAAAAAAAAGAAAAAAAAATAGACAAATTCACTTGTAACCACTTTCTTAATTATTAAAAAAACACACACACAATCGGTCAAACTATCGGTTCACTTAGCATTTCTCTTTTATGAAAGGCTTACATGCACGACTAGTACTTGTGCATTAATCAAGGCTTGTAAATATTATTGCTCTAATCTATATATGCAGGGTCTCACAATATATATATATATATATATATATATATAACACCTTTGAACTAAAATAATTACAGCATATATATCAATATGTCGACATGACATCCATGCATATATACGCGGTGGCTCTACCGGGTCATGCCGCCTTGCACTGCCGGAGGATTAGTTGCAGCTATTCGTTTCTGCCTTTCTACGTTCCCATGCCACCCTATCCCACCACCAAACAGATAATGCATATATACTCAGAATTAAGTCATAACATTAATTATCTAATTACATCAATAAAAAATAAAAATCATTAGTACTTGATCACTCCCTCGAACTAGCTAGTACTACTGATCATGTCGTATTCTTTTTTCAATATGATCACGAAATTATCCAAGCTATATATTATTTAACTTTCCAACTTAATTGCAAAATATTGAATGTGAGAGAGAGAGAGACTAGAGAGAGAGAGATTAAGAAATTAAGTAAGTACGTAGGTACCTATGGACGTGTCAAAGCCATGATGCTTGAGCTCTCTGTATTCTTGACACAAAGCACATTCCTGGCAAAAGCAATGGACGCAGCAATCAGTGCAAGGGCTCTCCTCCAAGAAATACTGTCCTCTCAACTTTGATCGGTAAAAGCATGAGTACAGACACGAGCAACCCGTCACGCACAGTATCAACGTGTATAGTGCTCCACTTACTCCACATGCTGCATGCAGGCCATGCATGCAACGTTTATTTACATAATAAATAAATTAATTAATAACGTTTAAGCAAATAGAAATATTTCATGATGTATTTAATTAATTATAAGGAACTTACATGTGGATCCTCTATCAACGATTTCTGCAATTCTCCCAAATGTAACACATGGACACCAGCACGTTAAGCAACCTGAAGATAGTCATGTATCCACGGCCAAACGATGAAACGAAATTTTGAACGTTTTTCGTAGAGAGTATTATATCCAAACGAGTTACGTTATTTTATTTGATGGTGTAGCATGCAGCAGTTACTTCATATATTTGTTGGGGAAAGAAGAAAGAAATATATTAATTTGTTGCATTATTGGGTCAATTATGCTTAGGATCGAGAATTCTTGAAAGCCATGCATGCAAGAGATGTTGTCGATTGACGATTATGCATGCAGATATTGAGAAGTTTCGAAAAGAAAATTCGGACCAATCATGGAATTCAAAAGCTTTTCTGGTTTTCCATGCATGCATGCATGCAAGAGTACTGAATGATTATGCAGAAATTGATTGCCCAAAGACTTCCAAATAAAATCATCACAACCCACATGATCTTGTAACTGTTCTTGTCGTTGTCTGCATGCAGTCGGAAAGAAAAAAGACCACCGAAAACAGAGATCATAATCCTTTAAAGTTTCTAAATTTGCTCGATGGGTACAACAGTTTGTTAATTAATATCTGTCGAACAACATGAGCAACATAATCCCACACGAAACCGCACACGTCATGTGTCCGAAAGAAAAAAGAATTAACTTACAACTGCTAACATCATCGCAACAATCGCAGAGTCCAGAGGACCAAGGCACTGGAGAGTGTGAATTCAAGTCAGAGGAGGCAGTAGTTGGTCTCACACTCGCAGAATTTTCTTGATTGATGATACTCGCAGTTACAGGAAACCCAACGGTGGTCGGAGTGCGCTGGAAATCCGATGAAAGTGGTGGTGGTTGAGGCGGTGCTGATGGCTCCTCCATGTTATCGATCGTCAGAGAGAGAGAGAGGCTGAAGAATCGGGGTTTAAAGCCACAGTTTTCTGTTTTTCGTGTTTTTAAAAGGAAAGGGTAGAAGTGCCATGCAACTGCAGTACGTGCCTCTTCACGCAAGAATGACGCTGCATCGGGAAACCGTTGACAGGATGGACTTTTATTCTGGAGGCAAAACTTTATTATGTGTTATTATCTTTTATTTTTTTTCTTTTATTATCATTCTTTTTCTCATATTTTTATATTTAATTAAATGATTAAGAAATTATTTATTATTTTTCATATTCTTTCAAAATAAAAATTATATTAAAAAATTATATTCTAATAATATTTTATTCAATTTTCAACAAAATATCTCATCTCATCTCATCTTATCTTAATTACGTCTTAACTACGTAACCAAACAAGACCTAAGTCCATTGTGTTACCTGGCTGTCTATATATACATGATTCTATGCTTTCTGCAACCATTCTCCATCTAATACTGACTAAAGTTCGTCCTCAAATCCATGCTCATATTAAAAACACTTGCTAGATGACAAATGAATCATTGTTCTTATTTTTCTCTGTCGTTGATTAATGGCTTCGGTTTCATTGATGACTCAGAAAATGTTTAACAAGTTGCCAACTTGAGTCATCTTTCAATGTCACTATTGTCAGTCGATGCAATGGAGTTATACATGTTGAGAAAATAAGGGAAAAATGTTGCTTGTTAGTGCAAGGAAACCATTGCAAGACAAGAATTCCATTGCATTATTAGGTGGTTCAACAGTATCCATCAACGACAATGCTTAATTAGTTACAGAGTTGAAGACAACCACCGGTCAGCCGCTACTCGATGTACAAAGGTGTGATTAAACATCTCAAAGAGCCAAGAGTTGAACCTCATGATCAGTCAACAGCAGCAGCAAAAAGGGATTTCTTGGCACAGTCAATAGTCTCAACCATGTCGTTCTCCATCTTCATAGTCCCAAAACTTTTGGAAGGGCTCCTAACTGATGGCACATATATATCCAATTAATTATGTGAGAAGCATCAATGAATTTCTAAAGCATGCTTTTGTGGAAACAATGTCATTCCCTGGGGCGTGCTAACCATAATGAACTGAGCGCCCGGACACGCGAGATGTAGTCACTGATAACAAGTAGTGCACAAGCAGCTTGACGAGTAGTTAAAATTCGATGCATTTGTTGCAGAGTTTGTTGTCTCAGAAGATCAGCCTAGCAAGAAACGAAATATAGGCGCTGTAGTTACAATTTCATGTTGTCCTAGCATGGATGATTATGGCTTTTACATGCTCGCACACACAAAACAACAAGAATAAGAAATTCAATATGATTTCTAACTTTCTAAGCTTGGTGTGTGAGGTTAAGGTAATTACTTGGTGTAGGAAATTCTCGAGTGTTGCAAGTTTGCCCATAGCAATAGCCATCTGCCCCATGTAATCTGCTACATTTCCAGAACCACCAGAGCCCAGAGAGGTTGAAGAGAGTGTCTCTACTAGAGATTGTTGCAAAGCTTCCATCCCTTGAGATAAGGCATCTTCAGCCTGTTGGGAGGATTGCTGCAAATTACATATGCCCATCAACTGCTGTTCCGTCAAAGGTTCAAGGTGATTCCCAAGTATCTGGATTTCCAAAATGTCAGTTTCTCTCCAACCAGGTGTGTCACACCAATTTCAAACAAAAAAAACAATAAATTACCTTGAGAAGTTCAGATGAACGGAATCCTCCCAACCACATGAAACACCTCTCGGCAGGTGTCTTCCACATGCCAGAAAGCATGTGAAATACATCAGCCTTTGCACCAATGCTCTTTAGCCTGAAAATCTCATCATAATGCACCATTACGCCATCAACAAGAACGTCCAATTCATTATCTCCCATATGAGAATTCAGAGCCAATCTAAGATCATTGATCAACCGATTATGCTCATCAAGCCACCGTGCATAGTCCATGTCAAATGCTAAGGATCCTGGAAATACAATTGAATACAATAAATCATGTGATCAAAACATACTACTTAAGCATCATAAACAATGATGGTGCCATGAGATCAGAACCTATTCATTCCAATATTGAGTACAATGAGGAAAGATAATTGATTTATTTTAGATACATAATGGTGGAAATGGCATTCATGGCATACCACTCTGGCGAAAACAAATGATGCATTGTGTCCACAATGAGAAGACACAAGTCGCAAGCCCTAAAAATACTAGATAACATAAGTCAAAATGAATACAAATGTACTGAAAATCCCTTACCATTCCCATTTATTGAATGAATATGATCTCCTGAATATCCAGTTGCACTAAAAGCACCCTGTCTCGATATTAAGCTCAAGAAAAGAGTTCAGATGGCAATCATAAGGAAACCCTATCAACCCCACCCTGCCATCCTGAAAATCAGAATATCTGTGAAAACAGGAGTTAACATATACCACCTGTTGGCGTGTTCGCTGAAGCTCTTGCTCTAGCTGTGCCAGCCTGAGTCGACTATTCTCCAGCTGCTGGACATATGCCTGTCCAGAACCAAAATTAATTAAGATATTGCATACAACGAAGTGGTCAAAAAAAGTTCACACCTAGCATGGCATTAAACTTAGCTCTGATCAAATTAAAAAGTAACCTAATAATAGAGAGAGAACCAGAAGCAGGAGCCAGATACTGATTAATCAAACAAAGAAACAACCAATAGGATTTTATATATATATAAGTAAGAAACTGTCAATAAGATATAGATAAGACTGAATCAAAAGTGGTTTTGCAGTGCATTTGTTAAGTCAATAGCAAGTGACTAAATAGTCAGTGATTAGCTAGTATCTAAGCCTCTATTGACTAAATTATACAAGATAGAATTACCTATATCAAGGACACGACATCAAATATGTATGACTTGGAAAATGAAGACAGCGGAAGCAAAAAAAAAAAAAAGTAAACAATCCATGTATAGAAGAATCATAACAAAGTAGCATAGAGGTCTTACTTTCTTCCTTAAACGGCTCTTCCTTGCAGCTTCTCGATTCTGAGCCAGCCTTCTAAGTGTCTGCAACAGAGCCCAAAAAAATTACAATGAACCTTCCCATATAAAATGGGATTAACAATCACATGCAACCAAAGCAACTTCAAGTTAGCAACCTTTTGATCAGCAGCTTTTGCCTTAGATTGATCCACTGAATCTACAACCATGAGTGATCCATTATGGACTCCATGAAACTACAACACAGACAGATCTACTATCAGAAACCTCCAACAACCTTCATAATTTTAAATTTGTAATTTCATGTAATGAGCTCAACCGATACCTTTCATCAAGGGGCATCACGGCTACACCATTATACTTTGAGATCTTTCACCAAAGTAGCCTTTATAATTTGAACAGACTCGTGATTCTAATAGTTAGGTTTCTACTGTTGGAAAAATTTGGTGTGCAAAGCCATGGTTGAAAGTTTTCTGGCAAAGTTGTGATAGACTTGAGTTCTGTTATCATAGTTAAGATTCTTAGGAATAGAGAGTCGTGTCACCAAAACCTCTACTTCGTCCACAAATTCTACATTCTTGATTGTTATTTACATTTGTGAACTGTTGATAATATTCGAGGTTGTGAATGATTAAAAACCAGATCTGTTTGCATTTCTTATATTTATGTCAGCTGAATAGATGCAGTTTGGTGTCTGAATCGTATTTTTCATCAATACTAAAATCACCATCAAACAAGGATTTTAACTAATAGGTTAGATTTGGATGGTGAATTAAGATGAGATGAAAGTTAAAACTTAAATAAAATCTTGATAGAATATTATTTTTTAATATTATTATTATTTTAAGATTTAAAAAAAATGAATTGATTATTATATTTTATGTAAGAATTTGTAAAAGTTGTAATAATGAGACAAAATGAAATGAGTTTCCAAACTGAGTGGGCTCCGTTTGGTTACTGAACTCAACTAAGCTCAATCTAATTTTAAGCTGAGTCTAACATCCAAACACTCAACTCTCAACTTACTAAGCTCATCACAACTCAAAACTTTCTTACACATGGGACCCACAACCTTTTTCCAACTTAAAATATCTTTATACGTGAAACTTACAACTTTTTTCAATTTCCTATAAAAGAATATTAAATACATTTTAACATCCAAATACACTTTAAACTCAATTTAGATGGATCTCACATAACTCATTTCACTACTCAACCCACTACTATTCATAAAAAATTTAACTCAGTTAAGTTCAGTTCATCATCTAAAAGCAGCCGGGTACATTTGGATCCCAAATCCATATCTACTCATCATTACAATTTTTTCAAATACTAATACAAAATATAATAAACAATTCAAATTTTTCAAATTCTAAAATAAGAATAATATTCTAACAATATTTTATCATATCAACTCAGTTTAACATACATACGCATCCAAAAGTTTTTGATAGTGTTAGTAGTAGAAGCCACTAATATATAAATGAAACTGAAGACCTTAAAAAGCATCATGATTGTACAACATATCTCGAACGTAAAACTAACCGTAAATACAAAAACAGTAAAGTATGATGTTACAACAATGCAAACTATCGGTAAAGTCATGTGTCGAAACATAAGATAACGCTCTAATATTCTAAATCCAAAACATATATAAAACAGAGCATATGTTGAAGAAACAGACACCCACTTTGTTTTTATCATCCGTGTCAATATCTGTAGAAGTGTCAGTCTGTTGGCTGGTGTCTGCAGCCATGCCTGACTCGCCCCAGTTCTCAATATGCTGCCCGTTGCCCAGCGTTGCCCCAATCGTGGTTGTCCCCTTCTGATACATGAATTGTTGTCCTGTGTCCACACAGCCAATGCTCTACACAAGAACACATACCATGCAAGACGAAATAAAAACCAAACAATAAAGCTTTAGAACCAAAACAGTAGACTCCATTCATGTCTATGTATGCCTCTGAAGAGGTGGATAGGAATGTGTACCGTGTTCAAGGTCCCGTAGTGTAGGTTATTAGGAAGAACGGCGAAACTGACTGGTTTTACGTTGAAGATTGAGGCTCAGTGAATTGTAAGGAGAGACATAAAATACGCATACAAAAATATAATGTAGTCCACGTAAAAAGAGGGCGTGAAAGAGAATACCTGGGCTCAAATCAACAGGTTCGTTGTGATGAAAGGCAGCGGCGGAGTGTTCAAGTTCTCCGAGATCCGTAAAACGTGTCTGGTCTCGCCCACTTCCATCTCCTCTGTTTCACGGACAGAAACAGAGACAGTTTGGTTAACAACACACTAGTAACTCCCAAATGGAACAGTTACTAAACGACATGTCAACAACCACTCACCAACTCATAACAGATGCCCAAAGGGATAAGGGAGAGAGAGAGAGAGAGAGAGAGAGAGATCTACCGTAGATTGAAGGAAGAATGGCAATAGAGTTGGAGGTGGTTAGCCAAAGCTGCCTTGAAGCTCTGCATTTTTTTTTTCTTTCTTACTTAAGTCTTCGACTGTCTTTCCCTTAAAGATTCCGTCTTTAAAGAAAGCAAAATGGATGAATATTTCTGGTTTGAAAAAGAGGCGGAAAGGAAGACATCAAGACAAAGACCAGTGCAGTGAAGAAAATCTTGAGGTATCTTTAAGAACAGGATAGTGTATCAGTACGGCTCCTTTTATTTATAATTTTAGACAACAGCCAACAGGCTTTTTATTATTTCATTCTGACTTTGGGATTTTAGTTTCCCAATGCTTACTTCCCCACACACATCCCTTACCCATTTCAACGGGTGCGTCCACTGCACTCTCCAGTTAAATTGCCTTTGCTGCAAAGTGCAGAAAAATCCAAATTATTCCGTGCTTTAGGAGAGTGTTTTGCAAAGATGTTCAGAGGTCTAGATGCTGAATCTGCATACAAACCAACTGCTAAAGCTAATCTATTCTTCTTGACTATCTTCAACAGCATTATTAGCCACCATTTCCTAACATGTTCGCTTTCTTCAGAGCTAGAAGAATGGTTAATGGTTTTTGGCCAGACCAGTATATAAATTGTTTTTACTTTCTTTTTCCAGAATTTCTACTGAATGCCTGCCTGTGATGCTCTTTCTATCTCTGGAATTGTGTCCTACCTACGTACAAAGCCATTACGTAGAGGGTTTAAGAGTCATTGATGGGGAGGTGTGTCTGTGAGCGCAAGATGATGGGATGGTGATGAGATGTGATCCACCAAAAAGGTAAAAAATATTAAATTTACTGACAACAAACTATTTCACATCTTGTTCCTTCTGGTCTCTTTCATTGGCTTTATAGATCGAGAGGGTCTCTTAACTCTAAACTTAAAACAAAGGCTTTGCTTGGAAGGAACGTCTTCCTTGGTAAGTAAAAGGTGGTAAAGGGAAGTTCAAGGCGCTTAGGCAGGCGTGTTGCAGCAGATATTACCACATGCATGTATACAGACAAACACTTGGTGCATGAGCATGTCCAAAGAATATGACGCATTCTATACGGCAATCGTACACTTGGTGACATGTCCCTTTCCTCTCTGGTGTTTTTGTGTTCTGCTGTAGTTTGATGCTGCTTCTGCTTGCAGTTGCATTTGGGAGAGGGTGGAGAAGATAATCTCTCTCATGTCACTTGACCGTCACGTGAATAAAGTACTTTGAAACTCTAATCAGACAATAAAGTTTTTTTTTTTTTTTTAAATAAAGGTTTTAATTCACCATATGAATTGGCAAAATACATTATAGAAAGAAAATGATAGTTTTCTCACTCATTTCGAACGTTCCATTTAAAAATAGCACACTATTAAAAAATAATTTTTTTTTATATATAAATCTCATATTCATTCATTTTTTTTAGAAAATATAAAAAATCTACATATTTTAAAACTGTAAATATCATTTCTCATTCATCTGACCGAGTACAAAAACAATGTTATTCATTCATGATTGATGCAAGAGAATTGAGCTTCTGCATTTGAACTGAACAAAGCTTAAACTTTGTCAAAGTCACCTATTAACCAAAAACAAAATAATTCATATATATCTAAGTTGATAAATCAAAGAGCGTTGAATTACATTGTGCCTGTTGTAAACAAAAATGGGCATTTCAAGCAGGTGGGATTTCTTGTATGTGGCCATCAAGCCGATTTTGGGTTAAAACTTTCCTTGCTCGGGCACTCCTATACTGAAGACGCTGGTGTAGCATCTCCGACATCTGGTCGAAAAATTCGGAATCCCATCTTTGAATCAGCAATGGATCTTCAGCATAACAAATGTATATGGATGTAACTGCACTTTCAACCACCACCATTGCCAGTCCCACCTGATATTACAAATCTCCATGAAATGTGTGGCGATCATACAGAAATCGTATAGCAACATATATGCGTGCAATAACATTCCACAAGTATTAATGGTAACAAAAAGCTCTATTTGTGAAGAATAGATGGACAAAATAACAATGGTGGTGAATGTATGAAATGATAACCAACAGTCTGAACTAATCCAATATCAGGATGCATGGTACCCTTCTCCATAGTCTGGCACCTTTCAATCCAATGAATCCTAGTTCTTGTAAAAATAATGTTGTAATATTGGTACGTATCAGAAAATATCAGCAACAATTTTCTGAAATCGTCCACTGATTAATAAATTATAAGGGTGAATTCCTACTCTCTGGAAAATATCAACATGTTCAAAGATTGGACTAAAAAAACTCTGAATATTTTAGTACATCAAAGAAAAAAATCCTGAAATCTAAAAAGGTAGATAACCCCGTAGACAGGCTAACAGCGTACCCAACAACTCCCATGGAAATAGCATTAAGGGATAGAGTGCCCAGTACCAACCCCTAAATCAAATTATAAAACTTAGGTATCGTTTGAATGTTGAGATGAGAAGCCTGTGAATGGTAGTAAACTTGTTTGTAAATAGTAGTGAAATAGTTTCAATTAAAATGCTTTATTGGGTTTTAGAAAATGAGAGAAATTTTTTTTTGAAAAAGTTGAATTATTTTTTGTATTTTGTTTGAAAGTTTGGAAAAGTTGTAATGATTAGGTAATGATTAAATGCCTATTTGGAAACATAACCGTTCCCAAATATTCTCAGACTACTTATTACTATTTACAAACTATTCACTACCATTCAAAAGCTATTCACTATTATTTCACTACTGTTCACAGATAATCTGAGATACTCTTATTTGCATTTGGGTGTTGAGGTGTTCTAGATGATCTATGAATAGTAGTGTTATGTGGGTCCCATTGAGATGTGCTTGAATGTATGAAATAGGTTGAGATATGTGTTTGCATGTATGATGTAGGTTGAGATATGTTTAACTTTTTATGGGAAGTCGAAAAAGTAGTGAGTTCCTATCAATGATTAGTTCGAGATAGGCTGAGATGAGCTCAACACCCAAACATAGCTTTAGTATCCAAAAGGAGCCTAAATGAAAAAGTTAAATTTTGAAATTGAAAAATGTTTGTATTTGAGTAATGTTTGGATGTTGGAATGAGATCATCTCAACATCTAAACGAGCCCTTAGTCTTTCCAACTACTAGAAATTTCACAACCATATAGGAAAAAAAGGGTAAATTTAGTTCGAGGAGAAATGGGTACCAAGACCATTCCCATCAACATTGCAGTGGACCCCACCATGCTCACTCTATCTGTCCATTTAATCCAGGTCCAAACTCCTGAGCAAGTTCCAGTAACAAGCCCACCTAAAAGAATACCCATTAAAAGAACAGCACCTGAACAATCATAGGCAACAAGAGCTTCAACCCCAGTTGATTGGAATAACTCCCAGGCATCCCTTGCTGAACGGTTAAAGCTTTTGCCAGTAACAGCAATCTGAAGAGAAGTAGTTGCAAAACATGATTTACATAAACAATATTCTAGAATTGATAGTAACCCCAGGCAAATAAACTACTTTAATAGACACTAAATTAACAATTAGAACCCAAAGGGGGTGGAAAACCAAAATAAGTATACTAATATTTTTGTATAAAAAAATAAGTTATAAACTATTTCGAAAAACAAAGAGATATGTTATCCATGACCCCATCATAATACATTAAAAATTCCAACAGGAGTCCCTGTCCACCACAAGTTTAATAAAAAAATTCAGGTGCAGTTTGGATAGTGAGATGAGATGAAATAGTTTTAAATGAAAGTTGAAAGTTGGAAAAAATATTGTTAGAATATTATTTTTTAATATTATTTATTGTTTTGAGATTTGAAAAAGTTGAATTGTTTATTATATTTTGTGTGGGAATTTGAAAAAGTTGTAATGATGAGATGAGATTAAGGAGATGTTTGGATTTGGAAGTCATCTCAGCTCATCTCACTATTATTCATTACTATTCAGCAACTTTAACTCACAAATCTCACTACTATTCATAACTCATCTCATTACTATTCACGATCTATCTCAACTCATCTCAGCTCATCTCAAGTCATCTTCGAATCCAAACATCTCCTAAATAAAACACTTTCACTATCCAAACGAGGCCTCAATGTCTTTGGTTCCATGAGATATTATGTCCTTTTGTTATAACATTTTTTATGTAATTTTTTGGCTAGTTGTCTATCATTAAAGCCTTCAATGCGCTTTAAATCACCAATTCTCAATGCATGCCTGTGCTATCTCAAAATTCGAGCACATTTCACTGCTACACACAAATGCATGACAGAGATAACTAACGGTCTTGTTGAAAAAACAAAAGGTCTACCTGAACATAGGCATACTTGTTGAAAAAACGAACAAGAGTCTCCACAAGATGAAAAAGGAAGTCAACACAGCAAAGTAAACACTCATTGTTGCCAATCTTTGACCGGACTCCCCTGATCTGAAATATATTTCAAGCAGCTAAAAAAACATAAACACTCAAATTTGAAAGCAAGACAGTGAATCATTCACACATGCTGGCGAGTATACCTCCCAACGTAGCATCCGAATAGCAGCTGTGAAAAGTGATCCATAGCATATGCTACCAAAAGACGTTGTCACAGCATACCGTAGTGACTTCATCAGGGAACTCGGAGGTATTGATGATGATTCACGACCACCATGGATAAGAACAAGAAACACCATCCCGGATACTATAACATGTAAAGCATTACAGAGGACTGCACCGGTCCAAAATAAGCTTACAGATAACACCTGGATGCACAAAAGAAAACTTGTGTCACTATCTATGGCTCTTTCAAATTGGAATTTATTGCATTTCTTATTACAGTAAAAGCAGCTGGAATGAAGAGCAAAACTTGCCAGCTCACCAAAAGAAGCCACCAGCATCTACCGACATCCATGCTTGAAGCCACAACACCAGCTGCTCCAAAAGACCATAATTCCACCCATAAAAGCATAACAAACATAAATACATATGCTACTCTCATAACTTCTGGAAGACTCCATACCATCTTTACAGCTTTTTGCAACACCAGCATGGTAAAAGGAAGTCTAAAGATGAACAAGATGTTAGGTGAAAATTTTTGGAGTAAAAGACGACATCAGAGAGAGAGAGGAACATCAAATAACTAAAGCAAAAAAGTTTCAAGTAATAGAGTTGAGAATGACATTGTGCCCAGAAACAGTACAGTCTACTCTAATACTCCTGGATGTATAAAAAATCTACATGAGACACATACATCTGTAAAATCTAACCACACTTATAGTTATTGCTTCCTTACTTGCTATGTAATCTTGTACTCAGTATAACTGGTAGAGCATTCATATCAAGGTTGCCTAAACCCAAATGTAACTGAGAACTAATGAAATTAAAACTACATATGATAAGAGAAGTAAATAATAACTTCAAAAGGCACAACACAAAAACTAAATGAAGGAAAGCTTCAAACCCCCAACTAGTTTTGACAACCCATAATGCAATTCTACCACATACAATGTCTTTTCAAGTACAAATAGAAGAAAGGCTGGGGTAGTTGATCTCCCCCCCCAAAACCAAAAATAAAATAAAACCTTTCTCTCATAGAATCATCTTGAAATTCCAAATGAGGAAACCTTTACAAGGAGGCCCCATTCACGATTCTACTCGACACACACTCCAAACCCCCAACGCCCCCACCCCCCTGCCCCAAAAAAAATAAAGAAAGAAAAAACAGTAAGCTCTCATCTCCATTTCAAGTTTTAGGTACAATGACCCTAGCCTTGGAGCCTCATATAAGATATGCCTTCAAGTCCAAAAAATGAACTTCTATATCAGTTACAGAAGTATCCCAATTCCTCAAAAGGGAACTATAATTTTAGACCTAATAATAATGAATGATGCTGCTTAAAAAAATCTCATCTCCACAGTGCCCGCTAACTCACTATTTTCATAATAAAAAAAGGATACAATAAGCTGAGCAAATCTTGTGCACAGAGTTAGCCATGTTCCAGTAAAGGCATTTCCTCAACTTTTAGAGTTTATAATGCTTTCTGAACAACATCTCAGTTTATTGAAACATCATAATAGATTTTCCATAAATCAGGATTTCATTGAGAAAGGCATTATACAATCATGCATGGATAGACATATTCTAGGTCAATGCCTTTGCAAAGATATTTCTACAAAATAAACACTAAATCCATTATGTCCATTACAATATTTGAAGTTCGAGAAATACTTTAGTCATAAAAAGATTACACAAAAATAAACCCACAAAATGACGTGGCTTATGTTGTACGTTAAATTGTAAGTTACTTTTATTGTAAAGTAGATCTAATGGATCACATGAAGCAATGTTATTTTGTGAGTTTACTTTTGTGTAATCTCTTTATATTTGTAACATTCTTTTAAAGTTGACACATTAAAATAGTTAGAGCCCATACCTGTCTATTACCGAGATTACATACAAAAACTGCAAAGCAGCACCAGTTGCAAACACAACACCCCAAAGGAACAGCTCGCCCCAAAAGCACAAAACACTAATCACAGCAAGATAGGTAGTCAAAATGTGCACTGAAACCTTCATCATTACATTCGCATGCGAGCCCAACAAAAACAACCAAGTACATCCAAGAGCAGTTCCAACACCACCGGCAACAGCATACATTGGCCAGTAATTCTCCGTCAAGCCCTTGTGTTGTTCCATAGACCCATTGGTGTACTTATCAATGTTTAGCCTATCCGTTTTCTCGAACCTATTGAGCCCAAGAACCACGAGACTGAATCCCATAACAACCAGATGAATCATAAACACTGCCAACCAGAAAATATCGCGCCAGCGGCGTGATGGCGCAGAAGCAAGCATCTGGCCCCCATCGCAGCTTCTCCGACTCCGGACCACATTCTATAATTATTCAAACATAAAAGAGTGCAGTCAGACTGGGAATTTTTCAGTAAGTTCACTTAACCTCAAAAACAAGATTTTGCCACTAAATACTGAATTCTTTTTTTTTTTTTTTTTTTTGAGAAAAAAAATGACATGTTTAATGAACTCGATCAAAAGAGTTTCAACATCTCAAACATAAGTTAGAGTAGATTGCCTGTTAAAAAAGAATTAAATTCATCAAAACGAACAAACCTAATGAATTTGATTAAAACTAAAAAAGAAAGTTCCAACTTTTCAAACACAAAATAAAATGAGTTCAAATACTAATTTTTTTTCCCCAAAAAGAAAAAGTAATTTGAGCTTGAAACTGAAGCTTACAAAAGTTGCAATCAGATTGAGAACAAATTATAGAGTGCGAAAAAATAGCAGAGAAGTTAACGAAAAGCTAGAGTAGTCTTCGGGTACTGAAAAAACACAAAAGCTAGAACCTGATCGGTGGCGGAGATGGAGGCGGAGTCGAAGGAGTAGTTGGAGCTCTGAGAGTCGATCATGGCGTGAGGGAGGGATTTGTTAGAGGCATAGTAAGGAGCAGTTGATGAATTTTGGATTAACTTCGGGTTTAACTTTGAGAGATAGACAGAGAGGGAGAGATTTAAAACGTGAAGAGGAAGGCGAGAATTTGAGGGCAAAGTCAATGGAGAAGGGTTTGGGGCTATTAAAAACAAAAAAGGAAACTTCGGAGCGTTGAGAAAATGGAGGGGAAACTGAAACTGTAACTCAAACTCAACGGCTAGAGACAGAGACACAGACAGCGAGATATATCATCATATATGTATGCGAATATTCGGATTCAGGTTATCTACAACGTTCTTGATAGTGGAAATTTGGAATTCAGCCAAAATTGTTTTAAATAAGAGAAATAATGGACTGCTAAGCCTCGTATTCCCTATTTGATCAGTCCTTGGGGCAAAAAAATTCTAAGCAATCTTGAGTTTACTTACTACTGGTATTAGGTTATGATTTTATATATGAAAGATGTTGATTTTATCCATGACATGATCATTCTTGATTCTTTCCCTGCACTTATATGTTGTACTTATTTGGTATAACGTAGGAGTCATCTTCCTAACATCCAACCGAAACGACAGCATTGCGGTTGTCACTTGTCCCAACAACATTTATCCACTTATCCATCCTCTTACAGCTGTAGGAATTTTGATGCGATTTACTATATATCAATTACTATTTATTCTTATATCTCATATTTATAATTTTTTTTTAAATGTGAGAATGTATTTTATAAGATATATAAATGTTTTTTATAAAATGTAAAGTGGTAAATAGTGATTGATGAGAATAATTTTTTATCTGAAAGCTGTTAAGGATACCCATGACTATTTTTACCATTTTTTATAAATATGTTTTAAAATGATGATATTTAGATAAAATCACGTTACTTTTATAAACTATTTTATAAAAATATTAATCTTTATAACATGTTACATAATTATAAAAAATATTGTGTTTATCGTTTTCCTTTTAGAGCCAAAGTCACGGCCATACTCTATTCCATGATCATCCCATTTTCTACTATCGCCAATTATTATAAAGATATAATTAAAATAATTAAGTTTACCTCTTTATATCAATTTATATTTTTAAAAGAGAATATCTTCCCGCAAGTCTCAACTGATATTCCCCTGTCAACGGCAACGAATGGTAGCTACCACGTAGAACTCACATGAACCCAATGATAGATCGGACTGCATTGGAAATAAATATTTTTTTCTCAAATTTCACTCCGTCCTCCTTCCCTCTCTCTCTCTCTCTCTCTCTCTCTGCGCCAGGCTTTTAGATCTCCACTGTAAGTCGCCCTCCCTCCCTTGACTCATGAGCAAGAAGCCCAACGTATCTGAAAATGAAATTTTTACTTGCATATATAATTAATGTAATTCAAAACCCTGATCGGTTTGAGCTAGAGCTCCTCCACTGGGACCAGAGATCGTATGGCGTGCGTTTGAATGTGGACGATCTGGTTGATGGTTCTAAGGATAAAAGAATACACGCGTGGGCGTCAAGGTCCCTTGCCTTTTGATTTGTTATGATGCGATGCAGTCCAAAATGAGAATGTATGCTTAGGTGATGTGTTAACTCCCTATTGGCTTCCAGTAAATTCATATTAAACTTTTTAGGATAAACAATCATTTAATACGTAATTCAAAAGGATGACATGAAAACTCGGAGAAACTCACCTTTGACGTCTAGTCCGATCAAGATATATAAGACATTGGGTATACTTTTTGTGTAACGAGATAGTAAGAGGTCAACGGAATTAGGACAAGTCTACAGTTTGGATATTTTGATAATTTTCAAAAAGTAATAATACTCATACAACAATTTCACAACTTATTTTATAATACATGTTGAAAAATAAAGGCATTTTTATAAAATAATGTTAATTTATAAGGTATTTTACAAAAATATCTCTCATTTTAAAATATTGTTATATGAAGTGTTATGAAAAGTAATGTGTGTTTATCATTTTTCATTCCCAAATATAATTCAAATACAAAATTTTCAAACTAATCATTATAGTTTTTTCAAACTAGTTATTATAACTTTTTTAAATTTTCTAATAAAAATAAAAAGCAATTTCAACCTTTTTTAATCCAAACAAAAATAATATTATAAAACTATATTCGTACAATATTTTAATTTTATAATATTTTTTATTCAACTTTTTCTCTCTTCCTTTTCAAAATTCAAAAAATACTCAAATCAAACTATCTTATTACTATTTATAAATTATCTTATTACTATTCATAAAATTTTCATTTCATCTCACTCTCCAAATCTGTCAAAATGAGACCAAATTGAAAGAGTGCTACAATAAAGACTCGAAGCCCAATCAAGACAACACCAAAAAACATGCCATCCTTGGTGTGGCTTCAACGCAAAGGAGCATAAGCTTTAGGGCATATTTAAGTCTGGTTTGGATAACAAGATAGTCTCATCTCATCTCAATATTCAAATACCATAAATACAAACACTTTTCAATTTTAAAATTTTAACTTTTTCATCTAATCATTATCTAATCTATATAACTTTTTCAAACTTCCAAACAAAACACAAAAAATTATTTAAAATTTTTAAATCTCAAAAAAAAAATTATATTCTAAAAATATTTTTATTCAATTTTTTCTCTTTTATTTTTTAAAATATTATAAACATCTTAATTCAAACTATTTAATTACTATTCAAAAACCACATCATCTCACTTTGATATCAAAACGAGGCCTTCAAAGATCGCTTCTGGTTTGAGGAAGGTAGAGTTATATGGTAAAACTGATCTATAGCTTTACTTGGAGAGGTTTTAGAAGCTTGAAAACAAGTGGAGTAAAAAGCTTGATTCGACTCAATTTGTGTGCAACAATATAGTGCTGTACCAGCTGTTTATGCTCTTTTTTGACTACTTCATCAGGACGGCCTATTGCTTTTGCCCCTTTGAACGCATCAGATTATGTATGTTTCTGTCAAGATTGCATAAAAGCATATTTGATTGGACCTTGTTGAGAAGATTGAGGGTTTATGTGTGTGTTGTAATCATTCTCTCGTGCACTCTGTCCCCTATCCATAATCATCACATGCTTGTAAACTTGATGGCTCGTAATCATCATGACAAAAGAAGTCTTTTCTTCTAAAAAGAAAAAAAAAAATGTTTGAAGTGGGATTGTGACGGGCACTAATCAGTTTAGTTCGGGACTTGGTTTTTATGGCCCAACATAAAACAGCTTTAACTTTAATAAGAGTCACACTATTGTATGAGTGGGCCGAGCTTTTCAACACCTCGAACTAAGCCTACAACGTTTCAGATCTAGTTCCATGGAAGAATGAAATTTTTTAAGAGAAAATATATTTATAATGATGAGTTGTATAATCGTTACGTAATCATTTTAAAAATATATATATATATATGAGATTTATATGATAAAAAATTAATTTCTTAATAACAGACTCTACTCTTTTTCAAAATAATTACGTAACGTTTACGTACTTCACAATTATATATATAATTACTCTTTTAAGAATAAGCGCTATAGACACAAAGGTTATCTGAAAATAAATTTATAAACTGATATAACTTCATGTGATCGTTAGATCTATTATAATAAAATTAATTTTATAATTCGACGTACCGCATGAAATCACGAGTTTACTTTTCATGTGTAATTTCTTTGTAGTTAAAATATTTTTTTTTTCAAAGCTTTTGTGCCAAATCAAGAGAAATAAATATATAAAATATATTTTATAATATTTATTATTGTTATTTATGCGAATATCTTGGTCTGTATTTGTATAACTCAACTGAATGGGAGAAGAGCTGTTTATGTATCTTCTTGCTTTTGGCATGTTGTCCAAAAACGGATCTTTCAAAGTAGGGAACATTGATAAACCTTTTAAACTATGTTATAATACGTACGTACGACTAATCAATGTGTTCTAATCCCTACATGACATGTTTTACATGTGTGTGGGGTATGCACTTAGTAAGTTTCCTTGAGACAAGAAGGGAGCTCTTAGCACGTAAGAGATCTTTCAAGAACAAAATCAACGTGGCGTTGGGGAAACCAAGACATTTGTATATCATATACCTATATGTATTATTTATTTGCTATATTCATCTTTCTTCACAATTATTTTCCCATCATCATCACTTAATAAATTATTGAATGCGCTTTTTGTCGTTTTATTTTCCTTTCAATTATGGGTTATACTAAGGATTTGTTTGATTATATAGTTGAGATGAGATGAAAGTTAAATATAATATTATTAAAATATTATTTTTATTTTAAAATTTAAAATAATTAAATTATTTATTATATTTTATATAAAAATTAAAATAATAAAATAAAATAAGATGATTCGTATAATCAAACCACGCTCGATTGTGAAACCCTATTGACTTGATGATATGTCAATCAAAGAAGAGTACCGCATCATTAATTAAAATAAAATTCTTAATGCTTTATAAAATATGAAAAAATTTTATAGTTACAAAGAGATTTTATTAAAATAAATTTATAAATTGACATAATTTTATATGATACGTTAGTTTTATTTTATAATAAAAATAATTTTATAATTTTATCATACTTTAATCATACTAAATGGTATGTGACACATTCATCATCATTAGATGATTAAGAAATATGTAATAAATAATTATTTAATAATAATAAATATAATAATATAGTATATAAAATTTTCCTACTATAAGATATTAGCCGATCGAGTAGTCTTGACTTGGTGTAATCCAAATAATTAAGAGCAAAACATGAAAAAGACATTTTTGTCTCTTGTCAAATCTTTAGAGAGTCTCACAAACTGTCCTCTTTTTGCAACTTTTATGTATCTTAATTATTTAGTAAAGCCCATACAGATTTCAGTTTGCATGAATAGAAACCGATCGGGGAAATCGAGATCTCCACTTTCCATCGAAACCGAACACATTTTAATAAACACCAACTACTTTACCTACGTACGTACGTACGTTGCCATTTGAGATGGACACACAGCTCCTCCTCGTCGTGCCAACCTAGACATGAAAAGGCATATTGGCTTTATGTTGTTGTATGTTTGCTTGCTTATTTGAATACTTGTTTAAAAGGCTAAACTTTGATGGATTCCACGGCTCTTTTCACTTTCTGAATTATCAAACTACAAATATTAATGTACGCAACCCCTTGTACTTTTTTATAGAGATATTCTTTTGATATAAAAGAAACTTTATAAGAGTCGTTAGGCTGTCACCCAGTTTTGATTGTTGAGCATGCCGCCTAACACGAATTTGCTTTTATTTATTTATTATATATTCTTTTCATTTTTTTAATATATTTAAATATATAAAAAATACACTAATACATTAAAAATTACTTCTTTAATCATTTAGTAAAAAGATTTTAAAAATAAAATAAAATATATAAACGATCAAAACAGGCGGATACTAGCATTTTCTATTTTATATATTGAAAATTTATCGTGATTTGATGTGATACGTTAGACTATAAAATTATTTTTATTATAAAATAGATTTAACGTATCATATGAAATTATGTTAATTTACGGATTATTCTTATAAAATTTTCTTATAGCTGTGGTACTTCTCTATTTATGGGTATATACTATAAAAAAATGAGTTTGATTGGATATATTCTATTTAAAAAACGAATGAAAAAAATATTGCTTTAACTAAAAAATAAATTGAATTTTCTTTTATTCAGTTTTCAATTTCCGCAACAACTAGATGATATATTCAGCGAATTTCTAATAGGATATAATAAAAAAAGAAATCTTTAAAGGGATTGGAGATTGATCTAGAGAGAACCGGATCCCTTGGAGATGCTCTCCTCCTAAATTTACTTTTCAATAAATTAATTTATAAATTATAAGCACGATGTTATTTATTATTAATTAATATTTTTTTTTTTTGTCCTCTTCATTTCAATCTTTGAAGTGTAGAGTGTGTAGACAAATAAATGCGATCCATTGAAGTAGACGAATCACGTGCCCTAGGATACTGCACGCGCCACTATTATCGCGTCACTGAAGGCATCAACTTCGATAGAAAAGTCACCGTGATTCAATCCCCACCACCACCACGTGAAAGCATCTCTTTTTTTTTTTTTTTTCCCTGTTTTCACACGCCAAATAAAATCCCCACGCGCACCGATACATGATACAATCACAATCTCACTAGTCCTCTTCTTCTCAAGTCCATTCGAAAAATCTCAACGACTCAGCCGAACTCAGAGAAGGAGCGGGCCAGAGAGAGAGAGAGTTCATTAGGATTCTCTGCTCTCCATATTCTTCTTATTCTTCAGCTGCTTCTCTGTAATAGAGCAAAGATGAGCTCAGTCGTACAGGTTCATTGACTTTGTCACTGATATTCTTTAAGCTATGTTGGTTTCTGGATTTGTAGTAATTGTTTGCTAATGAGATTCTCCTTTTGTTTGTTTTTTTGTTTGGGGGTTAATTAGGGTCTCACCAAGTCGCTTGCCATGACCGTGCTCTCCGAGATCGGCGACAAGACGTTTTTCGCCGCCGCGGTTAGTATAAAATTGCAAGTTCATTACCTTTTTGTTATCATGTTGGTTAATTTTTCGTGCTTCAATATTATTTATTTATCTATTTGCTTTGGGTATATGGGATTATTTTCGCTCTCTGTATTAGTTTGGAAGTGATGCCGGTTAGTTTTATATCTTGCTACTATATATTGGTCAGCTCCAAGCTATGGATTTAAAAAAAAAAATTAATTGAAATATATTGTTAAGCGGCTGGTAAGAGAGATGTTGTATTTGTGGAGAAATACTCGGATCGTTTGAGGATTATAGTCTTCACTTTGTTCTTGAATTGTCAGTTTTTCTTCTATTGGTTGACATTTTAATTCGGACACTACTGTCCTGAGTGGTTTTATTGTCGTAGGAAATTTCTTTACCAAGGAGAGGTGTTGCGATTCTGCAACCCATTTCACTTACTCGGTTCTTGCAGCAGGGTCTCTAATGATGGTGCCTTTTGCTGTAGAGTCCACAAAATCCAGAAATAAAACAATTAACAGATGATGTGTTCACGGGCATATATGATGTTAAAGCATCTTTTTTTTGTTGTTTATATGTAGATGTATATTGTCTTCGAGGCAATCAATTTTGATATTCAAATTTATGCTCATCAAATGCCTATTTCTCTATAAGGAAATTACTGTTTAGTGCCAGAGTGTCTCTTTGTCCATAGTTAATTTTGGGCCGAGTGTCATGTTGTTATGTACGGATTTCTTTGAATTTCCTTTGATAAGGTACTTGAGTGAAAATCGAGATTTTCATTTAATGTCTTTTTTACTTAAATGATGTTTCCATGTGCTTCTCTTTTACTAAATTGCTATGATTGTTGTCATAAGATCCTGGCTATGCGTCACCCCAGGAGGTTGGTCTTGACTGGTTGCCTCTCAGCTTTGATTGTAAGTGTTTCTTGCATCTATTATACCTATTTTATTTGGTTTCAGTTCTGACATATGATTAATTTTTAAGCCCTCACGGTGCTGGAAACATTTTTTGATTCTTAGGTTATGACTCTTCTTTCTGCTCTTGTTGGCTGGGCTGCTCCAAATCTGGTTAGAATTCTATTTGGTTTCTGAAAAATGCTTATTCGTGTGGATTGAATTTTTTTTATGGTTGTAGAAAAGTTGATCGCGATGGTATATAAGGGAAATGTTTTGTCTTATGGAGAATTTTGGTTGATAATTGATTATTTTGTGTCCGTATGTTTGCTTGAAGGTTGTATATGTACTTGAAAAATAATGCATGAATAGAAGATATATGGAACTGCCAAGATGTAAAATATTCCTTTTCCAAGTTTCTTTAAGTTTATGCATTTAAAACTTCGAGCCAGTTAGCTGAATGAAATGACATTTGACTTTTCTTCTGTTGAGCTTGTTTCAATTAAAAGGCTTGCTATTAGATGTCTTTTTTCATGATTAATAAGGGTCATACGCAAGAGTTCTCAGTTGCTCATATAAAGAAATAAAAGGTTCATAAAATTGGCTTAAACCTTGGTGAGCATCATCAAAACCTTATCATTCTGAAGGCACTGTGCAGTGGATTTCTATACTTTAGTGATTAGGTAAGAATACTTGCATATTATCAACCAGCTGGCTTAGATATTGTGGGGTTCTGCAATTTGTGCTTGAAAGGCAAAAGGGTGTTGGGTTCTGTTTCTTTTGTACTTCTATAGTTCTATGGGCTGATATTGTTTTGAATTACATGAATGCCACACATGATGGCAGATGGAGGATCCCATAAGGTCTTTAGTGCATAAATTCATGTTGTTATAGGCTATTATCAGTACTGGTGAAATTTTAGCATCTTTGTTCATGTTGGTTCTGCATTTAGTTTTATAACATGGATCCAAGGTCAGTTGTGATGTGTGATTGGTTTAACCACATACTTTGCAGCATGTAGCCTAGTGTGTTTATCTTCTGAAGTACCATGAAACAGGTTCTCATCAATGTGTTACAGTTTCTTCATTAAAACATAACGATTTTTTATTTTAAATCATGCAGATCTCTCGTAAATGGACTCATCACATAACAACATTGTTGTTCTTTGGGTTTGGGCTATGGTCTTTGTGGGAAGGATTTACTAGCGAAGGGTAATGGTTCATTTCTTTCATCCATCCACTTGTTTGCTGCCTTTTGCACAAACAAATATCTTCATCTAAAGTATTTGTACTGGAGTTTAATCCTGGGTCACCCTACAGGGAGGCTGAAGAGTTGGCTGAAGTTGAAGCAAAATTGGTGGGTTTTCTTCTGTTAATTCATGCCTAATATTAACTCAAGGGCCAAGGCCTCCTTTGACTTTCCTTTTTTGATTTTATTAGAATGCTGATTGGAAGGCTGACACAGGAGCCACCAAAAAGAGAAGTAAGGTATGACATATGACAATCTTTTAGCTATACTCAACGTTTTTGTCAAGTCTTGAGGTGTCTTACTGGTGCATTATGGGTTTTTTAAGCTTATAATTTAACCTCTTGAACCTATAGTTATAAGATACATCATGCTGCGTGTTTTGACAATTTATAACCTATTTTATCTTTTGTCACAGGATGATGATGATGATGATTTGAAAAAGCAGAAACGGCCGTTTCTGTCACAATTCTTTTCGCCAATCTTATTGAAGGTTTTATCTCTATGGATTATTAAATCCAAACTCAGCATTACTAACAAAGCCTAACAACTTTCATCATGCTCATATCGCAGGCATTTTCTATTACTTTTTTCGGTGAATGGGGTGACAAGAGCCAGGTAAGTGTTACCTTGGGAAAACACGTGTGTGCCTTTGAATGATCTTACTTTCTCAACTATAGTACTGAACCTAACTGCCTTTTCAGCTAGCTACCATTGGTTTGGCTGCAGATGAGAACCCATTTGGTGTTATTCTTGGTGGAATTATGTAAGTTATGCCTGTAAACCTCTATGTGTATCAATTGGAGTGTTGCTGATAGTTTGGTGTTGTTCCATGTGTGATGTATAAAGGATGTTAACATGTGATTTGAGATATCTACATGGTGTGGCGCTCATATCTGTGGTCTTTGTTCTAGTGTTACACACCTTGAGTTTTGAACAAGTCTTATTGGAAGATGTGTGGTTTTCTTTGCTTTGATATAATCATCTTTATCTCATGGACACTCAAAATGCAAAGTGTCTGTGTTTGACATTAACACTGCATAGCATGGGTGTGGGATATATCCTTGCATGCCTCTTGTCTCTTGCTTAGCAGGTTCTTCCAACAAAGAGAGGACCATATTCCTAATGGTCCTTGTTTACAACGTGCCTTGTCAAGATCAGTTTTTTTTTTTTTTTTTAAATTCTGTCAAGCACTCATGTTACACGCATGAGGGCTAGAAGAAGAAAATTGAACTTTTGTGTAATTAAGCACTTTTTTAGTGTCTTGAAGTGTGGGGGACTTGAAAAATCCACTAACTGTGCACAAACCACCCCTAACACTTGTAGCCCCGTTTGTCTATGTAGTTCCATATTTTGTATGCTTATTTATTTGTTTATTGGATTTTGTTTCTTTTGGTTTTTGTCATCTTTTAGTTTTTTCCCATGTATGTATGCATGCACGCTAGCGGTCAAATGTTTTCCAAACTCTGGAGCATGCATGCATGTGTGTGCGCTAACAAGTCAGACATTAAAGCCTTATATATCTGAGTGATGGTGTTCCCTTCTCACAGGGGACAAGCATTGTGTACTACTGCAGCCGTCCTTGGTGGAAGGAGCTTGGCTTCTCAAATATCGGAGAAAATAGTAATTTGGGAACTTGAATCCACTTATCTTCATTTTATAGTCATGGTTGTGAATTTGTAGTGTCATGATTCTTTTTTCTTTTTTATGCAGGTTGCACTCTCAGGAGGAGTTCTTTTCGTTGTTTTTGGGATTCAATCCTTCCTTTCAACAGTTGAGTCATGATACACATGAATCCATGATAATGCATGGTTAGTAATATACTTAAGATTTTAAATAAGAAATTTGTCTGGAATGTTATGGCGGGTGAAAAGTTGTCCTTAGCTTAATCTATCGGCTGGTTTCTATTACCGAATTATGGATTGGAACAAATATTTCCTTGTCCCATGTGATAATTCCAAATTTATTTCAATGGTGAGTATAAAAAGTCTTTTCCATTCCAAGCACTTGCTCACTCATGAATCATTACCGCTCATAAGTAACATGATTTCAGCCCATAACATACGCTATTGAAAGTAAATACTCCACTGAGCTGTGCTAGATCCACTTATTGCATGATACTTCCACACCATCAAAATTGCCTTGGAAAGAATGCAAGAGTAGGCAAGAATCATTGCTTCACCAAAGGAATGATTTGATGCATAATACAGAATGCTGCCTATCCCCCACACAACTAGTTATACAGGGATTGAAAGATTCTTTGCTGAGAAACTAACTATACTTTGGCATATTTAGAGTTTAGTCCGTCTGGCGAATTATCATAGTTGCAAGTACAATTACATGATCACTAAATTGTTTCAAAGAGATATAATATGCTTTAAAAAGTGGAGCCTATATATAGAGTATTGCTTGCACCTTTTGCCTCACTATAGTGCATTTGCCTCCGTACTTTACCACGATGCATGCCATTCTATATATTCATCCTGCCAACTTATTGAAGGGGTTTGAAAATTTGCCTTTTGATACTTAGGAATTCGAAGCTCGATCAGGTTGAATTGGTTCATATATTGGTTGACATGCATTATATATATTGTGGGTGTTGAAATGTGCTTATAGGTGGGATTTTTTCTCGAGGTTTTTATGCAATGCACTTCTTTCAAAGATGTTTGAAACAAGTTATTTGGAAGTTACAACTCAAAAACTGTGTTTATAGAAAAGAAAACTTGGTACGTTGTAGAACGAAAACAAAGACGTCGTGGTTTATAAATTCTGAAGAGACGTTAACTGATCAAGTCAATACAATAATAAATCATCCTGGTTTTTGGGTAAACGTCAAGAGTTTTATTTGTTTCGCACCTCAGAATATAACTTGAAGTCTGGAAAAACCTTAATGCAAATGAAGGAATCAATGGCGATCGTAATCAGATTTAATTTTTTATTACTGACAACTGAGATCATATGATATTGATTACATTCTCTTAATCATTACTAAGATTCATCTTGATCTGTTCGAATGACTTATATAATCACTGCTTCATCATCTAATGCATCCCGACCGCTCATCTCTCGATTTCACATCAAATGGTCGAACCATCCAATCTTAGTGATCTAATGATCAATTTACCTGCATGGCCAATTAATAGCTATGGCCAATTTGTTTAATGTTCTTCAGGTTCCAATTAACCCCAAGTGAGTCAAGAAATTAATTTAACATACTACGTACATAACCTATGTTTTTTCTTCCCTGTAATGTAGTACCCATAATGATAAGGTTTGATCATGAAAGTCCTTTCGAGTTTCGAGTGAGGATCTGGATTTTGATTAGCCGTTCATATAAAAAGAAGATCAGCAGTTCTAGGGTGTGTAAGTTCCACATGCTTCATTTGAAAATGAAGAAAAAATGGTAATGAAAGGGATTGCGTTTAGAAGATGATCCCTAGCCGGCCTTGTGGATCATCCATCTTCTAGGAAATTAAAGAATAAAAAGACGTTCAATCTCTACCATACAGAAATGAACTGGTACGTAAAGAATGGACCAGTACTTATTATATTATAAATATATTAGATGTTATATATATATATATATATATATATATATATATATATATCTTCAATGTATATTACAAAGACAGTCCTACGTACCTAGTTATTGAGAAGTCCAGTCATGAGAAAATGAATGAGTTTTGTGAAGTACCACTCGATTACATATTCCAATGACGAAAAACGGTACATCATATATATATATTATTAATATTCATGATTAGTGATCACCCAAGGTTATATATAAACAAAAATGGAATTATATAATAAGGAAAGGATTTTACCCAGTTGATGAACCATCTTTTTAATTGGTTAATTTCTTGATGATCACTAGCCACATATTATTATAAATACTGGCGGGGAGCTGCTGCAATATTAATATCAATATCAATGCTCAATATCAATTCATTCAGCTTGCAGCATGCAGTAGCCGGCCTACTACTGCATGCATGCATTGCAAGTGTAATTTAATGACAAAATATGCATAAATAAGATATAATATAGAAACTTACAAAATATGAAGTGGGAGCAAATCCAAATCCGAATCCGAATCCGAATCTGAATCCAAGAAGGTCTCCAAAGAAAGGGAAGGTCACTCCAACGTCCAATAACGTAAACGCTGCAATATATATATATATATATATATATATATATATATATATATATATACACTAGCAGTAGGTAACGTCCGAGCGACGTTTGCCCTTTTTTTTTTAATTTTTTTTTTATCTAGTGATTGAAGAAGTGTTTTTTTAATAATTTTGTGAATTTTTTACTTTTTTTAAAAATATTTATGATGATTAAAAAAATACATGACAAAAGGAAAATAAAAATAAAAAAGTGAAATACACATTCAAGACATATTTTTAGGCTACTTCTTCATTAGTTGTAGCAGTTCTTTTTAGTTAATTAAGAATATTATCATATTTAAATTATGTTAAAACTCTAATTATTTATATTGTTATACTTTTTTAAAAATATTTAACAAAATTTCATCATTTATTTAATATTCAGTAAAACTTTATCTTTTATTTAATGATGAGAAATTAGTATTTTATAAATTGAAGTTAATTTTAAGTGTATGATATAATTTTTAAAATTTAAATCAATATTTAAACTTCTATCGTTTGATTAAATCTGAAAATTAAAGATGAAGGGTTGGAATTTAAAACTCAAAAATTAATATTTTTTCCTACTGTTCATAATTACTGTTTATAAACAGTAGCAAATGGCAAAAAACCATGCAGAAAAAAAAAACTTTTGTTACTATTCATTACTGTTCATCTATGAACAGTAAATTTATAGCCGCTTTTAAGTATAGGCCGTGATATATATCCTCTCTAGCTAGCAAGGCAAATACAGGCATGGCATAGACCTACAAATTAATCTCTCTTGATCATTATGGTAATTTGCTGCACGCATGCAGTCCTCATGATCTCTAGCTTGTGCGTATATAGACTACTACTGGTGCATATATACATGCATGCCTGCATTTATATTATATGTTGTACTTATATTAATTACTATATGCATGTACGTACTTTCATTATATAAAAGAGTAATACTGTTATTCATCCTAAACCTTATATATCATCTCCAATCACACTTGCTGATATGACACGTTTTAAATAATTTTTTCGATCAACTATATACTTAGATGCAGGTAACCACTTAGAATGTACCACGTGACAAATGTGACTGGGGACGACAATATCTAGCACGAGTTATTAGGCAATTAGCACCTGGTAGCTGCCTATGACATGGACGACCACCATTAGGTTAGCAGAGGCAATGAGCCACGTACGCAGGTTAATTTCTGGATATTCATAAGCAGATTGTCATCAACATCTTGCCCAAACGTCCAGTATCCAATTCATGGCCACCGGAAAATAGCATATTGCATTGATGAAATAGGCTCCAATATTTGCACCTTTCCACATGGGTATCTTTGAAGGCTTCTCAGGAGTAGATGGAATTGTGGCCTGAATTTCATGAAGGGCCACTGTATGGCCGGCAAATGCAAACGTGATTTGACCCAGCGCATGCATTAAACACACGAAACATGTAATCTGCTGAGCTTGTTGTTTTGTATGCGTAGCTCACATTGTCAATCCGGCCTCTCGCCAATTAAGCAACCCACCCAGGCAATAGTTGAATAACTGCGCCAATCAGAAACTCTAATTCATACAGTAGATGTACTCAAATCTGTCATTTTATGAAAGAGCATTGTTACACAACCTCCACCACACTCCACACTCCACACTTTTTTAAATTTTTTAAATTTTTAATATTTTAAAAAAATTTTTTTTTTGAGTTTATTCTTTTTATATTATTTCAAATTTTTTATTCATTATTCATATAATAAATATTTAATAAAAGAAAAAAATAATAAAAATTAAAAATAATGTGGAGTGTGGAGTGTTAGGAGGTTGTGAAGATTTTTTGTTTATGAAAATCCTGCATATGTTTCTCATCAGGGTGCTTCATAAATCGTTGTGTTGGTTCTCAAGAAAGTTCATCACTCACGTACTAAGCCTTTCATGACCTCTAGACAGGGATTGTCAAAAACTAATGCCCTGTTGACTAAAATCTTGTTTTACTCACAAAAATTATTACCCAAATATAGTTTCCTGATCATCTAGTGTTAGATATGAATTTCAGCCTTGTTCATACTCCCAAGGTCAAGGAAGGCATGATTTATGGATTCGTGCATTCTTAGAGGTGTTACCGGGGGCATTGATAAGAAGGCCCACTTAGCCTGAAGACTCGAGCTTGGGTTGGAGCACGTCTGGACGTTATGCCACCATAATAATCACCAAGTTATTCTATGAGGAATTTTGACCATTTTTTCCTTATAACTTTTGGTTATAAGGATTTTTGACCATTCTTTCAATTCTGAGGATCAAGAGTAGTAAATTTTGTGGAGAGGGAGTGTTCTAGATTCCGAAGCTCTAAGCCCTCCTCTCTTGTTAAATTTGGAATGAAAACAACTTTAATCTGAGTTGATCCAGAGTTAATTAGTTGGTCCGAGGACCAGAGCTAATTTCAGGGCTTAACCTATCTTGACACTTTCTTTCCTTTCTCTTGGCCTTTGTTTTTATTTTTATGTATCTTTCCGGGTTCTCTTTTGGCTTGGAAATTATAATAAGTTGAAATTATTTTACCAGAATTTGTTTGAAGTCTACCATGCACCTAAAGTTTAAGCTGAAAACTTGCCAAAAAAAACACTACGCTGAACAATCCTTCTTAGATCATTAGTTGAAAGGGACATGATTGCTGCAGCTAGTGACACGCCGGCAACAGAATTAAAATTGGGAAGCTGAGAGAGGAAGAAATGGATGGCCCCAAAGATCAAAATCCAGTAGGATTGCCTGAGCTGTGTGCAATTGGTGCAGGCCATCTCCATAAACTTCTTAAGGCACTTTCCCCCCGTGACCATATACACTATGTCACAGCCAACCTGGACAATAAGTTGCCGCGGAAGCACAATCCAAGGCCCCAGTTTTGGCCCAAAGGCATGTCGACCGAGGTCAATGTACCGATCAAAGCAAGTTCCTGGAACACATTCATGGAGTTGTATCATCTGCCACAATGCGTTCATGGTCATGCACCATGATTACACCAAAACCATTGTCCCTGTACCCCTGAAAATATAAGAAGGTGATATATATATATATATATATATATATATTTATGTATTTAATGTTAGTATACTAGTTTTAATGTGTCCTTCTAAGAGCACTAAAGATAATATTGAGAAGAGTCCAATATATATATACACCATCCGAGGTAAGCCATGGCATAAGGCAGGCTGAGTACTCCTGCACCAATCATGGCCGTGACAGTGTGAAAGGTTGAGTACCACCATTTGGCTCTGCGAGAGGTGCCCTCCTCTACCCAGTTGTCTTCTGAAGGCACTTCCTGTCAGAGTCCAAAATTTGCAAACAGTGAGGAATCTAGTGAAGAAAATAAAGTAAGGTGGTATATATATGGTATGAATCAACCAAACTAATTCCTTATGCTACGTACCTTTGGAGGAGGAGAAGAAGAAACCATTTCTGCAACCAGAAAAGGAGTCGGTCCCTTCGAATGTGGAGTTCCATGATGATCTTCAAGTATATGTAGAGGTTGGTTGGTGACTCGAAGTGTGGGATGGAATAAAGTGAGCTATGGGAATCTTGCATTCCTTGGCCCCAGTTTCATATTTATTTATATAGTTTGCTGCTTCGATTGGGACTTTTGCTTTTAAGGCCATTATCAAATGAGAAAGCAATAATGGTGGATGCAGTAAAGTTGTTTTGGTTGAAATAGCAAGTGACTCGATATATTTGGCAAAATATATATATGAAACTACCACCCAATCATGAAGATCATACATGACATTAAGCGTTTTGTTCAATTGCCATTAATCCTGGCTTTCTACGCGCATGGTAAGAAGCTATAGATATATTATCATATGTGAAAAATCATGTCCACATGACTGATTAGCCTTTTGGGTCTTTGCGGCAAGGGCATGGAAATACTCAAACCTACTTGATTGTCCAGGCACCAGAGGATGACCGGGTAAATTTTGTTGGCTGAGGAATTGGGTCCATCCTTTTAATCATGACACTTGTGGCACTAGCTTTATAGAAAAGGGCCACTAGTTTCAGGAATATGATTAAAGTTGGGAAGCTGCTAATTCTTATGTCAAAGTTGGTGGTGGCCTTCCAGCTTGGTGTTGGCTTAATAATTTTGAGTTACTTCCAAATGGTTTGACAAGTACTAGGTAGTGGGCTCGAATTTTGATAGAGATTTATCTTAGAATATTGGTATTAATCGCCTAAAATTGGATTTTCAGTGAGACTAAGGTCCAAACTATGACACAAATCCAATTTGAAGATTCATTGATTTACCTTAGACTTGGTATTACTCATCGTGTAGGTTCCATTTCGCCAATTAAAAGAAATAAGTTAGTGGAGGTCTTGCATTGTTTGAATTCAGAAATTAATTGAATAAAATATTATTAGAATATTATTTTTAATATTATTATTATTTAAAAATTTTAAAAAAATTGTAATAATGAGATAAGTTTTGAATTCAAATGAAAGGCATTCTTTATCCGTGAAGAGTCCTCAGGTGCTTTGGATGCCGAAAGGTGACTGCTGGCCCGCTGGGTAATGCACACCGCAAAAAATAAGAGAGAAAAAAAGAAAGCCCAATAGCTAGCCTGGCTGACATCGAGGCTGTCGTCATTTATACGTCACAATATCACATAACAGCAATCATGGATTTTGAATTGATCAGACAACAGGCTTGCTTTCAGAACCTCACTTGTTTCATTACTGCAAGTAGATGGCTTTTAGTTTTAGGAGGAGAAACTCTTTTTACAGATCTATAAATCACAAGTATCTTATTGTTGACACTCATCTAAAAAACTTTTAATACAACTCCAAAGCAGTAGGCTAAACAACATATTTCCCCCAAACTTTTTGTCAGCACGAATGATCATATGATCATGTGAATGTGAATAGATAAATTTGTATCACTACAATACAATCAACCATATTCACAGAAGAAAAGTATCACCTAACATGAACTCAAGGTGTAAAGACTTTTTCAGTACAAGAAGATCGAAGATCAGCTTATACTCACCCTACATGTTTCTTGTCCATAACTCATAAGCTTGCAATAATCTATGCAATGGTTGGATAGGGCCAATTGTTCTTAGAGATTCTCTCCGACAGCTACTGAAGTTCTGTATAAGCTTTGCTATGTCTCAGAAAAATCAACGTACCGATTAACTCATAAAACCCCCTCCAGACATGTTAGGTTGCCCTTGTGATGAAACTTGTCCCTGTGAAACCAATTGCGACCTGCCTGGACCTTGAACATAAGCTTGACCCATTCCTGTCCCAACCATTTGTTGCTGCTGCGGAAGCTGTTGCTGCAATTGCTGCAGTTGTGGAAGCTGCTGCTGCGTTTGCAGCTGTGAGATCGGTTGCTGTTGTTGCATTTGTGGAAGTTGCTGTTGTGGTTGCAGCTGCGAGAGTGGTTGCTGCTGTTGCAGTTGTGGAATCTGCTGCTGTTGCAGTTGTGGAATCTGCTGCTGTTGCATTTGAGGAAGCTGCTGCTGCTGTTGCAGTTGCGGAATCTGCTGTTGTTGCATTTGTGTAAGTTGCTGCTGTTGTTGCAGTTGTGGAAGTTGCTGTTGCTGCAGTTGTTGAAGTTGCTGTTGTTGCAGCTGGGTATGCTGTTGCGGTTGCATCTGCTGATGTTGCTGTTGTTGCATCTGTTGCTGTTGTTGCTGCTGACTAGATATTTGTGGCTTGAAAACAACCATATCCTAATTCCACATATTTTTTAGCTTAATTAAATTAAAAAGTCCGAATAATCATACATGACAATCCACAAACTTGTTTTGAAGCCTCCAACCACTGGCTTTAGTGTTGAAAATTGAAAAGGAAACACAAAGGGAAACTTTCAGATGTAAAAGCAACTCATACATGCCGCAAAACTCCTTGTTATTTTGTTTTTGTTCTAAGAGTTTGCGGAAAACGAGGTCATTTGTTATTTTGCAGATTGCTTTTATTTTGAAGCAATCCTGCACATTTGTTTCAAAGGTGAGAGCACAGGGTAGGTGGCTGTAAAACAAAGATTTTCCTAATAGCCTGCACTGAACAAGATCTTTGTTGATAGATAATTGAAGTTCCCAAAAATCTTACTCCAGGGAAAAGCATTCCAATCAAGCGGCAGGCTTTGTCGGAAACGGATAGCAGCAATGTCTGAGATGGTAGTTGAATGACTGCACACTACAGAAATGAAAAAACTGAAAAGTTCAGCATTTATATGATCCCAGCAGACAGATAAATATATAGTTTCACATTCTAAAACTAATCTTTTTTGTTATTAGTTAACAAAATTTTATTGATATAAGAATAAGCAAGAGCCCAAGTACACGGGACATATACAAGAACCTTTAAGTTCATGCTGTTAGAAATTAATCTTGAGCTGTTCAAATCAATTTTAAGCAAAGATGCCGCCTAGACAACACAGTACAAAGAGGCCTGTGGTTCAAACTCCATCTCTGGCCAAAAGAAATAAATAACTGTGAAATTGTTCATTATAACATTGTAACTAAAGTAACTAATTTCACAGGATGCATTTGAGATCTTGGAGAATATGAGCAGTTTTCCTTGAACACATCATAATTTACAGCTTACAGATCAGATCTAGACCAATACAAAAAAATATACTACTAATGTGAAGCTGAACAGTGGAGGAAAATGTTTATTGGGGGGCATATTAGGAAGACAGCATATCATGTAATTCAACAGTCAAATTGTGACAAAAACAAGGTCACACTGTACATTGGCTATACTTGTCAAGATTTTTCCAAAAAAGAAAAAGACAGAGAGAAAAAAGAACGAAAGTAAAAACTTACTAGCTTCTTTTCTTGCAGCTGGCTAAGAAACCCATGCTGATTCATTGCACGGAAAACCAGAAAATCTGCCTTTCCAACATATTGCCTAATATTTAACAAAACAAAATTCTCATAAAAAAATTTAACAGAACGAAATTAAGATCTGAGATATAAAAAATCCAAGATAAGTGGATGGAGACACAAAAATATAGTAGACAAGGAATTACTTATTATTCATGTGGTCCTGAGATATAAGTCGAACTATTTGCATTGTGGCCGGCCAGTTTGCTGCGAGCCTGAAAAGCACAGGAAATATACATCCCGGTAAATATAGATTAATCTTTTTACGGTCAACTAAACAAGGAATCCAAAACTCTCCACCCCCCCAAAACAAAATGAAACATTTGGAAACACAAAGAAAGAGCTCATCCAATCTCTGTCTTTATGTCTTGGTTTCCTGAGGTTATCAGTTATCCACCTCGTTCATGACTGGAAATGCTAGATAATGCATTCATAAGTGGTAGGATAATATCAGAGATTATGACAATCATCTTTATAGTACTTCTAAATACATAAAACATATTGAAACCAATAAGTTCTATTTCTGACTGATACAATACCATCATTTTCCTGTGAGGCATAGAAAGATATTAATCTTGTAAACTATGACTAATAGGTTTTTATTTTTTTTTGGTGAGTGTAATCTATGACTAAAATATTAGAGATTAGATTCTCTCTCTTTAATGGGCAACAATCCATTCAAAATGAATTAAAGGGGGCCATCCAAACTGTCATAATTGGGAGAGGGTGACATATTTGGCAATCGGTGATAATTACATTGAGCAATATGTGAGCTCGATCTCGGGTGTCTTCCGCCCTTGGGTGAAGATCCCAAGCTTGAAAATAAATTACAGACAATAAAAATGGCTAGATGAAAAAACACAAGTTCTCTCTAAATGACCAAAACTCATGTAAAAATATGAAGTTCACAGCCACCCCATCATGGCAAGGTCTAGCCAAAGACCCTCTATGCCATTTATCAGCAAAAATATTTTTCAAATGAATTCAAGGGGGTCATCCAAACGGTCATGATTGGGAGAGGGTGACATATTTGGCAATCAACAATAATCACATTGTGCAATATCAGGCCTTCGTCTAGCATGGCTTCCACCCTTCCTTGGGGTGAAGATCCCAAGCTTGAAAATAAATGTATATAGACAATAAAAATGGCTAGATGAAAAAACACAAGTTCTCTCTAAATGACCAAAACTCATGTAAAAATATGAAGTTCACAGCCACCCCATTGTGGCAAGGTCTAGCCAAAGACCCTCTTGCCATTTATCAGCAAAACATCTTTTTCAAATGAATTCGAGGGGGTCATCCAAATGGTCATGATTGGGAGCCATATTTGGCAATCAGCAATAATCACCTTGTGCAATATCAGGCCTTCGTCTAGTGTAAAAATGTGAGGTTTCCATCCACCCTGCACCTGCGGTGGCCAAGGTCTGGTCACAGACCCCCTCTATGACATTTATTGGAAAATGTCTTTTACAAATTGAAATTAAAGGGAGCCATCCAAACTGTCATAGTTGGGAGAGGCTTCCAATTAAGAATGGCTAAACACAAGTTCTCTCTAAATGACCAAAACTTATGAAAAACTGTGAAGTTTCCAGCCACCCCGTGGTGGCCAAGGTTTTGCCACAGACCACTATATGACATTTATCAACAAAACGCCTTTTTCAACATGCACAGATGACAATAAAGCAACTTCCCATGTAATTTATGATCTTTAAAATGAATTCGGGTTGGATTTCAACAGCCCCCACCCAGCAAATGGTTTGACCCAGGACCAAAGTATGCCATTGCCAGGAGATTATTACCAAAGCACAGCCTTGGGAGAGCAGGTATAGATATAGTCTAGACCTTCAACATTATTGCACGAGGTGGCATGTTTTCTTTAGAATCAAACTATTGTAGACTTTATCACTACAAGGACAAACATCAATCCACGTATTATGTTAAACAGCATTATTACGGGCCAACATTTTCGCTATCCTGATGCAAAATGTTTCAGATAAGTGATCAAGGAAATACTCAAACCAGCCCCCTTGTCCACACCACTTGAAATGTTTTTGGCAAATTTAGATCAGTAAAACGTGCCACCCTTGGGAAACACCAGTCTCCTTCCACATCAAAAACAGAAAATTAAACCACAAGCTAACATTTCTCAAGGTGAATAATCATGCCACTGCAGATTAAAAACATGATAAAAATTTAAAAAGTTCTTTGGCTGGATACATTTCTGAACCATATCTGTCACCTTACATTGACGTTTCTGATGATGAAACCTGAATTAAAGTATTTTCCTTTACTGATCATAGGTCATATAAGTATCTCATTTATAGTAACCGAACTAATAAGGAAAATAGAAAAAAGATCACTTCAATATTTTTTTTCCTTTTTTTAGAGTTTAGTTTAAATAAAAAACTGATTCTGGCGTCAAAGCACACTTTCTATTTTAACCATTCTTAATATTCCTAGACCATTTTTTGGCAGAAAATAATACAATAATTCCCAGACTTACGTCTCAGAAGCTGAAGCACTCCTGTAACCCTGCCACAAAGAAAGAAACTGTAAAGTTTATTGAAAACATCATGCATTATGATAATAGCAAAAAATTTTCTTTTTTAAAAAGAAAAAAGAAAAGAAAAAAAAAAAAAACAGTGCCTGAATAATGACTAAAAGATTATCAGGTGCTTCACACGTACTTCCAGTCTGGTGATGAAAACTGGCTGCCCTTGTCTCTGCCCAGATAAGTTTCCCTGCATGCATTTTGATTGTTTAAGAAAAATTACTGATTGCACATTTACACCATATTGGAATGAAGAACTAGCAACAAGTCATAGTTTTAAAGGACAAGTTATCTTCCCCAAGGTATGACTTTGACTAATAATACACAGTTACAAATAACAAATCATACAAAAATAAATCACTTGTAGATTAACCAAGAAAAGAAAATTATAATATCTAAGCATGTAATATTGCAAACTAAGATATATTATCCGCAATGGATAATATCACTCAATAATATTCAGGAGAATAATAGTTTTTTTTTTTTTTTTTTAAGTGGAGCATACTAGTTAAGGAAATGGGGTTTTGATCTTTTCTGATCTGGGGAGAACCAGTAAGGAAGTTACAGCATTACAGCATTACAGTAACTCGCATGGAGCTGTTTTGGGGGAAAATAATAGACAAGGGTGTTTTCACAAGCAGTGAATAAGAATTTGACAGGCATGGTGAATAAGGATTTCAAGTATCATACGAAGCAGACATCTAGGTGCATTTATGTTATCAATTATTGCTGATACAAGAAAAAAAGATTGAACAATGAATCAAACTGAGTTTTTTTGGTAAATAATTCCCATCTGATGGGAAAGGATGGTTAGGATCAGGCAAGTTCTTCAGAGATGCCAAAAGTCCAACACTAGCATCCATTCCATAATCTAATGAATAAAACACGGGTACAGTGAAATTTTAAAACTTAGCAGCATCAATTTGAAAATCCAACCTTAATCTTTTCAAGGTATATATTCTATACTTACCTCCCAAACTTTTACATATTTGGATTGTGCTGATTGCAAGGCACTTGACGTTTGCTGTGACAATGGCATATTAGTTGCTGAATTGTTGTTGACGCCAAGTGATTGCATCCCTGATTGTACTTGTTGAGGCATTCCTGGAGTAGGAATCATGGTTCCAGTTCCAGAAGAAACAACTGATGGCCCAAGGCCGCTCATCATGTTTTGGTTCATGCCAATTCCACTTTGTGCCATTTGTACTCCTGAAAGATTCCCTTGGTTCATGCCAGGTCCTGATTGACCCATACTAACACCTCCTTGAAGATTACCCATTGGTTGAGAAATCCCAAGGTTTGAATTTCCAGACGCATTTGAAGTTGCAGAATTGAATGAACCAAGACCAGGATTTTGTGCAACCTGCCCATTACCTGTCAGAGGCCCAGAACCACTTATCGAAGGAATAGCAGATTGTCCAGATGAAAGTACATTTTGAGCAGCAGGCACAGAAGTTGCCATTCCACTGGATATCATGTTTGACATATGCATGGATATAGGAGTTTGACCCATTGATTGAAGTCCTATAGAGCTTCCTCCAGTTAGGGCTGCAGAGTTCATTACTTGTCGTGCTTGAGAGAGATTATTCAGAATGTTCACATTTGCTGGAGCAGGACCAACAGGTCGTAAGGGTTGTGTCACACCACTTACTATAGGTTTCAAATCTTGCACATTGTCATTGTTTGTGATCATTTCTTGAGAAGTAGAAGATGGAGAAGAAGATTGCAAGCTTGGGACTCCTTGAGAAGCAGCACGTGCAACAGATGGAATATGAGAAAAGCCAGGTCCAGATAGCATGGAAGTAACAGTGCTGGGCTCCTGAAGAAATATATTACCAACTCAAGACAATAAGCATAACCATAGAGAAACAACGTTTATTTTCAAAGAACAAACCAGAAAAAGCAAATGATATGCTTGTCTTACAACTTTCACAGTAGCAGGGGGGTTGTTTCCAGCGGTTATTGCTTGCCTGTTCATGATAGATCCATTCCCTGAAGACCAATAAGGAAAAGTAAGTCCTCAGCCAAGCAGTAAATTGAGAATGAATTAACCACTAGTCATGATTAGCCTACCAAACTATTATTCAAACATCTCGGGACACATACCTGCCATTGAACTATGGATAAAATTGGAAATGCACTAAAAAAAGAGCTGAAAAGCTTACAGACTAAAATTAATAAAAGTACATCTTGCACATCACAATTTTCTTCCAGGATAACTGTGTTACATTTGTTGAAACTCATTTTTTCTTAATTCCCAAAACCAGTTAAATATGTCCAGATTATAGGACTTGGAGCAAAGAACTTTTCAATCAAGTAAAGGGAAAAAAAAAAAAAGAGAATAAGATAAAATAAATTTTAAGAAAGAGAGAACATGATGGTCAGGTTAAACTTTAATTTGCCACTAATGCTTGAATCTTGCTAAGAAGATTGCATTCCTTCTAAGTTTGTAATGCTTCCAGAGGAGAAGTCTCGATCAATCTGGTACTTCTCATTTGTTTTTTTTTTTTTTTATATATATAAGTAAAAATAAAGCTTTATTAAAGCAAGAACTAGGCATAGCCCAAGTACACAGTAAGTATACAACTGAAAACACCTAGTCACGATGAGAAGTAACAAATTAGAATAATAACATACTAAAGAATAATGACATATTAAAGTATCAGATGAAACTAAAACTAGAAAACCTAGCAACTGCTTCCCCTATAATACAAGTTCATTCACAGTGCACAATAGCATGCATTCAGATATCTTGTCACAAGAGAAGGAATAAGCAGATTAAATGCATAAACAACCTAATGGGATAGAAGCAGGAGGCGGTCCTGTGACTGAAGTAATAGGAGCCATGTCCACATTGACAGGACTCTGATTTGAAGGCAAACTTGTAATTCCAGAGCGACTTAAAGCAGCACGGGCCTCCATAAAATTCTCTGAGATCAGAACAAGAAACTGAGGGTTTTTGACATTGTCTACTGGTGGATCTCCGATTCGCGGATTCCGCTTTCCCTAAATTAACAAAATTATGTAGTAAGTACACTCCTTGCTTCCACCGAGCAAAAAAAATTAGTACTTCCCTCTGGGTTTCCCCAAAAATAAAGCATTATCTAGATTGTCACCTAAAATGTAAGTTTCTTGAAGCATTTTGGCATTACTTATAAAAAAAATAAAAAATCGGCATCATGCAACCAGAATATGCTTTAAATCATTTTTATTAACCAGTCAATTAATTGCAGAGTAGGCAGACACAAAACACTGAGATAAGCTGTTGAGAGTAATTGGTGAATAGGAAGAAGTTTGAGCCGACTGGAATAGGTATAATATTCTGGGCAAGCTCAAAGCAGAAAATGACAATTAAAGCATAACAAGAAGAATTATCATCGTTACCGCATTGTATATTGCTTTCAATTTAGGAAGTTGCTTTGGACAAATGACTGACAGAGAGACAAAGCACTGCATAGAAAATTAACAACCAGTTACTTCAAGATGTGAAATCTCCACAAAAATGTATATACACACTAGTATACTTATTAGGACTTAAAAATGGTAAAATTACTTGTGGAAATGATTTAGCGACTGTCTCGGCATCAGATGTGCGGCTTTCTGTTTGTTCTTCTATACTTTCATTCTTCTCCAAATTTTGCAGCTGGGGCCTATAAACTGGTGTGGGCAAGGGATAAGGGTTACTAGCAGCAACAAGAATGCAATGCCTTTGAGTATCCACATTTTGTTGATTTGGGTTTCCATTTTGCAGAATAGGGAACATCTGAGTAACACATCAAAAGAAAAGAGTAAATATTATGTTAAGGGGTGTGTATAAGAAACACAGACAATAAGAGGCAAATTCTGAACTTCTATTCAGAGATCCCAAGACATATTCTTTGCAATTTAAACTTAGTAAACTCCAAGTGGTTTCTTCAAGTTCTTTGCGTCTAAACCAAATTGTATGCATATGTACAGTCATGCATCCATGCTTATTGGGACTACATACAGCAAAGCACTTACGTACTTCTCCAAACTACTCGTCACATGGAGGAGTTCATCTAATGCAACAGGTGTGCCCATGAACAAGGAAACAGGACCAAGGATAGTGGTAAAAAATCTATCTTGAATGATTTCATCATACAGCTTCTATATCAACGTCAAACTAGAAATGAAGCTTTAAAGTCATTAGTACATATAAATGCTCATACGACTTAGGATAATATGACATTGTTTAAAACTATCAACAACGGACTTCAAAAGATTTTTTTAAGTGAGGAGCTAGAGTGGAACCTTAACCAAAATCTTGTAAAAATCTTAATTATATTGACGAAAATAAAGAGGTAGTACAACTTGTTATGAAAATGAAAATAACAAAATTATGAAGGATTGTCCCTTTAATATGGTATCACAAAGACACAAACCCAAAGAGGGATGCAAATCAAGTAGAAGATACTACAAGAATTCTTGTTTCCATTTCTTCTTCCTAGATAGGTTTTACCTCTTGTATACCATCTTGTGTACATGGGCTATGCCTATTCTTATTAATACAATCGTTTACTTATAAAAAAAAAAAAGATACTACAAGAAAAAGATTTAACATGTGCAGCTTTGGTAGAGCCAATTGGTGAGAAAATTGATATTTTTTTTTTTTTTTTGATAAGTAAAAATATTATATATATCAAAAAGGAATAACCAAGTACACTGATGTATACAAGAAAACACCTTACCCATTGACCCCAATGACCCAAAAAACCCGTGAAAAACAACCCAAAATACACTAAGCCCAACCCCAACCCCTTGTTTCCCGTAGAACTAAAACGCTACCCGAAAACCCAACCCCAACCTCTTATTTCCTCCTTTAGAACTAAAACTTCACAATGCCCTCCCTTTGGACTTCCCTCTAGTTGAGCTACCACCCTTAGTCTCGTAGTTGACTGCCCAATGAAGACACTGTAACTCCCTGCTTTTCTTGAAACTTGATTTGGTTTCAAGCGTGTGACTTGCCTCAATCGCAGTGATTAGTTCTTTAAATTGGTCTTCACATCCTCCATGTGAAATTCCCACAAACTGCGAGAAAATTGATGTTGCCAACACCTAATAGCATTCTTTTTATATTTTGCCTTTTTACTATTGAGAAGAATTGTCAAGTCAACGGGGTGAAAAGAACATGAGAAGCCCTTTAAAGATGCACAAAAGACTCATATGTTTTTTTTATCAGTAAGAACTTTATTAATAAGAAAAGTAGGCATAGCCAAGTACACAGGACATATTTTTTTTAGGAGTGCTATAGCCATAAAGGGATTATACAAAAGGAATCCCACAAATTGACGTGACTTCATGAGATCCGTTAGATCTAGTTTACAATAAAAGTAACTTTACAATCTAACGAATCACATTAAACCACGTCAGTTTGTGAGATACTTTTATGTAATTCCTTTGTGGCTCAAGTATTTCTCTATTTTTTTTTATTGGCACCGGGTGTCTAGGTACAAGAGCAACACTAAGACTCATGTTTGCATAAGTCGAGATTGAGTTATGAAAAGCACTGCCCCTATAAATAGTAAATTGTTGAGTATAACCACCCCAAAAAACTTGTCCAAGCCTCTGGGCGTTTAATAGCAAGTGTTGATAGTACCAATGAGAGCTTTCAGAAATAACGTACAGTTAAAAGAATGAAATCAAGAAGTGCAACTATAGAATCTAGCAGTTGTTAGTTGAAATTATCACCAACAAACCTTCAGCCAGAACCTTATTGGTCATCTATCTGGAGGAAGTCAAGAAATTCTAGAACTGTTTTTCTTCCTTTTTTTTCTATAGTTTTTTATGAGTAATTGAAGAATTTATGAAAAAAAAAAATGCAGAAGGGATGATCCAAGTACACAGGTAGAATACAAGAGGAACACCAAATTAGAAATATATGGTTTGCAATTAAAGGGTGGTTAAGACTGGAAGATAGTTTGCAAGCCCCAAAGAGGAGCCAATCAAGACCTCTGCCAGATTTCAGTCAAACCATATGGAAATCTGACAAGGAAGAGACTCAGAGCATCCTAGAATGTGTATGACTTTAACTCAAAAGCCTAAAGAAAATTTACAACTAAAAATTCTTTAAGAAAAATGCGCGAAGCAGACATATATAAAAAGGAACAAGCAGGGTTTATATAAATCCATTTAAATGGAACTCAAAGTAAGAAGTGAAAATAGACAAACACTGCACACCATTAGAGCTTCAGCCAGCCCTTCTGCAATTGCAGCATCATAGAAACCACCACCAGCAAAGGGTATAGCCGAAAGCCACTGTAAGAAAATATCTACATCTCTTGTCCAGCCTGTCCGTTGTACTAGGCAACCTGCACAAAGGGAGGTGAAATATCTACTCTGCAACTTACATGTAAACATAGGAATTCCTGCATGCTATAAGCTTGGTGCAATTAGCTTCATAACATCCATGACATTATATTCTTGTACAAATGTAGTGATTAATAGAAAATTCTTCATCTACTAGTGAAATTTAAATAAAAGAGAAACTAAATTTAAGAACCTACAATAATTTATTAAACTTCAAGACAACATCAAAAGGTTAATAGGAAAAAACATGATTTTCAAACGAGTTTGAAACTTAACACCTGTGTTTTTTTGTCATATCCTTTTGCACCAGCCAATTGCAAGCCCAATAAAGAAGAAAAGTTACATTAAGTTGATGGTAAGACTATAAAACCTTAGTCATGTATTATAAACATGAACTCTATTGTTCATATGCCCAACCCCAACCTGTTAACACTAAGGACTTGTATCGATAAAAAATAAAAAATAAATAAAAATAAAAAAGAAAGAAAGAAAAAAGACTGAGGACTTGTTTGGATTGAAGATTTTCCTCAAACTTTCTAATATCATTGAGAAATTTTTAGAGATAGGTTTTTTTGAGGATTTGTGGAAGTGGTTAGGCTCAAGAATATATGTTTGGAATAAGAAATTTTTTAAGATATCTTTTCATTGGAGTTTGAAAAAATGATACGCTCCATTAAAAAGATGTTTGGAGAGATTTTGTGAGGTGCTTTTTGAGTTTTTCTGAATATTGTTTTGATTTTTGTGGTTTTCTGATCATGAAAACCAATACAAACGATCAGATGAAATTTATTTATGAGAGATGATGTGTGTACAGAAGGCTTCAATGGTTGATAGATTAGAGTTCTTTGGTCGATCCTCTAAATGAAATGTTAGCTTTATTAGAGCAGCTCATGACTGGGAGATTAACTCCCTCAAAGAGTTCTTCAATCTCTTGTATTGTACTAAATTATGCATTTGTGATGCAAATAAGATTCTTTGGGCCCCTTCCAAGAAATGGAAGTTCATTATTTCATCCTTCTATAAGGTCCTAATACCTCAGGAAAGTAACATATTCCTTTGGAGAAGTTTTTTTTTTTTTAAGTATTTGGTGTACTAGAGAGCCCTTGAGGAAAAAATTCTTTGCTTCGACAGGATCCTTAGGGAAGATCCCTTTTTTTTTTTTTTTTTTTTTTTTTTTTTTTTTTTTTTTTTTTTTTTTTTATCGATAATCCTTAGGAAAGATCCTTACCATGAACAATCTAAGGAAATTTCATTTTACTGTGACAGGATGGTGCAGGAGGTGCAGGAAAAAAAAGGACATCGGTAGACCATCTCTTACTCCATTGCCAGATTGACAATGCCTTATGAGATGATTTTCTTGGTTGAGTTCGGTTGGCTAGGGTTATGCCCAGAAGGATAGTAGACACCTTTGCCAATTGGAGAAGGTTATATAGCAACCCACAAATTGCAGCAATATGCAAAATGGTCCCTGTATGTCCAGTGTGGTGTATTTGGAGGGAAAGAAACTCTGCAAAAAGTAAATGCGAAATGGAGCTGGTATTACTATTGCTGTCCACTGAAAAACCAGCAAGAATTCCCCCCCTTACAGCGGCCTCCACCATACGACTCAATGCCTCCATTACAATGACGAAAAGGAAAGGGGATAGTGGATCCCTTTGTCTCAAACCCCTGGAAGATTGAAAAAAACCACAAGGTCTTCCATTGACTAGGACCGAAAATCGAGCGGTTGAGACACAATGTTTAATCCTAGCACACCATCTATCCCCAAAACCACATCTTCTAAGCATATAAAGGAGAAAATCCCAACATACATCGTCATAAGCTTTCTCCATATCGAGTTTGCAAAGAACCCCCAGGGTGCCCTCTCGCAACCGACTATCCAAGCACTCATTTGCTATCAACACTGAGTTCAGGATTTGCTGACCCTTTACAAATGCATTTTGAGGTTTGGAAATGAGTTTGTCCATAACCAAACTCATACGATTAGCTAACACCTTTGATATGATTTTATAAATCCCCCCTACCAAACTAATAGGCCGGAAGTCTTTCAATTCATATGCACCGGCTATTTTCGGAATGAGAGCAATGAAAGTGGCGTTTAGTGACTTCTCAAACTTTTGACTAGAATGAAAAGTATGGAAAATCTGCATCACTTCCTCCTTCACAATGTCCCAACTCTCCTGAAAGAAAGCCAAAGAGAAACCATCCAGACCGGGTGCTTTGTCTCTACACATACTTTTCACCACGAGATGCATCTCCTCTTCATCAAAAGGCCTCTCCAACCATCCAGCTACATCCAAATCCAGTTGAGCAAAGGGTAAACCATCTAGTTTGGGGCGCCATTCTTCTTTTTCAGCAAGGAGGTCCTCATAATACTGCACTATGTGATCTTGGATTTCTTCGGAAGAATGTAACACACTAGAACCGGAATGGAGTACTTCAATGGCATTGTTGCGCCTATGTGAATTAGCCACCTTGTGGAAAAACTTAGTACATTTATCCCCCTCCTTCAACCAAAGTGCCCTTGATTTTTGCCTCCAAGATATTTCTTCTAGCAACAATACTTTCTCAATTTCAGTCACCACCACTTTCTTCCGTAATAAAGAGTCCGCATTAACTACCCCTTCCTCCAAAGCCTGCAGCTCATCCCAAAGGATATTTTTCTGCACTTCCGTATGTCTAAATTCTTCTTCATTCCACTTCATCAAGTCATACTTGAGGGCTTTAAGTTTACCCGCCACTATGAAACTAGGGGTACCCTCAAAAGAATAATTATCCCACCAAGCCCTTACCTTATCCGCAAATCCTTCAACTTCCAGCCACATATTCTCAAATTTGAAGGAACGTCTACCCTCACGAATACCACCACAATCAAGCAAAATTGGGAAATGGTCGGAACAAACACGTGGCAGCCTTTTCTGACATAGGTCCGAAAAATGCGTCTCCCAAGAAGAGGAGACTAGAAATCTGTCCACCCGGGACCCCCCTCGGCTATTGGACCAAGTGTAGGCCCCCCCAACCAACGGAAGATCCACAATATTCAGATCAAAGATCAACTCTGAAAAGGCTTCCATTGCCCCTGACGACGTAGAGGCCCCTGCCCTCTCACTAGGAAACTGAACAATATTAAAATCTCCGCAAAAAACCCAGGGTAAATCCCATAAGGAGTGAAGACCTGCCAATTCCTCCCACAAAAAGCATCTATCTCTTTCTACATTGGGCCCATACACACCCACTAAAGCCCACAACCACCCATCCTCAATGTTCCTAAAAGATACAGCCATTGTGAATTTCCCCATGCAATCCTCAACCATCTCCACCACTCGCTTATCCCACATTACCAACACACCTCCCGAAGCCCCCGATGAGGCTAGAGAACACCACCCCACAAAGGAACAGCCCCACAAGCTTCGAATTATGTATCTATCAACGCCACACAACTTAGTCTCTTGAAGGCATACAATGTCAGCCTTCCAACTCCGAATAAGGGATCTAATACGGAGACGTTTATTCACGTCATTGATCCCCCTTACATTCCATGAGAGGATTTTAGGTTTCATTAAATAACGAAATTCCCTTACCCTTCAACCTCTCCCTCCCCACACTTCCCTCCTTGTTGTCGTAATTAATAGAGCATTTGAGACGTTTCAGCTCCCGGTCCCGTTTCACTACTGATTTCAGAACCGTAGGTCTCCCTGCCTCCATTGCAATCAACAGGGCCTTAAACTATTCTTCATAACCGGTGGGTGTGGCAAACCAGATAGAAAAGTTGTTTAGAGCTTTTTTGTGGGGTGGTATGGGGAAGGAATCCAAATTTCACCTTGTGAGTTGGCAAAGGGTGAGCTGTCCATTGGCGAATGGGGAGTTAGGGGTACGAAACTTGTGTGTTTTCAACAAGGCACTCTTAGGGAAGTGGCTGTGGAGGTATCATAAGGAAGGGAATTCGCTGTGGAGAGAGGTTATTGATCATAAGTATGGTTGTGAGTGGGGGGGATGGTGCTCTAAGGAGGGTAGGGGGTCTTACGGAGTAAGTCTGTAGAAATTCATAAGGAAGGGGTGGAATACCTTTGAAAAACATCTTAAGTTTGAGGTGGGTGATGGAACATGTACCTGCTTTTGGTTCGATGTATGGAGTGGGGAGAGTCCTCTTTGCCTGGCTTTCCCAGGTGCTTTTAATTTGGCTGGAAATCAGCAAGCCCCAGTTTCAGAAGTTCTATGTCGTGCCAATGGGATGGTCACTTGGAATGTCACTTTTACAAGAAATGCTCAGGACTGGGAATTAGAAGAGCTGGCAGAGTTTTACAGTTACTTGTATTCAGCAAAGCTAGGGGCCAATGGGGGAGACCGTATGTTGTGGACTCACACGAGGAAAGAGAAGTTTACTGTTAAATCTTTCTATAAGGTTTTGACAGTCCTACAGCCCACTTTCTTTCTATAGAAGAGTATATGGAAGGTGTTAGTGCCTTCTAAAGTTGTTTTTTTCACTTGGACAGCTGCTCATGGGAAGATATTGACGGTTGACAATTTAAGAAAACGATGTATGGTGATCATGGAGTGGTGCTACATGTGTAAAAAAAGTGGAGAATCGGTAGATCACTTGCTCTTACATTGTGAGGTGGCTGGAGAGCTTTGGGCTGGTATTCTTAGTAGAGCTGGGCTAAGTTGGGCTATGCCCAAGAGTGTGGTGGACCTATTAGCATGCTGGAATAGGTCTCATAGTAGTGCCCAATTAGCAGCCGTGTGGCGGATGATTCCTTTGTGCTTAATGTGGTGTTTATGGTTGGAAATGAATGACAGATGTTTTAATAACAAGGAGCGTGCAATGGGGAAAATCTGGAACTTTTTTGTATTCTCTATTTTCCAGTGGTTTTCTGCTATTGTATTGAGGGGAGGGAATGTTCATGAGTTTTTATCTTCTTTCTAGTCTATTAGAATGTAATTAGATGCCTCTCTTAGTATATTTCCTGTGTACTTGGGCATTGCCTAATTTCATTCACATTAATAAAGATTATTACTTATCAAAAAAAAAAAGAAACTTTGAGGGTCACGAGCAAGAGCTTAATAAAAATTTTCTTCAAGGCTCTGCTCCTTTGGACAGCCTCTATAGATTTTAATGAGCAGCCTTTATAATTTTCTTCTCTCTTTTCCCATTCCTAGTTAGGTGTTCCTCCTGTTTACTTTCTGTGCACTCAGGCTATGCCTTTTGAGATTTTATTAAAAGAAAACAACTTTGATTACTTATCAGAAAATTTGAGAAATGAAAAACTGTTCTGGTGTGTAAAAAATGTTTGGAGAAGGTGAAAATTTTTAATTTAGTTCCCAAGCAAGGCTTAAGGCTTAATTGAGTTGAGTTCAGAGTGCCAAGGAAGTTTGATGAACAGAAATCAAGTGGAAATAGTTGATAAAGTCAGAAAAAAAAATCCATAAAAGGACCATGAAGAAAAACACCAAGAATTTCCAGCCCCATTTTAAGAAGCCTATATGGCTTGCATCGGATACATGAATAATGTAAGTAGAGGAAAAGCGAGCTATTTCATGGTAATATATAGTAGCACGCTTCATTCTTAACATTAAAATGCAGAAATATTAACCAAAACATAATTTACATAAGATGGATTAAGTACCAATAGAAAAACCAATGAGAAAACTACATACCACAGTAAGATCCATGGGTATAAAAAGTGACCACGGAAAGCTCGGCATGAGAAGTTGGGGGCTTCTGTATTTCAAACATAAAATCAATACACCAACATGGAGAAAGTAATAATTAGCAAGCTGTAAAGCCAAAGCTTACCAAAAAAAAAAAAATACTTTTAACACTTTCTGCAACTGGGATCTCAAAAACTATGAAAAGAACAAGTAACAGCAGAAATTGAAATTAAAAGTTCATATTGGAACAGATGCATCATGTCATGCTTGATGAAAAGATATATCCATAAAAGGACATTATTATGTGCTCAATTTGTTCCTGAGTTTGAAGTCTGGTCAACTACAGTGCTTGATGCCAAGGAATTAGATTAATAATTGGCATTTCTTGGCATACACCTTATGATCAAGGGTCATAAATAGAGACTATTACAATTCCTTTTTTGGAAGAAACAGCTCCCAGTGTCAAGATAGAGATCTGAATAACTGTATCAAGTCAAAAAGAGGAATACCTGCCCGTTCAACTCATTTCCACAAAAACACCTACATTTTCAGATGAATAAATCAGGACTGGCACATGAAAGGAAATGTAATTTGATCTAAGCAAATGGTATTACAGTCCTACTTAAATCAAGTGCATATACACATACAAGCACATAAATGTTCATGAATGACTTTAAGTCTGATCAGGCATGGGTGAAAAAGTAGTAAACGTTATCAAACTCACTAAGATCAATGTTAATGCATAGAAGCTGCGATGGCTAGCATCTAAGAGATTATATAATTCCTAAAAGTGGCAATAGGGCTAACACGTGAGAAGGAGAAAACCAAAGAAATAAACCCTCTCGTATTCTCTTAGAAGAACGGACAGACACACATTTTGATCTAGATAACTGCATTCATAATAATTTCTTAGTAACCCTCTCGTCCAATGGTGGCTGAGCGGTATTCAAAATACAAGAATGACGTAAACGTAAGGCTTTGTTTGGTTTGCAGAGAATTTGGATTTTGGAATCGGAGAATGCAGTTATAACTCCATTGTCAGCTTCACAAGCCAATAGAATGAAAATGGAACTAAAAACTCCACGGAGCACAGCTCGTCCGAAACAAAAGCCGAACTTTCTAAAGAAAAACCATAACTTGAAACATGAAAAATCGAACTACAATTTTATGAACCATGAAAGGCATCCCAAGATTAACTATCGGATCCAGAACAAACTACCCAATTTTACAAGTTAAGAAATCCCTTAAAACCCAATAGAAAAGCAATAAATACTCGAGAAATGTTAATACATGAATTGAAGTAAAGTAAATGGGAGAGAGAGGCAATTAGACCTGATGATCTTTTCAAGGTAATCAGAAACAAAGGATTGCCAAAAGGGGCCCATGGCGGCGGTGCCTTCAACCACGACGATCAGCTTCTTATCGGCCATAGTGTCGGAGGCTCCGACAATGGCTTCTGTGTCAGGCTAAATCAGATTTTTGGAATTTGACCGAGTCGGGTGGATAGCCCAGACTGGAGGGGGAAGGAGAAGAGGAAGAGCCCCCCGCCTTTTGACGGAGAATTGGTCAATCAAACGGTTCGTTTTGGTAGAATAATCTGTAATCAACTTATGACCCTATAATTTCTCTGTTTTGTTTATTTAGTTATACTAATTTCTGTTTTGTTTGTTCACTAATTTTCATGCCAATTATTCCTAATTAATTTGGTGTGCAAAAGCTAGAAGGCCAATCATGTTTCAACCTTTTTTAATCTAAAATGGCTAGCAATACATATAACATGTTTCTACCTTTCTTGTCGCCTACCGTTTGAGAAATTAGGCCTCACTTTTCCATTTTAAACTCAAATCTTTTAAGTTATTAAGTTACGGTATAGATAGTGAGTTGATACGAGATTTATTGAGATGAACATTAAAAATTAAATAAAATATTATTAAAATATTATTTTTTAATATTATTATTATTTTAATATTTTAAAAAAATTGAATTGATCAAGAGAATAGTGTAACACTATTTTCGTGTCTCTCCATACACATTTCATGTCCGTACAACTTGCCTCACAAAAACTCGTTTCAATGGTGTTCGTGGGTAAGTGATCACCTAAGCTTTGATCATATGGGAAGGAAAATGGGTCATTCAAGATCTATTGTTATACAACTAAAGATATTTGAGGTGTCAAGGGAAGGCCAATGGGTGACCCTTACTTAAAAAGGGTGGAAGTTTGTGAAAAATATGAGCTTGGAGTTAGTCGCAGCTCGTTGGTTCACCAAAGTTTTAGAGGATTATGTGAAGGTTGGGAGGAAGGAATTCTATGCAGGCCATCAGGAAGGTGGTAGAGGTTTTATAGCACAGAGATGCTCAAACTCATAATGAGTGTTCTTGGCACTGGTAGAGTAATAACAGGGTGGGCGTCGAAATTGTATCTTCATCCCTGAAGACATAGATGGAATGGGATGGCAAAAAGTGGCGTAGGCGTTGAGAGAGGTTGGTCGAGAAGGTTATTTTGTTGGGGCAGCACTGTTAGCGGCGAAGGTAGAGCCACTACAGCTTTCTTCCCTGTCATACATGGAGGTTCTCCAACAACCGAGATGTTTGGACTTGTCACGTCAACATGCTAAGCGGGATGTCAGTTCTATAAGAGCCTCAACGTTGCAACCTAAAAGTGTCGTTGTTTCTGCAGGAACCCAGGGACATGAGGGTGGTGACAGGGGAGTTGTTGGCCTACAAAAGAAAATAATCATTCAGGTAATGACTGAGATGCAGAACTAGCTGAGGGACTTGCAACTTAATTTAAATTGGATGAAACGATGTGTTGAGGAGGGTAGAGGGTGGGGATGGGCTTGGGTCTTTTAAAGGAGAAGGGGCCTATTCATCTAGGGGTAAGCAGAACAACTATGAGGTTGCTAAAGGGACAGGTGCTAGGTCACAACCCATTGGGCTTAATGGGCAGGCTAGTAAAGACAAGAAGCCCATGGTTTCAATGGGTACCCATCGGGTTCAAGAAAACAGACCAAACAGATATGTTTAGAGGAAACGTAACCCACTTGCATTTGGCACTGTCGGCAACAGTAGGTGGCAGCCACCTGCATAGGCGAAGGGCCAGAGGACCTCAGCGAAGGCTACAGAACCACTAATGGGGGCTACGTAGTCGGAGGTTGCACTCACAGAGCCTCATGTTACGGATTTCTACGCCATCCCTACCTCCAATGTGTTGGGTCCAGCATATACCAGTTCAAGGAAGAATGCTGGTGCTTTAATTGCAACAACAGCTCCGTTTCGATTGCTGGAGGTCATATTTCCAATAGAGGGGGTCCAACGTGTGGTCAGCCAATGAGTTGTCAGCCATTGGCAAGGAGATACCACGTGAAACAGATGTGTTGGGCCCGCAGGTTAATCCAGTGATAGGAGATCCCACGGTGAACCCAACATACCCTCTAAGAAGCTTAGCAACAGCGAAGAAGGACTCGGGAGAAGGAGATGAAGAGGTCGTGGGGTTGCAAGAGTCTGAAGAGGCCAAGATACCGATAGTGGGGTCGTGAAGATCGGAGGAACCATTGATGGTGGCTCAAAAGGAGCTCTTAGTGGTTTTGATGGTAAAATTAAATTTAAGTAAAATAGCAATTGGGAAACAAATAATTTAAGTAAAATTAAATTATTAATTAATATATGATTAGAATAATTATAAATTTAAAAAAATTATTATTAAAAAAATAATATTATACTATTATTTTGATTAATTTAATATAAAATTATATCTTAAATAGTTTGATTTGATGTAAAGCATGTACCTTTAATTAAACTTTAAAAATAACTTTAATAAAATCAATGTGAATACTTTATGGTGACAGCCTCGGTTGTGGTTTTTATGGGTCGTGATTAAGAAAATATATTTTAATAATATTATAATATATTTTAATTTTTTAAAAATTTATATAAAAAAATTTTAAAAAATACATATAAATAAAATGCTAGATCCAAAGCTCCCAACGTGAGCTCCCAACGGGAGCCCAGCGTTTTTCTTAGTTTTATATATCTATGCATGCTTTCAAATAATATTTTAATTTTAATTTTTTGTTATATACAAATTTTTATAGATCTTACCGCCCTCTGTATATAAATTCCGGCTTCATCCCGTTGTCACGTCAATCGATCAAAAGAGCCACATAACGTACCAATACCATTTGGCAGTTATTTTTCTAATGAAAAATTGATATAATTTATAAAAACGCAGACGCACAGTATATCCAAAATGATGAACTCATTATTTTTCACGACACATTGACGCAGACGCACATCGGCTCATATACATCGAACAAGCAGACGCAGACGCAGACGCTCATATACATCGAAAACGCAGACACAGTTTTTTCCTTTAAATATACTGTTTTGACAGTTCTGATAGGCCTTCCTTATCTCTTGCAACTCGTCTTTGCAGACTTTGGTCTGCTCGCAAACCACTTCCAAGTTGGAATTCTCCCGAATCACCTAATACTTCCATTATATAGCGCTTGAATATTCGAAATTCCCGAGCTTTTGCTTACCCCAAATGCTCTGCTAGTTTTGCTTTTGTGATCGGAGAAGTAAAAGCCTCTCAGTCTCTCATAGACCGTTCGGCATTTCGTGCGATCAGCCGAGCCTGTCAGGATGATGCTTCAATTCCCGGACCCGGTCAAGCTGAAAACCAAGAAGGTAGTCTGAATTGAAAACGCGTGAAATGGGGTTTTCTTTTTCTACGGGAAGGTCCTGGATGAAATGTTTCAAAGTAACTATTCGTGATCGATTGTGTTTGCAAATGTTTGCTTACAGCTTGTGTTTGAGGAGGCATATGCCGCACGTGACTCTGCTACGCTTGAGCAAATGAAGGAGCTCAGCTCCAAGCGCAGAGTGATTGAGGAGTCCATCAACGAGAGCAGCTCCATCACCAAGGCTATTGAAAGAGAAATCTCTGGTGGGTTGACATCTCACATTCAGCAGGTAAAATTTTGTTCTTTTGTCTGCAAACAGTTTTTTTCTCGTCTTTTATATCGCTCCTTATTTAGTATGAATGCTTTTGATGGTTTATACGTTGTTTTCAATTACCGCACGTTATATGAGTAAGCTGCATTTTGGTTTAATTGGTATTTTTGGAAATCGAGTCCCTTCTATTTGATTGCATGCTAACGTACATTGTCTATCTTTTCTTTCTTTGCCGTGTGTCTGTTAATGCTATTCGACTGCGTGAGCATTTTTTTTTTTTGGTGGGGGCCGTGAGATAATGCTACCCGATGAATTTGGGTGATTGGGTGTAGTTTAGTCCATATTCTATCGATTTATTTATTTATATATTTTTGGATTGCATCAGGGCCTTCGCAGGCTTGAAGGGTATCTGCCATTATTGGAAAATTTTATTTGCTATACAGATTTGATTAGTAGCAACGGTCTGATGCTGCGGTGGACTTCAAATCTGAAGATACGATGGACCAGTGCTCTGAGCTCATCATCTTCTTTCTTTAACCTTAGGGGCCCAAAGTTTTTCCAAATTGACAACTTGCGGTTTGAGCTTGGTATGACCCTTTTTCTTTATGGTGCAATCCTTCGAGAGAGGGCTTTGGAAGCTCTGCCAGCAGGTGTGCGATACTCTGTCACTCTTTATCACACTCACCTCTGTACATAGTTTGTAGTTTTGACCAGTTCCTTTGCATTCTTTGTCGTAGATTTGGTGCAATCTGCCACCTTCTTCAGAGAAGCTGCTGGAGTTTATCATCACCTGGCTAATGAGGTTCTTCCTTCTTTACAGCATGCTTTGCCTGCAGAAAGGCCACCAGAAGCTGTCTCATCTGTGTCCACTATCATGAGCCTCATTTGTTTGGCAGAGGCCCAGGTTAGTGATTCAGGTGTCACTTTTTATTTTCTTGTGAGAGACAAATATTAATACTTGCATCCCGTTCTTTTCTTTTCTTTCTCTTTTTTTTATTATTATTTTTTATTTGTTGTTGTTTGGGGGGGGGGGTTTACTTTTTTGTGATAATAGATTTTATTATGCCAATGTAATAGGCTGTGACTATAAGGAAGGCTGAAGAAAAAGGTATTGCTATAAGCGTCTTGGCAAAATTGCACCAAGGTGTTACCCAGTTACTAGATGAAGCTGATGTCATTTCTAGAGAGTGCAGAGATATTTCATCGCGCTTTGTGGTATGTATGGTTTTTGTGCAATTTTCTTGGCTGTATTTGAATCTTGATTCGGTACAAAAGTGGTAATGTGCATTTTGTGTCACAATTGAAGTTCACAACTAGCTTTATTCGTGAAATGGTCTTCCACACCTGGCTCAGAAAAATGCAAGTAGTGGAATGACCACCTCAGATGCCTTGAAAATGAGCTGTGTCGACTGAAGGCATTACAAGGGAGACCCAAAAGGGTGGATTAAGGAAGTAAGAAAAGATATGGTTTCCTATGGTTTAATGGTGTAACAGATGTGGCTGATGGGTGGTATGCAATGTGAAATTGAAAGTGATGAAATGTTTATACTAATTCATATCTTCGATATAAATTCTACGAGCGCCATTATTTTGAATTCGCAAGAGAGAAAGCAAATACATATAGTCTTGGACAGCAGGGTTGATTTGTATGAATAGGAGGGACGGGGAAAAAAAATGGTTAATAACTTGATATCTCAAATAGTTTAAACTTGAGCTTTTTAATATGATCATTTTGTTGGGACATTTTTTGATCTGGACCTTTTAGGTTACAATAGAATATGCACAATGGCATTCTCTTTTGTCTTTGTGCATGCTTATGTGACTGAACGGTATTACATTTACACTTAATTCGGTTACATAATACTTAAAAATCTTAGCCGAGATGCTTATATTCGGTATCGTTTTTAGTAGGATAAAAGAAAACATTGAAGATTGGCATTGGAGTATGGTAGCAATAAAGCCATAGAAAGTGGGGACAGCTTTTCCTGCAATCATAGTAGTTTGTTGTTCATTATATATCGGCTTGGAACTACATTTGCTTATGTGAGAATGTGATAACTTTGGTGGTTCTATTGGTCCGTTCACTTTGCTGTATTGAGTTAAGGTCATATTGAGAAAAGTTTCAGCCTACAACAACTGAACTGGGCATCTGCTTGGTAGTGTTTCAAGCCAATGATACGTTGGTTCGAGTCTTTATCTTTATGGTCTGATCTGAGTCGAGTAAAATCTTGGATCTTCTTTGTCCAGCTTACATCAGGCCTTCCAACTGACTAGTTTAGTGCCAAGGTTGGTTTGGTTTTGGGAAAAAATGCTCATATATGGCATCTGTTTCGTTCTTTCTAAGAACCAAATGAAAGTTGTTTAAGTCTTGGGTATCTGGTTTAGCTTGCCTTTACAACCTCTAGACCATTATGCGCAATGAATTTTCTACTCGATCAATTTATGCCCGTGCCATGAAATATGTCTCTGCAAAGTATTTTTCAAAGTATCCCATGTATTTCATTTTAGATAATGGCTGTAGCCTGTAATGTTGAGCCAATAAATTGTTGCATGAAATCTATTATTATTAAAAATATGATTTTGTTTGTGACAAGATTGTAGCCGTGATCTGCAAACAGGATGGCTATAATCATTTTTTTTATATAAATTTTTCTTATTTTTGAATATGGCGATCATGTTTCTTGATTGCTGGACCTGTTCTTGAAACCAATAACAAGGTAGTTTTCATCATACATGTGAGTATCAGTGCTTGATTTTCATAATCTCTTTTGCCCAAGTAGTTGGATGAGAGTAGTATGTGTTTTTTTTTCCCCTTGATTACAGTAACTTCTTGGCTTTGATGGTGGAATTCACATGATCTACATAAATGTATCAGAGAACCCTATACACACAGCACATAATATGAGTGATCTCTCACCTTTTATGGATGTGGGGATTGTATACAGTATAATTTTCACTGTTTGTTGATAGATTCTCTTGGATGCACTTTCTGGACTGTACAGGAATTTATATTGTCGTGCAAAGCTATACATGAGTTAAGAAGTCAGAAATATCTTGCTGAATCTGTGAAGATTGCTGGCCAAGTCGGAGTTGCAGTTGGAGTTCTTCGTCTTGCACTGATCAACATTAAAAAGAAGATGCCGGGTGAAGAGTCATGGAAGTCAGTGTTCAGGAAGGAAATTTATAATGTTTCTGAAATGCTCAGGAAATTCGAACATGAGAATGAATTTGTCTGGCATGAGAAGATCGCATCCGGGGATGAGTTGCCATTACCCCAAGGTAAGAAAATTGTGAGTATTATACCCTACAATCGCCAAAAATGGGAGAGCGTACCTGTGTTCAAGATATAAATCTACATAGAAGTAAGCTGTATTTATGGACGAAATAAATACTAGAATATTTTTCTTTAAAATGCCTTTTTCTTTTTGGGTCGCTGTTCATTAAGATAGTTGAGTTGTATGGACTAAGATGACCAGGTAACTTTCAAGCGTTTAATGAGTAGAATCCATTAAAAATGGTGTATGGGCAGATTATGAAATCATCACAGGCTTTTTACAAAGAATCTGGTCTTTTTTTCAATGCACTTTTCCATCCATCCAACAGTAGAATAATGTGGTAGTTTTTACCGTTGGTCAAACGTAAAATACCAGCCATCAGATGGAAGCAGTGTGTCGGCATGTGCCAACTGCCAAGTGGTCGTAAAATCGAAATCATTTACATATTTTTTTTTTCAAAAATGATACTTTCACCCGAGAGGGATAATCCCGCGTACCCGTAGTTCTACCCGGAACCTCGTTCGTTCGCACCATCGTTTTGAAGCCCAGAACCTCGTTTTCACCTCAGCAAGGAACAAAAGTGGGAACAAAACCCATCTATCTTGTTTCCAGGTTGTAATCCAGATTGTAATCCCTTTAAAATCCACAGCCAAAAGGGGTAAAATGATTGTAAAGAACTGTAGAAACCTCAATCGATTTTCCAAACCAAAAATGCATAACCTTACAACTCAAAAGTTTGTTTGCAACAACAGAATCCAAAATCCACAAGGGTTTCACCACAGGGAGCCCACCACTGAAAGACCTGTATTGGAGTTACGAAGGGCACAAATCACATTAAGTTGTTTTTCTAAAATATTTAAATTGTAGGAGCTTGAAAAAAGAAAATTGAGGTCAACTTCAAGTTCTTAAGTTTACTATCAGGAAGATTACTGCAGATGATATGGGTGACCCGGCGTCTTGATAAATAATTCTCAAATCTTCCACCATGCTTCAGGAAAATACATTATACTTTGGTCTATCCTCCAAATAAAACAGAGGCAAATAGAAGCAAAAACTGGATAAAACAGAGGCATAAACCTTGGTCTACCCACAACGGCACGACGACACTCTCTCTAACACAAAAATCGACCACAGGGGTAGATAAGGGTTCGACGGCACAGTGTTCGCACAGCGACGATGTTTCTTCTAGGATGGGTTCAACGCCACGATGGGGTTGGTTCGACCGGACGAATGCAATATCACTTTCGTCACTCGTGGATGGAAGTACGATTTTGGCACTGGTAAGAGCAGTTTGATTTGTCTGAAATCGATTTTTATTTTTATTTTTTAATAATATCGACTGACGTGGCATTAGCCGATCCCATTGTTTGATTTTTTGTTCTCTTTTTTTAAGAAAAGGAAAATTAAAAGGATGAACGTCGAGGAAATTTGGGTGGTTTTAACTTGAAAGACGCTTTTCACAAACAATAATAATTCGGGGGAAGCCGAGCGCTCTTAACTGCCATGGCCGTGGTTCAGTTCAACTCTCTTCCCCGCTTGTGCAGAACCACAGCACCCTTATCTCCAATCTCATACACCCGTTTAGTCTCAACTGTTAGCATTCCCGTCTGCACTGCTTCCAACGTATTGAAGCTCCCGACCACCAGGTCAACCCCCCTTCTCTCTCTCTCTCTGAGATACGTGAATTGCTTCAAAGTTCATACTGAGAGCTGTAGTACCGTTGATACTTTACTTGCAGGCGGAATAGGGCTGTTTCTGCTCTGGTTTCTGAAGAGAACGCAGTCGGGTCGAGTTCTTCTGGAACTGATGTGTTCAAACTCACTTACTTAGAGGTGGGTTTTCGTTTTCTTTATTTGGATATTTCATAAAGTTGCTTAATTTAGAGGCTTTGTGGGCATATATTAGAAATTACCTTTTGTTTAGGGGAATAGTTGGTTGTGGGATGTTGGTGGATTGACAATACTGGTTGATCCAATCTTGGTGGGTAATTTGGATTTTGGAATTCCCTGGCTTTATGATGCTGCCAAGAAGTTTTTGAAGAAATTCCAGGTATTTCTTCGCTAGCTATTTCCTGGTTTGTACTTTCGTTTTTGTACATGTAGTCCTTCCGTTGGTAAACTTCTATTGGGAATTGATGAACTTGTTCTGACTGGTTTGCAACTTAGTGCAGCTTAGCGATCTTCCTGAAATTGATTGCTTACTGATTACACAAAGCCTTGATGATCATTGCCATCTGAAGACCCTGAAGCCCCTCTCTGAAAAGTCCCCAAATCTTAGAGTCGTAGCAACTCCCAATGCTAGGCCACTGTTGGATCCCCTTTTTAGCAATGTATGTATTTCTGCAATCTTGATCTTTTCTTTTCGACTGGATACTCGATGCTGATTTTGTCTTTAATCTTAATTGTATGTTGTTGATTTACGGAGGATCAAACATTCTCTGTAGACACCCAAAGAGAAAATAGGATTGAACATTTAGTTTGACATTGTGAATTCATATGCTACACCAAAATTGTTTTTATACCATAGTCACTACCAATTTCAGGTCACGTACATAGAACCTGGTCAGAGCTCTGTTATTGAAGCAAGAAATGGTTCTACAGTCAGAATTCAGGCCACTCCAGGGCCAGTTCTAGGTCCTCCATGGCAGCGCCCGGAGAATGGGTAATGCTTATTGTGCTTTAATTTGCCATTGTGAATTTAAATACTATATCTTCTGGATTCGATTTCCAAGAAATGGTGACTTTTATACGGAGGATCTTTGCTCTTACATGATAATTGATATCTAATCTAGGTTATGTAGATATTTTTCTAGTAATTTATGCTTTTTGGTGTAATTTGTGGTCAGGTATCTTGTCAATTCTCCTCAAGGCCAACAGACTCTTTACTATGAACCCCACTGTGTATACAACAAGAGTTTTCTGGGAAAGGAAAGGGCTGACATTATCATCACACCAGTCATAAAGCAGCTTCTGCCTAAATTTACACTGGTTTCGGGACAAGAAGATGCAGTTCAACTTGCAAGAGTGCTGCACGCCAAGTACACCACTATTGCATAAATTTTGCCTGCTAAATCAATAATATTGCATTAGTTAACTTTTTTGTTGGCTTCTTTCTACTTTGTATAGGTTCATCGTGCCAATGAAAAATGGGGACCTTGATAGCAAAGGGCTTCTTTCTAGTATAATTCAAGCTGAGGGAACAATAGAATCATTTAAGGTGTGCATTCTTTTACTCAATGTTTTTTTTTAAGTAAATGTTGAAGAACAGATGACTCCAGGCATCGTATTGAATGACACAGAACACCATATTTTTTGTTTTGGTGGGTGAAGGGGAATTTAGGACTGCTTTTGTATTCTCTGAGTTGAATGTGACTGGCATGGCCTTCCCCTTTTTAAATCCTTGCTTACTCAAAATTTATTGGCGAACTGTAGTAATGTTTAATATACTTTTGAACATTGTCATCATTTTGATTTCATGAAAAAAGAAAGTTGCGGTGCTCTCCAAGTAATAGGGCTGGATGCTTTTTCCAACTTTTCTAAGTCGACTTGTAGTTGTACCAAAGACTTTCCAGATGATTGATAAGCTTGCCAAGTTGGTGAAAGTTGAGAGTCAATATAATTTATCCTAGCTCCAGCGTTGTTTTTGCCTAAATTTGTATTCACTTCTGAACTTACTATTGTGCTTGTGAAACTCATTTGGGAGACAACAGAAACTACTAAAAATATACTTCATTTGGATAATAGTCGTGATATTACTTTATACATTGTTCAAAGATGTCAATGGAAACCAAGCCTTCATGTTGTCTTGGTTGATTCACTGTCTGTTTCCTGCCAGCAGGTCTAAATCATGTCATTTCTGAAAGTCATACCAAACTCCACGTGTTGAAATTTTTGCTTTGTTGAATTAAAAGAGTTGCATATCTTGTAGAAGTTCTAGCAGGGAGTATTGTTACATCATGTGGGTCAAGAGCATACAAAGCGGATTTATGTATCCAAATAAATTCTCTTCGTTGCTCGTCCAAAACCTGTATGACTTTTTGCACTGTTTCAACCGGTGAGTAGTTGAGAGAGAGTGGGGGAGTCGGTTTCTGGCTTTTTCTGGGTATCCTATCTCTCAACTACTCACTGGTTGAAACAGTGCAAAAAGTCATACAGATCCTTTTAACTGATGAATGGTTTATGGGGGAGTGGGAGACCAATTCTGGCATTTCTGTGCACGGTAATTTTAAAATCAGTCACAAAATTACTGATAATAGACATTAAATTTTGTTACTGCAGCAATTTCCCTCATCTTTGCTTAGGTCGCATTTTTGTAATAGCTATGCATCTGTTGGATATGTCCATCCTGCAAATGTGACAAGCAACTGAGAACTGAACTGGTTTCCAATGCAGGAGCTATTGTCAAAGGAACTACCAGATGCTCAGGTCTTAGAGCCTACTCCTGGTGTACCACTAGAAGTCCCAGCACCTTCAAATCTTCCGTAGTGCATCTTTATACTCTACCATCTATTCAAGGTATGCACATAAAATCATGTCTATTTTCCTCCCATTCACGTAGTATGTTTGTTTTCAAGTACTATTCGAATAAAAGAGTACAACACGATTACTGATCCTTTAATTCGCAGTTGTGTATACGATGTTTGAGTTTTATAAATTTCAGGTAGGATCTCTAAATTAGAAGGTGATGGCAGGTAGGAAAGCTCTAAGTACTGTGGTATAGCAAGCGCTACTAGCAACATAATTTAGGCATGGTTCTGTGAAAGGAGACTAAAGGTGGTCCTGACTCCTAAGTCCATGATCCACTAGACTCTTTTCTTTAAACCATTGAAGAGCTGCAATTATCTGAATTTGTATGATCTAACTGCAGGCAGGGAAGCAGTGATTTTCTAGTAGTTTTGTTAATGTCAATCCATCTTGACAGCTAGAGAAATTACCAATCAAGTTAAATACATTACATAAAAGGGATATAAAAAGAACAAGGGCAGTAAAGTCTCCAATTTCAGTGTTGGATGTTTACTCTTAAACGTGCAAATTAAGCACATGCACATGAAAGAATGTGAAGACACAGAGAAAATCTTGAAGCTCCAACCTCCATTTGGTAACTGGTAAAGGACGTAGCCTTTGTAATGTTGTGCATTAACGTTATTTTCCATCAAGAACTCAGTATATATATATATATATATATATATATATATATATCTATATCTTGCCATCAATTGCTAGAAACCAAACAATATGCGGACTGATAAATTCAACATATTACAATATGCAGTGGCAAACTGTCTCGGGTGTCGACCATAGTTTGTTTTCGCGAATCCTTTTTTATGTTGTGCCGTTCAATTATATTCGTTGAATCGAAGAGTTCTTGCGTAGAGCATGTCTCTAAAATGTGTATGCATAAACATCACAACTAAATGGCTATAAAGAGGGGTTTCTCATGATCTTTCAATTAACGCAAGCTCTCCTTTCGTTTTTGCCTTGTAAACTGCCACATGCTGGTTTCCATCCGCCTGCTTTCAAAGTATATATATTCATCTCGAAAACTCGAGACAGAACAATGATAAGATCGTGTGATTTAGAATTTTGATGGAAAGGAAAAAAAAAAAAAAAAGAAAGAAAAGAAAAGAAAAGAAAAAGAAGAAGCATTGGCTGCTCAGAAAAATAAAATTCAAGTAAAGAAAGACATGGTTTCCACTTTCATTCATTTAGTGGTGAAGTGAATATATGTTGGATCGTATGGTTGCAAAACAATACATGGATGCATTTGAACGATTAAGCGTCTAGAGACAGAAGGACGGTTCTTAATAAGAACTTCTTAAATAAAAAATGAAAGGTATCTGCATTTAAAAATGATAATGAAGATTGCATTTGGACTACATGGTAGCATTTAGGGGACTGGTTTTAATCAATCTATTTAGTACCTTTCCACTTCCAACTCTTTATATTTTAGAAGTTAAAACTCTTCTGATCATCATTAATATTTAGGGTTTCATGACATTGGTTTGATCATCATGTTGTAAGTTTTAGAGAAGTGTGCGCTACCACTACAAAGAGATTCTACAAAAATAAACCGACAAAATAATATGGTTTCAAATATTAGATTTATTTTACAATAAAAGTTGTTTTACAATATAATCATATCAAGTCATGTCAGTTTGTAGATCTATTTTTGTAAGATCTTTTTGAAGCTAAAATATTTTTTTAAATTTTAACAAAGATCTGCATGTGATTTATTTTAGTAAGCTCAAAAATAAACAAATCATAAATGCATTTGGACGAGTTGGTGTCCTTTAGAAAACTGATGAGTTAGTCGTACATTATATACAAAAGGTTGATAGATATATATATATATCACTACAAGAAAAATTAATATTTATGATAGATTATTGTGACGAAAATACTCATTTTCACAGGAAATAGCTTGACATAAACAAGCAGTTTTCTTGTAGTATATTGGCTTGTAGGTTATAAGCCATAAGAAAAATTCTATTTTGCTTTGCATATACCCTTATAAACCGACTTTTGTGATATCAACAGTGTGTGTAGAGAATATATTATATGTTCTCAAATGAAATCACAGAGGTAAGGATATGATATATACTCACAGACTTATTAAGGGCATCTAATCAAATACAGGGGTGATACGCACGTTTCATGCCTGCATGCATGCATGGCATGAGTAGCTGGCTCGAATATTCTCTCAATTTCAATCACGATGCATTACTTTGGTCAATTAGTACTCATGAGTCTTCATTAAGACATTCTTGAAGGTCTGAAATTAGAGTCATTGTGGCCTTAAGAGTCACGGAAGGGACGCATTTTAATTTGCTACTCTCTTCCCCTCCAAAGAAAGCAAAAAGAAACCAAACCTCAAAGTCCCACTCCATGTTCCATGCATGGATGATCTAATGTCTATATATCCCAAGTCTACCAAATGAAATAGGACTACTTGGGTCGGTTTGCCAGTTAATGAACTTTGTTGTCATCTTGTTGATCAAGATCCAAAATCAAATCTCTAACAACAGGAATGAAGATTAATCAAATATCTAAATTATTCAAATATCTCTCAGAAGAAATAGAGATTTAAAAAAGAGAGAAATTCACATGTTAGGTAATTCAAATACGAAACCATGTTGGTAATTCATGCCAATAGATTTGATGATATTCCCATATCGATCTTGAGAAACATACACAAAAGTGGTCAATGGTGTATTGTTATCCTCTTATTAAACAATCCATCATGAGTATGACTTGAAACCTGTGTGCGAGTAATTTTCCATCCTTAGCATGGCGCAACTAACTCAACAAAAACAGACTTTTGGTGATTCCAAATTAGGTCAAACATATTAAGAATATAATACAAATAATTAAATTAACTATTTTTATTAATTTAAGTAGTGATTTCACATGATATTAAAACAAAAGTCCTGAATTTGAACTCTAATTACACACTCATCTCTCTTTTACGAAAAAAACATCAACAGATCTACCTACCATATATATATAACTGTTCCTACTGATTGTGTATTAAGATAAACTGTTCTCCATATCTAATTAGAGGGACAGTTTATAAAATTTGGAACATAGCAAAGATGTTACATGATTGTAATAGACAAACATGAAACCCATTTGGGACAGGTTCAACTGAAGAGTATGTGTTGTAAAAAGGATGAAATTGGGTGCTGGGTCCCATCAAATGCAGGTTGCTAGGTCATCCATGAACCGAATATCCCCTCCCTCTTTGGATTAGTTTATACGTCAATTAGTTAGGAATCTTGGGAAAAGGTGGGATCGAAAGGATCAGAGTATCGCCCTCTCTGGTCCTCACCAAGAAAGATAAACTAAAGAAATGGAGAGAATATACTAAGCACATCTACATGATTGCTTAAATGCTCCTTTTCTATATTACTTGATAATTGAGATTATGCCTTCTCCGGTAGGGTTTGGAATATTCGGAGTTGTACCTTTGAAGTGGTAAATTTTCAATTAATGCATTATTGTTGTATTCGCCTTCTACAGAAAGGCCCCATGCTTTGTCCTATGCCTCTCTTGTTTATCTCCCAACAAGACTCTGATTTATGTTGACATTATGTGATAAGATTGATTATCTTAGGCCTGGCTGTACCTAAAATTCTCCAACCCACCTGTTTAAAAAATGCATGACAAGCTTTTTTTTCGATCTGCGTGCCGTGATACTAAAATTGACATAATATTCATATAACTATTTCACGATTTATTTTTGTAATTAACTAATATGATAATGTTGATCCAAATCGCGTATCGACGTTGATGTAATTTTTTTTATTAAAAATAAAATAAAAAAAGAAAAAAAATTTTAAAAAAATAATATCTTATATTTGACGAAAATCATTTTCGTCTTCAATTTATACCGTTTTATTAAACAGATGTCTTATATATCAATATCAGTATGCAGTTTGATACGTGAACTTGCTTGCAAGAAAACTTTTCCTTGAGTTATATAAGTGTAAGGTTCCAGATTTAACTCTTACACTATAAATTCATTGATTTTTAGAATGAATGAATGTGTCAGTGCACATGTATTCATATCACAAAACTTTAATTAATTTTCTCCTATCACTATTTGGCAAGATCTATTTATCAGGTTTGTAATCGCTCATTCTCTTGAGCAGGAAGAATTCTCAAGGGGTCAAGATTCTGCACTTGTCATGTTAATATTCTTTTAAGAGAGAGGAGATTTCTTTTAAGAGAAAGGAGATGGCTTCTTTTTTGTCAATAAAGCTTTTAATTCTCATCAGTCATCATGAAGCAACTGATGAGATGTCTTGTGCCGAAAGAGAAGGTGGATCCCACGAAAGATATTACACACTAACAACAAAGACAATCCTGTTTACCAAATCCTTGCCACAAAAGTCTTTGGCCATTGGAATAGGGAAATTACATAGCATTTAAATAATTGGAAATTTGTGTGAACAGAATTTAGAACGTCTGGGAGATACCAAGGATATTCTGTCCTTTTAGAACTATTTCAAGGTTAATGGTTTGAAATCCATATCCAACTTATGCACTTGATATAAGAACTGGCAAGATAACGATTGATTGTTAGTTGACATCCAGAGTAAATCTGGAACCTAACATTCAACTTTTGCTCACAGTTTATGATAAAGTTCATCTGCAATGGTTCCTGTCCTTAAATACTCAATTATTGAGTGCACAATGTAAAGTAGCTGCTTCCAGAAACTTCACAAGATCAGAATCACCAATTTAATTGCTCCTGTGCATTATTATGGTCATGTCTTGCTACTTACTGAACTCAGAATAACAATTTATTTTTATTTATCCATCTGTAAATAGTATCAGCAATAATGGAGAGCTACCAACGAGGATAGCTATCCATTTTCAAGATTTGACTCTCATCATCCCAGGTATCCAATGAGCTCTGGAATTTTTACACTCCGAAAACAGGAAAACTAATAAGGTGATAAAAGTCAGAATGATGATGTGAGGATATCTTAAAGGATTTTCTATCAAATCTTTGATTACAAAACTTTCTTTTACATCATTCTACAGCTCTATGAAAACTAAAACACAGGGAAAGTAGTGGTAGTGTGAGTGGAGGATGATGTAGCCGGGGAATCAGAACGAGCTCTCTTCCCACTATGGCTAAACCTTTCTTCAGATTGTGATTTTGAGGGACGGCATTCTTTGTGCTGTAATCTTTGAACTTTTTGAGATGATGATTCCTGTTGCACTGCAGGTGGTGGTGGTGGTGCAGCCACTGGAGCATAGATTCCATTGGCTGCAGCAACACCGGATGCTTCCCCTGATGCCGCCATTGCTGCTGCATAATCAGGTGCTGGCATCCATATGCCTCCAACAACTACAACTTGTGGTTGTTGTGGATTGCCATTATTGTGGATTGATGGACTTGGTCTTCTTGTGTGCAACCTATATTTCTGGAATAAATAAAACATTATGAAGATTTGGGCCAATATTTCAAAACAAGCAGATTAGTACAACATATTCTAACCAACCTAATTGTCTCAACATGAAAAGAGATCCAAAAAGATCTCTGTGGAGAGACTGTAATTTTGTGTTACATTAAAGACTAGGTCAAATCTCCTCTCTTAAACCCTGAATTATCTCCTATTGCCAAAATTAGACAAACTTTCGTAAAAGGCAAACAGGAATGCTTTTGCCACCTGAACTCAATTATGCAAAATGTCCAATTGCTATGTTATCCTCAAGAAAATTAACTGCCCATCACTGAAGTTCACCCAATCATCCCAATGTCCAAATCGAATTAGTCTAAAAAATATTAGGACCCAATAAAACGATGATTAGAAATTACAAACCTGTAAATGGCTTTTGACTTCGTCATTAGTAAGCCCGTCAACCTTCATTAGCTCCCTGATTTGCTTAGGTGTCGCTGCTGCAATACAACCAACCAATCACTGCCGAATATCAATAATCCATTCATACTTCAATATGTGTTTGTGTGTATATATATTCAATAATCTATTCAACTCAGTCTAATCCCACAAAATTGCAATTAAATTCCTCAAAATTTATTTCAAAAAGAACAAAAACACACACAATTACACACCATGTGAACCACCAAGTTGTTGAAGCGCATTCAAGAACCGCTTGTGCAACTCAGGGGACCAATTCCGCCTCTGCTTTCTCTCAGACTGCCCTTCTCTCTGTTCTCTTCTGTCATTTCCATCACTCCCTCCGGTGGCTGTTACCGCCGACGAACTCGTCGTAGCCACCCCCACAGCTGGCGCGGCCTCCCGTGCCACAGAAGAAGGCGTTTTGCCCTCTGATGCACTGCTCTTCCCAACACTTTTCTCTCTTTGGAAAGGCTGGAAAGCACCACCACCACCGCCGCCACCGTTTCTCTTCAAATCCGTTGCCTTTCTCGGTACATCCTGCAAAAAACCCATAAAAAGCTTCAATCTTTCCCATCCTTTCCCTCGAGTTTACTCAGCAACCAAACAAAACTGCAGAAAAAAAAAAGATTTTGTTTTCTTTCATTTTCTACCTCTTTGGGTCGTGGATCTGAGGTTGGGTTATTCCACAACTGAACGGATCTAAGCCAATCAGATTTCTTCTTACTATCATTGCGGATCACCGTCTCCGTATTGGCCTCGTGCGAATGGTGCTCTTCATTATCATCATCGGATGAAGCAGACCGCTTTATCGGAAAGAACTCCTCGAACACTGGTGGAACATCATTTGAAGTCGTCTGCTCCGAACTCTCAGACTGGCCATGCGAGTTGTTTTCCGTTGTCGTCCCCGATAATTGTTGCCGACACGCCTCAATAGCTGCAAGAACGCAAGAAACCGAAAGAAAAAAAATTATCAAACAACAATTCTCAAACAGAAAATGGTTAGTTCATTTAAGAAAAAGTTGAATCTTTTGGACTAATTACCTTGGGTAACAAGCTCCAAACAGAGAGGTAGTTCTCGCCGGAACACCTGGATCTTGCGGAGCTCGTCCTCTAAAGCTTTGACATATTTCTGAACGCTCAAACCACCGTGATGCTGCATTTTCTCATTCAGAAATAGAGAAAGAGAGGGAAAATAGCTCAGTCCGTTGGTAAAATTATGGGTTTCTGATGCAAAACGCTTCGGTCGAGAAGATATAATATAATCACCCCAACAACGAAAGGTATTTTGTCGAAAGCACATCCATAGAATAATATAGATCTGACTTCTCAAACACGAATTTGGTATCTAAACAGAATCCCAAAACGGAATAAACTTTGAAACTCCAAAGAAAAAAAAAAAAAAAAAAGTATCAGCGGCTTCTGATAGGATCAAACGGCGTAAGGACATTCAAAGAAGGAGAAATGGCAGACGGAGGGGAGATTTCGAAGTCGCGGCGTCGCGTACAAAACGAATCTTTTTGATTGGTTCTCTTACATTAACAAAGTCTTATATATAGAGAGGGGGACAATAAAGAGAGGTTGAATATTCGGGAGAGGGATTCGGTTTTCAGCCATGGTGGTGGGCTGGCACTGCTATTATTTATTTATTTATTTAAAAAATATATACATTATTACATAGTGATTGTTTGAATGAGATAAGATCAAAAAGAGGGCTCTGATCTTATTTATTTATTTATTTATAATTATCTTCATGGGAATATACCTCGGGCTTCCATGGTCGAAGGCTGAAGCCAACGGAATCTTCCTGTATTCTGGAAATGGAAATATGTGGCTTTTCAACCTTCCCAAGAGCCATTCACCTTGACTTTGCTCTAATCCTAATATGCCAATACCACCACCCTTCCCACTGTTAAAAAGTAATAATATAGTGAGAATAATTTGTATAAGTTTCTAATAAATAATTTTTTTATAAGTTTTTATAAAAAAAATAGATTTTATTTTAAAGAGATATAATTTTTTTTTTATTAACGGAATTTTTTTTTTATAAAAGACTTATATATAACTTATCTATTTACACTTTATATCTAACATTACTCATAATATATATATTTATATATTTTAATCTTAAATTCTGTTATTTTTACATCTTTTTGTTCATGATGTTTTATGTAATTATAATCAGTTAAATAGTGTTATATAATAAATATGATTGAGAATAAAGTTTTATCTTTTTATTTTTTGGTCAGAGATAATGTGGATTGACATCTGTCTATTGATGATACGGCACTACCATATATAATACGATCTAAAATATTTTTGCAAATTGCAAGTTATAAGCACATAAGATCACATGAAATTTCAAGGTAATCCAGAAGCAGTTCATGAAAAACTACTGCACTTGGAATTAATAATCTCGTTATTTCATCTCGGAAAATATTAAATGGTCATTTTTCGATTTTAATCATGGGATTATTTAAAGCTTTCTCTTTTATTTTTATATATGTTTTTTTTTTTGGTGAGTTTTCTAATAATAAATTCCATTTAATAACAGTACATCAAAAAGAAAAAAAAAATATTATTGCAAGCGAGTTTGCAAGCACTGATGCTGACATGTAAGACATCCATTTAATAAAATAATACGAATTGAGACGAAAATGATTTTCGTTAAATAAATGACTTTTTTATTCTCTCAAAATTTTCTCTTTTTATTTTTTTTTAATAAAAAAAATTATATTAATATCGATACACGATTTGGTGTACCTAACCGCTTATATATATATATAAAGGCTCTATATATTGTCATTAATTGAGTGTGATTATCAGTTGTTTTCCTTTATAAGTTATATATTTTACAAGTAGAGCAGGCAGCTTCATTAATTTCTCTCTTTATAGATCTCTCCCATAATGTACGTATGTATGTATGTACACATGATCAGCATGATCAGAGTAAGGCAGCATGCATGCAAAAAGTAAGCACTTTTTTGGGGCTTGCAAATGGGCTTCGTTTGGGCTCGATCGGCAATCACAAGATAAGAGAAAAAGACCCATATCAGAAGAAAAGCCCAAACAACTGGCTAGCCAGCTAGGCTTTAATGACCTGGCCCATCCTGTAAGATCAAATATTATAGATTTTTTTTTTACAAGGTATCCGAGTTATATGATGTTGAGCTGTTAGATTACATGTTGGTAGTGAACAACTTTGCGACGGCAGGTCAGCACAAGTACAACAGTAAATAATTATTATTTTTTGATTTGAGACAATTTTGAGCATGTATTGATATTTTGACCATAACTTTGACTATAGATATTAGATTGGCACATATGACTCCAATTTAAAATTTTTTTTTCAACACGTACGCTATGGTCACCCAATTATGCTTGGTGGGTATTGTTTTCGACTCCAAAATCAGCTGTTTTCTTATTCAAATTTCAAATTTTAGATATTTTTTTATCTTATGGTAATTTTTCATTTCTCGATTAGAAAGTTATCTTTATCTCCATTTTGGTCAGATTTTTGGCAGATTGATTCTTTATTTACATATTTATTTTTGGTGTGTTTATTTAAATTTTGCTATTTTTTTGTAAAATCATGATATTTTCAAATTTATAGCTATTTCAACCTAGCTCGTGGGTTTGGTTGGACATTCTGGAGTTTTGGTAATTTTCAATTGAAAACGGATCAGATGCATTCTTTCTCTGTGTTTTGGAAGAATCTCTTTTATTCTCTATTTTGATCATCTGTTGGAACTAGTCACCATAATTAATCTAAATTCTGTCTGGCATGATCATTTTTTTTATTTTTTTATGAGTTTTGCTAGATACAATTATGAGTTGTGTAAGCGTCACACACGCATTTTGAAAAAGAATAGAATTCACAGTTAAAAAAATAATTTTTAATATCATTTCTCGAAATTATATATATCACATCTGATATGGGATTCTCAATTGAATATATATATTAGTAATTGCTTAGCTAAATGGTACTGGTGCATAAACACGTAGGGTACTGCAGGAAATTCTTGAGGTCAAACTTATAAATTGGTTAAGGTCTCCCATGTTTTTCGGGAGAAAAAAATTATTGCATGTGGAAGATCTAGTAGCATATGTATATATAGTACTATATTGGAGCTAGCTAATTAAAAAAATAAACTCGATCTGACCAGAAATTAGTGAAGATTACAGTAAAATATTATATGGTTGGTACGTTGTGCATGCGAGTGGCACGTACACATGAGTACTACGTACCCGCGCGCTGTATCCACATTAATATATAATGAAGTCTCAAATGGCAGTACTACTACTGTTTGCTTTTCCAAATAAATACATGAGGTCGACGTACGTACGACGATGTAACGGAAATCTTATCCGGTTTGTCTTAATTCCCGGCCGGCCACATTCAAGCTGTCATCGATTTCCTTCCTCATACTGGGACTTAGTACGTACGACATATTGGCAATCTTGGACCGGAGTACCCGATTGATCAAACTATAGATCAAGCAGATCGATCGATTCATGAAGTCATCATTTTTAATAAGTACTAGCTAGCTAGCACTACTACTATGAATCTAATGGATCGGAGATATATAGAACTATATATTTATTTAATGGGAATTTTTCTAATTTTTAGGGTATGTCCAATCAAATTATAGAAAATGCGAGACAGAGAACAATTAATTTGCGGCATGCATGCATATATGCTCGATCTCTCACTAGTACTACTCTTTTGCCCAGCTATGATCTCAGACCATGTCACAGCCTGATCGATCGTCGGGACAATATTCTCATCATGTGCTGTAATTACGTACGTTCAGGACTAGGTATATTACGTTGATCTCACAAATTGACGAGGTAATTAATTTGTGGTTTAGAAGTAGTACTGCATGTCCCATGCATATACTACATGATTGTTATACATAAAATATTGCTTGTTTATCATATAATATATCATCCGAATTTTATTCTCTTTTTTTTTGTACTAATTCATTTTTTAGTGTGAAAACATTTGACACCATTAATTCAGCCTTTTCCGACATAGTAGCATGCAAGCTGCTGCAACACTCCCAATAAACTTCATTAATTATTTTGCTATTAAGATTGCTGTCAATGTCTCTTTTAACAACCAAAAAGCAGGAAGAAAGACTCGTGCTTTCTGTCTACATGAGTTCTCCTTGTGATCTGCAGCCATGCATGTGGATCATGATCTCTCTATCGATCACTCTCACTTTTGGTTTGGATAAAGAGAGAGAGAGAGAGAGAGAGAGATCAGAAAAAGATCTAGCAAGTAATTGTGGGCAGAAGAGATCAAATGAACATATATAGAAGATCATGATCAGATTAATAAGCTAGCGGAGCTCTCGGTAATCGAGCATTTGTATGCAGAGATCGAGAGTGTGCGCGTGTTTGTGTGTTTGAGTTGGTACGCTATTCGATGCATTGTTTGCCCCAACGCTACGCCAATTAAGCTGCCTCCTTTGCCACTTCCATGTCTTCCACATCCAAATGCGGCAAAGCTCAGCATCTCAATTTCCTTAATTCGATCGCTTCACCTGCATTATTAATCGATCTCTTTCAGACACGAAAACCAGATCAGAAAAACAATCTCAAAATTCATAATCCCCCATGATATTCATCATCATGTAAAGCATTCTAATTCTCTTCTATATATTCTTATTTTTGTGTATAATTAATGCTCTTAATTTTAAAGCATGCACTCACATTAATATTTAAAGCATATAATAGGGCATTAATTAATAATATTCCTATACTTTCTAATTAAAACGAGAAACGTACCCTCTTTATTTAGGTTTTCTTGCCCACAACGTACACATGCCTGATCAAGACCTTTTATTTATTGCCTTTCTCGGCCCCACGTATTTGATTTCTCCACCAAAATCCAAAGTCTCTTTCTCTTTCTCTGCGGCCCTACGCCCCCGCAGTATGCCTTTATCTAGGGCAAATGCCCAAGGCAAAGGTGTGAACAGTAAAATCTGTGACTTACTGTATGTCTGTAACCCTTGTCTGCATATATCTGCCCTAGCTTCTGCAATCACTGAATTCACTTGGACCACTTTGTGTGGATTCTTCTGATCTATTTCTTTTATATATATATATATATATATATATATATATATTTATTAGAAAATAGTGGGACCAAGAATGACAGTATTGTTGTAAAATGTGCTTTATATCTCTCTTAGCCCTAGAATTTGACCGGTATTTATAGGAGATCGATCTTGATCCTTGAACTGCCACTTCAAGCATTTAATGCACATAACCTAGTTAGCTTTCACCATAGTAGTACTGTTTGTCTTGATCCTATTCCCCTGGCCACCTTCTTTCTCTAAACAACATATAATAAACGGTCATTAATTACCAAAGTTTCATCGTAAGCAAAGCCTACAGAGAAGAATATTACTAAAAAGAAGAAAACAGAGACAGCAGAATATTGTTCTCAACAAGAAGGAAGCGATAGAGTTTTTGTCCCTCTGAAAGATTTCATGATGAGATCCTCTGGTTATTAATTAATTTGTAGAACAAAAACGAAAAGATTAGAATCTCGATAGCTCAAAGAAGCAAGAAGCTGATCATGAATGCATGTAAAGTACTCATATATAATCCGACAGCACAAGACTAAAAAAATGCGCCTACTACTCCCTTCCACTATATCTCATGAGCTTGTCCAATGGATCTTCTCCTCTAACGCGTCTGAATCCATTAATTACACCATCGATCGATCGCATTCCCTCCCCCTTGGGCCACTGTACGTAGGAGCTGAAGTTAGAAATTCCCTGAGCTGCAATTATCATATGAACCCATGATTTACTCCGAAAAAGAAAAATTAGATGAGAAGTACTTGTCCAGGCCAACCACGATATAATACTATTGATGATCGCAAGTCAGTCTTACTGTACAGTAATAGTTTCTGTATAGCCAGAAGCATGTTTCTATCGAAACCCTCAACTGCTCAACATAAGATCAAAGTATACCCGGCCGCATTTGTTTATTTATTGACTTTCTCCTTTTCTCGTCCCCTACCAAAGCCAATATTCAAGCTACTCTCTCTCTCTCTCTCTCTCTCAAATCATCACATCACCGATTCACCATGCATTCTCCCACCTTTACCTACACATCGACAAGCGAGAGTGCAATTTGGGAGGCTGATGAAAATTCCATTTTTCTTTCTCTTGGCCCTCCTGGCCCACATAACCGCAAGAACCCGTTCTATATTCCCTATTCAAACCACCATGTGCCTCACCAAATTCCTTCCAGCGTTGGGGGTACTGCATCAGTAGCCCTTCACGTTGGTCCTCCATCAGGACCCAGTTCTAGCAACCCTGATGAAATCGCTGTTCCTGTTGAAGGCCAATACTGGATTCCTTCTCCGGCGCAAATCCTTGCCGGCCCAACACAGTTCTCATGCACTGTCTGCAACAAAAAATTCAACAGATACAACAATATGCAGGTTAAATAAGAACACTAGAGTTGTGATCATTGAATGTTTACACATATGATTTGTCATGTATATTAATGTTTTCATTTTTCACTTTAATTTTGCGTATGGTGTTAATCTTGTGTTTGAAGTACGTTTATATAGTACGTACGTACTTATTTACATTCTTCTTCCTGCATCTTAATTTATACTTTGGTTATGTCAAATTTTGTTTTTTTAAATATATATAGATGCATATGTGGGCGCATGGATCACAATACCGCAAGGGCCCAGAATCTTTGAGAGGGTCGAAACCCACTTCTTCCATTCTGAAACTGCCATGCTATTGTTGTACTGAGGGTTGCAAGAACAATATAGAGCATCCAAGGTCAAAGCCATTGAAAGATTTCAGGACACTTCAGACTCATTACAAGCGAATGCACGGAGTCAAACCGTACTGGTGCCAAAAATGTGGGAAAGCATTTGCGGTCCGAGGGGATTGGAAGACTCACGAGAAGAATTGTGGGAAGCTCTGGTTTTGTATTTGTGGTTCTAATTTCAAACACAAGAGGTCACTTAAAGATCATGTTAAGGCATTTGGAGATGGCCATGCTCCGCACTCTACGCGGGAGCTATGCGAGGTTGAAGAAGAAGAAGAAGACGACGACGATGACCACGGTACTGAAAATGAAAACAGAGGTCATGGATCTGTTTTCTTTAAGTAATAAACTTGGAGTTTAAGCTTAACTTAGGTAAGATTAAGCTTTGGTAATTAGTGACTGTATGCATGTGTACTGTTGTGTGAGAAAGTGAGAGAGGAAGAGGATGAAGACAAACGGCATACTGAAACCCAAGGTTCTAGGCATTAAATATGTTGTAATGTCGAGAGAGAGAGAGAGAGAGAGTTTTTGTTTCTGAAGGCTCAGTGACTGTGAGCTTACTAACACTTTGATCAGCCCTACTGTCAGTGACTGAGGGTAACGAGGGACCACGGAAAGATTACTGCTTCTGGCTGTCACTTAAAGTTCTTGAGGGCTTGTCTTTTTTTTTTTTTCCTTTTCGTACCAACCACAACAGAGAGATTAGAGGAAAAAAGAAAAGGCACAGACAGGTACAACCAAACGTTTTTTAGAGGCCCGTTTCTTTGCTTTAACCCTAATACTACAAGAAATGCAGGCCTGTCAGCCTTCACTCTACGTACATCATGTCCCTTTGTTTTGTCTTTATATTACTGATCCTTACTTCATGGTGGTTCTCTCTTCTGTTTTAGGGAAAAAGAATACATGTCGTCTGGCCTTTCACGTCTAGTATGCATGCATGAATCATGTATATGCAGATAATCAACAGTGGAGCTAGCGAAGGAAAAACAAAAGATAGGTCTTCTTTTAAAGGAAGGTTTTTAATTTTAATTAGAAAAATGAGTAGTGAATTATAATTGACATATTTACTAATTTATTCACTTCGATCGGTCAAGAGATCCACATGCATTAGAAGACCTATATATGCTCTGCCAAGTCGATCTTTGTACGTATTTTCTATGCTTCAGTACGTACGGATCCCTCTTCAGCAAAATTTATTAATTAATATTGCCACTACTTACTCGATCGATTGTCATCCAAATTTTATATATACATACATATATATATATATATATATTTATATATAAATTAATTGCATGTAAATGTCGAGAGGACGTACTCTCGATCGGCCTTGAAGAATCAGAATCAGATGTGCATGATCGATGATGTTCTTGGAGCTCCTAATTCTGGCCGAGCTGTCTCGATCGCGCGGTGCATGGGCGGTACGTACGTAGTTGAGAATATCAATTTACAAGGGCATCATGTTGTGTTTATTGGGAAAAAGAAAAAAAAAAAAAAAAAAGATCGTGTAAATCCCAATATATAGCTTTTGGGTTTGGGAAGAAGTAGAAGACCGTATAGACTTGCATCATGCGGAGTTTCAGAAAAAGAGGTTTTCTTGAGATCTAGATGTTGTGGATCAAGACCGGCCATACTTAATGTTGGTAACTTGGATGGTGGTGGTAGAGCTTAATTAATTGAGAATAGTACCTTAGAAACCGGTTCATCCAATTTTACCCAATTAACAACCCTCGGCCAATAATGAACTGACATCATGTAGGCTTCCCACCTCAACTTTCATGGAGTGCATCGCAGCCCCACTCGTAATGTTCATCGAATTCGTTTCTCCAGAAAGGCTCTCAGCTTAGAAGCAAAGTCCCTTACAAACAAACTATGTCCGGCCAAAAAAATAAAAAACAGAACTTCATCTGGTAAACATTCAACAGCCTAACTGAAGCGAATTAATTCCCAAAAATCTCGTACGTTGAATTTTTTTTTTTTAAACAATCTTCATATAGATAAAATAGAAACACAAAATGCAAGCTTAAGCAAAACCTAGCTAGTTCCTAAAATTCACAAACCAAAGATCTCAATCAACCGCATAAACTCACATTTCAGGAAGTTTAGAAAAACTAAAATCGTAACAGAATCCAAAACCCCCCCAAAAAAATGCACGTACGTAAAGTCACCCTTATACATCGAATTGAGATCCAAGGAAGCTCACTCACCGTCCAAAGATCACCAGACTCGAACCGCCTGGCATAGTCCTCTGCGGCGACCATCGCGGGGGCCGCCTTCTTCTAGAGGGCGATGCGCTTGCTCTAGGTCTATGCGGAGGGCGCGACTTCGTCGACTGCATTTCCACCAACAACCCCTCCGTCGAATAAAACCAAAGGAAGGGCGACGACTTTGGGGACAAGAACCTGGAAGGTGTGGTTACTGGCGGCGGCATAGTCGGGACTAGCCGAGATATCAGAGGAGGGATCGTTGAGAAACTGATCGATTGTATGAACATCGAGCAGAAAGTCAATCCTGGCATTGGCGCTGTGAAGGCTCCCCGGAAACCCTAGTGCACAGGAACAAATTCGTTGACTGCAACCACATGAGAGGGATGTTAAGGGGAGACGGACGGTGGAGGAGCAGCGAGATTTTTTATCGTGGAGGTTTTATGCAAAGAATAAATATAGATAGAAGTTATTATTTAGTGCATTCATTTTGCACGTATGATGTGGCATCATGTAGACCATACATCTCTCCAAACGAGTGTTGGAAATAATCAACTAGAAGCAGCTACGCAGTGAGTGCAAAGTGTGTACTGCTATAGTGACTTCTCTATAGCATTATTTTTCTATGTAATTCTTAATTTAGAACAAAAAAAGAATTAATAGAACAAAAAAATTGAAAAAAAATATATTATTAAATTTATAATATTTTATTATTATTTTAACTGATAGATAGATAATTTAATATAAAAATAAGTTTTGAATGGAATACTCAAATGTAAAATTATGTCATATTATATAAATTTTACATTTATATTTGTATAATTCAATCCTAATGCTCAACCTATGGAATTTGACAATTTAAAAAGAATGCCAACAAAGCACAACGTACAGTTGTAACTTGTCACCATTCACATCAAGAACTGTTGTTGTTTTTATTTTTATTTTTAGTTTTGCTATATATACATATATTCTTTTTATTTGTACCGCCAGGATGAAATTATTCATGTGGCAGTAAAACTTGGGAATTAATGTAACTCGTGCATTTATTCATTTTAGAGAACAAAAATGATCACCAAACTCGATCGTGAGCATGAACAGCTAGCTAGTAGCTACACACCCTGGCATGGGCATATATATCATGATAAAATGCATATTTCACATGCTTTCCATTTCCTTGCCTAAGTACTAGCTAGCTAGGTAATCGAAGTTATGATTGGTATGTAACACTATACAACTGTTGATGATTTTTCCTGTGAATGAAGCAAATCGAAGATCAGGACCCACCTGCATGGATTGTGTTATCACATTTTGTCTGGTTTGTGGCCGGAAATACCAAAGAAAATCTCTTTCTGGTGCAGGCATTTTTTCATTCCCACAGTGAAATACCGGATGATTAGTCTACATCACTACATATAGATATACATCTAGGCATCTCAATAACAATCCAGTAAATGACCTGTACCGGAAATTTCGACATTGCATTTTAGTTGGAGATGACAGGACATTTACTGCACAAAAAATGGGTAAAACAAGTGCATTTATGGCTAGCAAACGGATGTTGCAGACCAAGTTGGTGGAAACTTCTAAAGTTCAAGTTCAACTACCTCAAGTTCAACAAGAATCACCTGTACCGGATGTTGTGGAATGCTTGGGAAATTAGCTAAAATTTTGTGATAATAAGATAATTTATAAATAATATTAAAAATTTTTTTATTAAATTTTAAAAAATGGGAGAAAAAAATTTAATAAAAAATATTATAGAATTAAAATATTATTATAATATAATTTTTATTTTATAATTTGAAAAAATTAAATTATTTTTTTTGTTTTTTATTTGAAAAGTTGGAAAAATTATATTCATTAGTTTGAAAAAATTGTTTGTTTTCATAATTACTCTCAACTTATCTAATCTAATCTAATCATTATAATTTTTTTAAATTCTCATACAAAATAAAATAAACCATTCAATTTTTTCAAATATCAAAATAAAAATAATATTAAAAAAATATATTTTAATAATATTTTATTTAATTTTTAACTCATCTTATCTGTGAAAATAAACAAGATTGTAATAAATAGTTTGAAAATATTTATATTTAAATAATATTTATAAATAAAAGTAGATCAGATCAGATAAAATATTACCAAACATTCCCGAGCAAAAATACCAAAAAAGGTCTCCAAAGCCCCACGTTGCTACGTACTGATCAAGAGTGTGGGAAGAATGAAAAATGTAGCAAATACAAAAGAAAACTATCTACAGTTGAGACTGTACGTACAAACAACAGTCGGGACTGTTGTAAACAAAACAGTTCACATGTTGAATTTACGCCTAGGAGTACTCCCCTTATAATTGTACTTTATGCTGCACCTTCTCATCGGCCAAAGCTGTGAACATCACATTAATGACAGTGATAATGTGACCAGCAGTGTTCAAAAGGCAACCTTTAATAAATTCAAGACGACAATGATACGTATCGGTATACTCACTCTCTGGTAGATCGTACCAAGGACATTCATAATAACTCGATAACTAGGAGCATGCTGTGAGTGAAACGAATTATATTGATCAAAGAATATTTTTTTCCCATTTTTTCTAATCAGTGGTTCACCTATTGAGGAAGTTTCCGGCATATATAAGAACTATATGGGCATATATAAGAAAATTCTCCATTCCTAGTGCATGTCAACACTTCCACTGACATGACATCAATTAATTTTACGGTAGAACTCTATGGGCAAAATGAATGAAAGTTGATTCATCCTCAGCTGTATATTTGATTTAGTTCGTAGATAGAGGAGCACATTGATGCAGAACCAAAAATATCAAAAGATATAGAATGCCGTTTCAATATGTTGTTAAAATTTCTGCACCAGTTTTGGTAATCAAAATGGAATGCTCAAACTGTGCAGCAGGGCTACCATCAGCTGTTACAGTTGTCCAGTTGTCTGGCCATGTTATGCAGTCAATGCTTCCCAGTGTAAGAATTGGCTCTGCAGTAAATTAAAAGGGGTCGAAAACATTAACACAAGTATTCGTAGATCAAAATTCAAGCTCCAGGGAAAAAAAATACGTCTGCCTTTTGTCAGCAATCAACATAAACTGAGATGACAAACATTGAAGTTTTCTGGCACCATCATTTCCAACTAGCTAGACTACCATGTTTATTGCAGTCACCCAAGTAACACAGGGACATAGTCAAAGCAAGAAGAAGCATTTCCATGGGAATATAGTCAACTATAAGTTTGAAAACCAAGGAGTGACAGTATTTTCTTGTGTATTGCCAAGATATGGGCCGCAGGATGATTGATTACCCAAGATAAATCTATTTTATATTTACAACATGCCATGACAAGTGACATATAAGTCCATAGAAAGATGAACTCCAAAATTTGAAACGATAAATTGGAATGGTGGTCCCTGGCAAAGGGCTAAGCAGTTCTTTGGTTCATCGAGGTCTCATGGATACTGGTTTCTGTACAGATTTAACACAAGGTTTAAAGATGTTATCTTCTCTTTCTTTTCAGGTGGATGAGAGGCCAACCACCTTCAAATATAATTTTAAATTGCCCTTGTATATCTCTGCATGATTTAAGCTATCAATACAGGTACTCGATGGAACTAGTGTTCATGATTTTTTTGTTTCTTTCCCCGGTTCCTAGAATGTAATTAGGTGTTTCTTTTGTATCCTCCCCACTAGAATGTAATTAGGTGTTTTCTTTTGTACACTACCACTGTACTTGGGCAAAGCCTATTTCATTCTCATTAATAAAGTTATTATTGTCTATAAAAAAACTAATAATACAGTTCCAGTCTAAATAGGCAACACAAAATCAAAATGCCACCTCAATTTACAGGCACAGGATAATGCACTCACCAATTGTAAATGTCTGACCTTCAACCATGTGACCAGGCTGGTCATTGCCTGCAAAACAATAAAGTTACGTCTCAAATAGTACTTATACCATATGAAAATACGAATTATGATTCAACAGTATCCCCGCACCCCAACACACTCATATAGACCAAAAAAGAAAAAGAAGAAACAAAGAAAGCCAAACATAGAAACACAATTTTTCTGGACCACAGCTCATTGCAAATATTTGACCAAGCAAAATTTGGATTAAGTTGCAATCCTTCCATAATTGGTTTTTCTTTTATCAAGCTTTTGCACATATCAAACAAAGAAAAACTCTATGTACAGTCACTTTTGCGTACTCTTTACAAACTTTACTAATATGATTGGCTGCGTCACTTTTTTTTAATATAAAATAACTGATTTGGCCAATCACATTAATAGAGTGAGTAAGGAGTACGCAAAAGTGACTATATGTAGAAGAACTCACCAACACAACATCAAGAGTAGTCAATAAAAAGGCCGGGGCTATTGAGATCTCGGATTTTCGGCCTATCAGCTTAGTGAATGGAGTGTACAAGATTATCTCAAATCTGAACAGGAGGGGTGGAGGCCTACTCTTGATGGGTTGGTGTTTAACATTATAGAACCAGGGGATGTGGTCAGGATGGAGAGGGCTTTTGATGAGGAAGAGGTTCTTAATGTAGTAAGAAAAATGGTAAAAGACAAGGCTCCCGGACCGGATGGTTTCTCTATGGGTTTCTTCCAAGAATGCTGGGAGGTGATTAAAGAAGATCTTATGAAGGTGTTTCAGGAGTTGTTCTCGTTTGGAAAATTTGAGAAAAGTCTTAATTCCACGTTTCTTGCATTGATTCCTAAAAAGGCCGGGGCTATTGAGATCTCGAATTTTCGGCCTATCAGCTTAGTGAATGGAGTGTACAAGATTATCTCAAAAGTGCTTGCAAATCGCTTAAGTGAAGTTCTAGGAAAAGTTGTGACTAAGCCTCAAAATGCCTTTGTTAAAGGAAGACAGATCCTCGATGCGGTTCTAATTGCCAATGAATGTTTGGATAGCAGAATGAAGGAGGGAAACTCAGGTATTATGTGCAAGTTGGATATGGAAAAGGCGTATGACCATGTTAATTGGGATTTCCTCATACATCTTTTGAGTAGATGTGGTTTTGGTGAAAGGTGGAGGTCATGGATTAGGTGGTGTATCTCTACAGTACGGTTTTCTGTTTTGATCAATGGCAGCCCTGAAGGTTTCTTTCAGAGTTCTCGTGGGCTGAGGCAAGGGGATCTGTTATCTCCTTTACTTTTTGTGATTGTGATGGAGGCTCTAAGCAGGATGATCTCGGCCTTGTCGGCTAATGGTTTTGTTAGGGGTTTCCAAATTGGTTCTCCAACCAGGGACATTACTACCATTTCTCACTTGTTGTTTGCAGATGATACGCTTATTATGTGCGAAGCTGATCGGGACCAGGTGCGGGCTGTAAAGGCGTGTCTACTGTGTTTTGAAGCAGTGTCTGGTCTAAAAGTGAACTATGATAAATCTGAGATGGTACCGATTGGAGAGGTTCAGAATATTAGGGAGTTGGCTAACACGTTGGGTTGTAAGATAAAGTCTTTTCCTATGACTTACCTGGGATTACCTTTGGGTATAGCTCCGAGGGCAAGCTCGATTTGGGACACAGTAATTGAAAAAATAGAAAGGAAACTGGCAGAGTGGAAGAGAATGTACTTGACAAAAGGGGGTCGGATTACTTTGATTAAAAGCACACTTTCTAATCTATCTACTTATTTCTTATCTTTATTCCCTATTCCGGCAAGTGTGGCGAGGCGTCTTGAGAAGTTACAGAGAGATTTTCTGTGGGGTGGAATGGGAGACGAGTTTAAATTTCATCTGGTCAAATGGGAGAAGGTATGCCATCCTATCTCCAATGGTGGTTTGGGTATCAGAAATATGCGGCTGTTTAATCGGGCGTTACTTGGTAAATGGTTGTGGAGATATACCAAGGAGCCAGAAGCCCTATGGAGAATTGTGATAGAAAATAAATATGGTGGTTTAGGGGAAGATTGGTGTACTAGAGAAGTTAGAGGGACACATGGAAGGGGGCTGTGGAAGTATATTAGAAAAGGGTGGGAGGTTTTTTATCGACACACGAGATTTCAGGTGGGGTCAGGTGCCAGGATCAGATTTTGGAAGGATACATGGTGTGGTAACAGTGCCCTAAAAGAGTTGTTTCCTATTCTTTTCCAGATAGCAAGTGCCAAAGAAGCTACAGTGGCAGAGGTCATGGGAATTTCAGAAAGAAGTATCCACTGGAATATTAATTTCAACCGGGCGGCACAGGATTGGGAGATGGAGATTTTTGCAGAATTTTATAGTTATCTATACTCTTTTAATCCTAATACCCAGCATGAGGATAGCCTCTGGTGGATTCCTGCAGGAAAAGGGGTTTTCACTGTTCGGTCCTATTATAAGGTCCTTACACAAGCGCCAGGGGCACAGTTTCCCTGGAAAAGGCTCTGGCGACACAAGGCCCCTCCAAAAGCTTCTTTCTTTGTGTGGACAGCGGCATTAGGCAAGATTCTTACTACAGATAATCTGAGAAAGAAGAGGATAATTATCGTAGACTGGTGTTGTATGTGTAAAGGAGGAGGTGAGGCGGTAAATCATTTACTCTTGCATTGTGAGGTAGCTAGGGCGCTCTGGAATGAGGTATTTCAAAGGATGGATCTTGCTTGGGTTATGCCGGAATCCGTGGTGGATATATTGGCGTGTTGGACATTTATTCGAGGTGTGCATCAAATCAAAGAGATTTGGAAGATGATTCCTATTTGTATCATGTGGTGCCTATGGCAAGAGCGAAATGAGAGGACGTTTGAAGACAAGGAGAGATCGATGGAAGAACTAAAAATTTTCTTTTTTAGGACTCTTTGTACCTGGGCCATTGCTGTGGACTTTAATGGCATGGAACTTCATGATTTCCTAGTTTCTAACATGCCTTTGTAAATAGGGCATACATTTTTGTAACTGGCAGTTGTTGCCTTTTTGTCAATAATACTTATCTTACTTATCAAAAAAAAGAGTAGTCAATAAATTAATACCTAAACTCGGAAGCAATGCCTTATCACCATATCATAGGCAAATCAATATACATGTGTGCGGTGTAATGAACTTCAGTGACATTTGAACCATTTAGCTATTTTAACAACAAATCATGTGGTAGGACAAAATTTCAGATACAAATTATATACCTACAAATTGGAATACAACATGTTTGATCCATTGTGTTTCAAAACTTGGTTCAGTTTCCAAATTCCAACACTTCAGCACTTCCTGGTTTGATTCTTTCTAAGCCAATAAGGAAATAAGGTAAGCAAAACACCGAAACCAATAGGTCACTTACGGTGATGATATATAAGTGGTTCAGAGTGAAATATGCTTCCCACACCATGCCCAACAAAACGCTCCACCACACCATATCCGTATTTTTCAGCATGCTCGCTGAGATAATCATGCAAAATACTTGTTACAAACAATCTCCAAATTTAAGTGAAATCAGGCTTTGTTACATAGCATGGAACAAAGAACATGTATGATCTGCTAAAGTAAATTATACAATAAGCAACTGTATTTAACAGAATTCACAAGGAAGCCAATTGTAACGATAATACCAAAGACAACCAATGAATTCTGTCTATTACCGTTGTTCCTTGAGCATTTCCATCACTTACCAGAGAAAATAAAATATACATTCATCCAATGTCATATTCAAATTCTTATGCAACTACCGGCAAGTTTAGCGAAAATGAAGAAGATGAATGGTCTTTGGCACTTAGCCCTAATATTTTATAACCACACCATAATAGACCAAGATCTACCCAACCCCTAAGGGTTGGCTCAAGTGGTAAAGGCCTTGGTCTTGTTGGTATGCTCCCTCCAAGTTCCAAGGTTCGAATCCTACTGGGTGCAAACAATCTCTAGGGGCCATCGGACTGGGGGATTTTTTTCCCTTGAATTACCAGAGGTGCACTTGTAGGAAACTCCTTGTCCAGGACCTGTGCACTCCTGAGATTAGTTGACATGTTGTTCCCGGACATCCGGTGCCAATAAAAGAAAAGTAGACCAAGATCTACCCAAATACTTGAACTTATAGTTTTGCTTTAGAAAGGTCTCCGATAGATGATGCAAACAAAGATTATTGTAAAGCTTAAGGGTGACAATTATACAAGGCCATCACCAAATTTGGACTTTGGGGCAGAGTATTTGTTTTGTCTTTGTCCTTTGATTACATACAACTAACTCATTAGCTCTTTTGAAAGTCTCACTTTGTGCACTCTAGATGACTGGTAAAAAACCCCCGTGCCTCTCTCTTTGGTGGGAACTGAATTCATGACTTAAAATACATGCTACAATCAATTGAAAAGGATAGAGCACAAAAGTACTCCAATATGTTCACGGCACACTGAATAGGCTATCTCGCTATGAACATGGATCTATTCCTAATAGCATCGGACATTATGATTGGTGTCTATAAATCTACCTATAAAAAAAAGGTCTGTGTCTGTAGATTGACATATTCTACCTTCTTTAGATTGGACGCATAATCATCTGACTATTTATCTTCTTCTCTACTGAGCAGAAAATATATGTATGTTCTTTTCTGATCCTAGCATAACATTAGAACCAGAAGCAATACCTAATCCTCTTTCCAATCTTCTTAAAACTAGCACCATCTTTGCAAACAGCAATACCTCTCTCCAAGCACTCTTCGGTAACCTGCCACATCATACATAGGTTGAACATCTGTAGAGAGGCAGTGCTATGATAATTTGTTTGTTAAAAGGGACACAGTTTTGTCAGAAAATATTGACAAAGAAGAATTACGATTCTAGCTTTAAACAACTGGTACGAGCATGTCGACTATTTGAATATGAATGATTCTAATTTGCAGTGTATAACTAAAAATTTACCTTCACAAGGTGTTTCATTGCATCACTAACATCCCCACAAAGAAATGTTTTTGATGTGTCTCCATGATATCCCTAACAACAAAAAGACAGGCCATACAGAGAAAGAAATCAGCTTCTGTTTTTTTTTTTTTATTAACGATGGAATTGGATAACATAGATCATCTACAGCACGAAACTGCAGAACCTTTTCATTAACCCAACTTCTAATATTTTATTCATGTATCTGGGCATGTGTATTTGTGCACTATTGTGAAAGAAATTTTGGAAAACCAAGGGAACAATAAATAATATTTGCCTACATTATTCTCGGAATATACAAATGCAGAGGGAAGAGTGAAGCTTCTAAATTTACATAGTGGTGGATCCTAGAGTATAATAATTTTCCTATTGGTTGCGATACCACCCCCCACTCCCGCGAATTAGCAAAGGGATGGGAAAAAGATTACAAGATGCAGTCACTCTAAACTATGGTCTAGACTCAATGCATTTATCCAAGGTGGGTCCTTGGTGCCATGCATGTGTAGCTCCATTAGATAATATATATGGTAACAATGAAGCTTCAGAGAATGATCATTGTAAAAACTTCATTCAGTACAGTACACACACTTCATATACATCTAGCATATGGATAACATAGATGGAACATGAGTGAAAAAAAACTTGATAATCAAGATGCAGGATACAGAGATGGTCAAATCAACACTCAAGAGCATTTGCAGGTTATTTAATTAAGACGGCAATCAGTTACACAGTATGCAGACAAGAAAATATCACAAATTAGTATATGAAGTAGAAGCGTACATTTAGGTAAACCGTCACGTCGATGTTTATAATGTCGCCATCCTGAACAGGAGATTATTAGTGATGAATTAAATGCGTCTGTGTAACCATCAATTGGCAATCATAGCAGACCCAACCTGTAACTGGCGAGAATCAGGTATTCCATGGCACATGCACTCATTAACCGATGTGCATACACTCTTTGGAAATCCTCCATAGCCAAGAGGTGAGGGATAAGCACCGGCATCAATAATCATTTGATGTACTGCTTTGTCAATTTCATTTGTTGTCACTGATGGCTGTTAAGATGCAAAAAAGATGTCAACCAAACAGAACACGTCATGTTGAAAAGTTTAAAGATACAAATGGAAAGAAACATAGCTATATTTGAACACATGAGATTAAGAAATTAAATCTATAAATGCATGTAGTTAACAATGAGCATGTGTTCCATCATCGCCACTAATAGAGAAAGGCAGATGAATTTTCAAAACCTATTCCACTCTCAACGAAAAGGTGCAAGAAAATGATAGATTTATGTAATCACCAAATAAAATTGCATCCCCATGAATATGAAAAGTCCTGGGTCCTGATCATAACAAAAAGGATCCTATGCAGTAGGCATTTCATCCAGCAAAAAATGCACCTGACAAATTTAGAATAGCTACCATCTCAATGTATGTAATGAGAACCAGGACATTTTCTGACAAATTACAACTCTATAATGAAGTTCACTGAATTTTTTTGGAAGGCAACACCAGATATTAAATCTACAGATGACAACTATTAAAAACTACTCACCACAGAGTTGTGAATATGAAGTTCTCACAAAGATATAGAGGAAAAATCTAGTGAATTAGTATTCATTAACTTATCAAAGCTTAAAACCAAATACAAACGGTCAAGATATTGGTACAACAAGTTCGAAAGTGCTTTGTGAGCCTTTCTTGAAGTGTGTGAAAGGTCATAAAAAAAGGGTATTTTGGTTTGATAAATTAGAAACTGCAGTCATGGGCAACTTCAACAAAATTATGAATATTATAGATCCTATTCTAAGAAATTCAAATTTAAAAATACAGTGCATACCCTAACCAATTTTCCTGCATTGTCTAAGACGCGAGCAGCAAGCTCACATGCAGCTCTCATGTGAACAATGCCTTCAGAGTCGTGAGATTGATATTCACTTGAAATTTCTGGTAACAAATTTGAACCTGCATAAGGAGGCTTTGGAATGTGATCAGGCACGAGAAGACGCGGTGATACCTTTCCCCGTCTCAATGGTGGTCTTCTAGTAACTTTTTTCACACTTTTAAGCTCGCGTTCTCTACAAATGAACAAAGAATATATCAAGAACATAAAGCTTAATTCCAAAAATTAAGCTTCTATCCCACAAATCTCATTCAACTCTGAGAGAAACACACGTTAGTGAATACTTAATAACTAAATAGAAGTAAATAAAGCCCGCAAAGAACAAAAGGACGGACAACATTGCCACTACATTAACGTGGACTAGTTTTAATCTATTCAGTGAACACCATCTATCCTACAATAACGCTACGTAAGGGTGCATCTCGAAGAAGGGTCTCAATGCTCCTTCAAATTCATGTACCTTTTGATTCTCATGGCCTCCTGCAAACCCGAGAACTTTTTCGAAAAAACAACCAGCTGCTTTCGAGAATGTAATTGCTTTCCTGAGTTGAACAAGCACATAACAAAAAATTAATGACTGGAATTAAAAATATCAAATTTATCTTAGCGAAAGATAAGTAACTATGTGGAAAAAAAAAAAAAAAAAATCCCTTTTGCTTCATTTGGGTGCTCGAAGAATTTGTTTTTTTAGGAAAAAAGACACTCCCACATATCTTATTGATGAAAAGAAACAGAGCCATTGGCTATAAGACCAAATTAAAATTTTTCTTAGCGACCGCAAAGAAGATAATGATAAATAAGTTGGTGTCACTGAGCAAACAAAGGCAGAAAAGTAGAGAGAAAATGAGAAAAGAGGAGGAGGAGCAGACCAGGAAGGGCAGAGCCTGAGAAGGTGAGTGGGGCTCCCATAAAAAGCGTTGACTTTGATGAAGATGATAAAGCTTCGCCATGAAAGCATGCCGATAGCTGCAGAGACGAACTGTGTGCAAGCCGAGCAGCGGATGCCAATGCCATTTTCCACTCACACGCAGTTGCACGCACGCACACCCCCGATAACGTTACAGAAATATGGGGTGGGCCGTTTTGAAAATGAATAGTTATATCAATATGGGCTGGGCTTAGAAACATGGGCTGGAAATTGAAAATCTTGAAAAGAATCTTTTATGCATATGGTTTTACCAAAAAAATCAAGGAAAATAAAAAAGAGAAAGTCTCACTTATCATCGGATTCCAAGGAGGAAGACAATTTTTTTCTGAACAATATATCTTGATAGAACAGATGGACCAACTCATACGTTGAATATATATTTTTAATTAATAGTAAATTTTATTTTTTTATAAAACGATTACGTAGTATTTACACACTTTATAATTATATATAAAATTATTCATATATATATATATACACACACGTTGAATCTTGATGTATATAAATTGTGTCGCGTGTGATTGTAGATTATTATAATATAAAAAAATCTTGAGGATATGTTTATAAAATAACATTTAAAAAGTTCTATCTTTATTATTTCTTTCTAGAGAATTTTTTTTTTTTTTCTTTTCAAACATTCTTTGAGAAATTACGAAATCTATGACAAGCTAGCTAGCGTTTGCAAGACTTGCAGTCATATTCGAGATGAAAATATTGCATGCTTAATTTGACTAAACGGAGGAGGACTAGTACTTGTATATATATACCGTACGTTGTGTTGATTTCTGAATATTTTTTTTCATGAATATTATATAAATGGAGTTTAATTATGATACTATTAATTATTTTTATGATCAGTAAATGTAAATAAAAAAATAAAAAAAAGGTGGTCGACATGGCAGTACTACGCGTGAATGTATTTTCTTGACTAATTTGATGGGATGCCCATGCCAGATCGAACACTACATGAGTACGTACAGATCATAGATATTGCTGCACTCAAAAAACATGAGGAAATAGATGGGAAGCTGCAGAATGAATCTGTGGAAGCATCGCAGGAAACTAATCCATCCATCCTGCTGGTACGTACTATATTTCAACTTGATCTATCTGTTTCTTCGGATCTATGTGGAAGTTACGAAGAAGATGCATGAAATCTACTACGTACCCTCTCTCTCAAGTCTCAACCCATTTATAATTACCAACAAAACAAAACAAAACAAAACCCCCCAAAACAAAACTGCTAAATTCCAAAGTTAAATAAAATATTAATTAAATATATTTTTTTAATATTATTTTTATTTTAAAATTTAAAAAAATTAAATTATTTATTTTATTTTATATAAAAATTTATAATAATTAGATGAGATAAGATGAAAATAATTATAAAAATAAACGAGACATTAATATCGTAGTGTCTTTGAGAGATGACAATTCCTGATTTGACTATATTAATTATTGTTTACAATATTAATTAATAATTACTTAAATAGTTTTGACATTTTTCAATAGTAGCAATTAGCAGTAGAGAAGAGATGGGAAGATATTATTACATTATTTATATATATATATATATATATATTGAGGTTCTAGCTTCAATAAATTAAATGTCAACCTTCCTTGCTCATCTAGACAATATATAGATGAAGATAACTATATTCAACTAATCAGAATATTCAAAACATCATTTTGTGTGATTTCTGTGAATGTAATCCATTATATATGTAATCTAAAATCGTCATACTATCAAGAATATCATTAAAAAAAAAAAAAAATCTGGTTTACCCTTCCTACGATTTCAATACAAAAGTGCTATTGTCATCAAAAGTTTTTTTAAAAATAAACTTACAAATTGACATCGCTATATATATGTGATTCGTTAAACATATTTTATAATAAAAATAATTTTACAAAAAATATATCACATTATATATATATCACGTAAATTTATAAATTTATTTTTATGCATTAAATCACTTTATATTTCTTTTTACTGTATATGTTTACCTGTTGCCAGCAGTACTCAATTGGGCAAATCTTAAGAGCCAAGATCAGAGATTCATTCAAAATTATCCCCAGATCTGCAGCTAGCAAGCATCCTGTTGTCACCAATGTCCTATACTTAATTCCACTCTACTTTTTATACATAGGATTGTACACTTTATTTAAGGAACCAAAAGCGTTTGAGCATGTCATGAAAGCTAAAGCGGTGACTCTTTATTAATAAACAGATGACTTTCACCCACTCTTTTTTTTTTTTTTCCTTGCATTTATATTTTACTTTCCAACCCAATAGCCATTAGCCAACCTCTTTTTAAGAGCAAAGGTTCCTTCCACATCTGTTACCCTCTCTTTCCTCTCATGAAGATCATTTGTCAACACAGAGATATTTTGGTAAAGCAACAATGCCACCAAGCACAAACTACAAAAAAACTAATGAGGATTAACATGATCGGGTGGTCCAATCCAAAACCATGAACACAACACAAGTTGACAGTTAATTATAATCCATTCTCTTACTTGTTGCATCTAATTTCAGCTTTCTTCAGCCTTTTGTTTTGTAATGTACAATTCACCTTTAACAAGCAACTTGGAACGTGCAACTTGGGCAACTACACCTCACTCACCTTCCTTGCACCATTCACAAAATGCTACAACTCCAAAGGGGAAAAAAAAAAGGATAGAAACAAAGTAAATGTTACAAAGCTCCAAGCATCCTTTGTTTCTTGCTACATTCCAATGCCAAGAGATCCCTCTCTCTCGTTCTCTTCCCATGGTAGCCCCCAATAATAGTACTCTCTACGACCCCAACCACAGGTACTTGCAGAATGTTGACACCAAATAGCCTCACCATCTGAACCGGCTGAACCGGGAAAACCGGGTTTGATAACCCAACTACTACACCAGCCCCGCTCCCCGTCCTCCCCTTCCAATCAATGTAAAGCTGCTTATCCGGTCCGGTCGAGCGCTGAAAGCTAACAATGTCACCAGCCTTGAGGTTCTTATCTTTTACGAACCGGCTCCAACCCTTTGTGAGCACGTAGCTTTGGCTACTATTCCAATATGAGTACCGGAACCTCCACACTTTGCCTCCAACATCCTCAAAATTCAGAAGCACCCCTTTGGTAGTGCTTCCGGTTTGTAAGGGGAAGTGCTTTTCGGCATGTTGCTTCGGTATCACAAGCCGGTTCAGCTTGCCGACATCGCTAGGAGTAACAGCTTTCTCGAAAAGCTGCTCACGCGCTTTGAAAGCCCGGCCTGAACCGAAAGGATTACAGAGGAAGCCCTCCGCTTTGGACCTATTTCCGCCATTGCCGTCCAAGCCGAGGTTACGCTTGCTTTGCTCCAGTTCATCATTGTACGTGTGCTTCCTGAGCATGTCCACGATCTCGGCCTTGGAATGGGAGTTCAAGAAGGCGGTCTCGATGTCATGATCCTGATCTTCGGTCGTCGACGCAGAAGCCAAGGATTTGAAGTTCGTCACGGCGTCGCGGCCACGGAAGCGTTGGGCCGCGATGTCATAGGCCTTGGCGGCCTCGTCTTCTTCGTTGAAAGTGCCCAACCACACTCGCTGGTGCTTCTCGTAAATCTGGGCACCCCAGCGGCCGTTGGGCTGGGGGACAACTCCTTTATATTTCGAAGACGGGAGCTTTCCTCGAGACTCGGCTTCGATGCCGCTTTCAGAATCTAAGATGGTGCTGGTAGTGCCGCTTCCCACCCGGCATAGACTCTCAGGGGACTTGGTAGCCGGGGAAGGCGAAAGGGTTGCCGGGGAAATAGAGATAGAGTACTCTGTGCTGGTACTTGAGCTGATCTCATCTATGCAACTTCCTTCCATTTTTGAGTTTCTTGTTTTTCCTTTCGATCAAGAAGATGAAGGAGATAGTTAGCTAGATGAGGAAAGCAGGTGTATTTGACTAATATGATATGATACAAGAAAAGGAAGAAAAGAGTTAAGAGAGAAAGAGAGTGCTATGAAAGAGGGGGTCGTTTGAGGGTAGAATATATATAGGAAGTTTGAGGAAGTGATCACGAGTGAATAATATTATAATTAGAAATATTGATGTTCGTTGATTTGTTTGATAATTTCATGGGTTGTAATTAGAAAAGTTAGGGGGGGTGGGGGAGGTGTTGGAGATATGGGGCTGTGGGTGTGGTGGGTCAACCCAAAGACAAATGGTAAGGAACTAGGAAGGAAGATTCATGGAGTTTGTATGAGAGAGATCTAGAGAGAGAGAGCATGTTGGGGGGTCAGCAGAAGCAGCAAAGCTCAGGGGGGAAGAACTCGAACAAAAACACGGTCCATACTCATGTGAACCCCATCAACTTGCTAAAGTGGGACCCACTTCACATACACTGCCCACAACCCACATACTATGACCCTAAACACCCACTCTCTCTCTATTCTCTTTGACGATTTCTTTGATCTATAGTTTCTCTGTCTTAAATAAATGGATATATATATATATATATATATATCTATCTTATCTGCTGCTGCTACATCAAAACCTGCTCTTTTATTTGTTGGGTGGCTTAGATGAATTAAAATGTAGATAAACATTAGTACAGTGAGATAGATAGATAGATAGATAGATAAGAGGTGTTGTTGGAGGGTACGTACTTCCAATATATAGGATGAATGGGTTGTGGGGCTAAAGTTTTAACTACAAGCTGGGGGAAGAGGATGGATGGATGGATGGATGGCCCAAAAAAGCATTAAAGACACATTCTCATCCAACAAGAATTTCCCCTCCATATATAAGTCTTACCTGGCTTGCTTTTATTCGTCCAGCTCCTTTTGATCTTTTCCCTTGTCTTGTTTTACCCATTCATTCATTGTCATGACTCATAATTTCCAACATGAATTACCATTACAACCTGCATGCATGTGGGATTATTTTTCAGATTTTGTTGTTCATCAATCATTCCTCATGGGTTCGGACTATATATATCCATCGATGATCAGCTCATCTCATCATTGCATGTGAAAAGCCTATGCTTTGCTTTGCTCATTTTCATCATCTACAACACACCTTCACTATCCACATGACCTTTGATCTGATTCAAGATGGAGCCAAATTAAACATTAATGCAAAAGTCAAACGATTATAGAGGCTGGTTTCATCAAATTGCTTGCGATCGAGTATATATCCAATTTGTCTTCCCTTTTGTTAGAGCAATTATAAACTTGAAACATGTTTATAATCGATGAAAATCATTTTAATTTCTTATTCAAATAGACAATATTACATTTCATGGGTTTAGCTCATTTTCACACGAAATTACACAATTTGAAAGAATTTTGTTTTGGAAATATATATATATATATATATATATAAATATATATGCAAATGAAATTGAAATTGACATTCAATTAGAGAAATAGATGATGAGGATAGCACAACTATGCATATATTATAATAAAATAATGCTTTATATATATATAGTTATAAGCATCACAAATTCTTTTTAAAAAAGAGTGATATTTGCGCACAAATATAATTTCAGATTATAATATAACTGATTATGTACGGATGAGTGTCATGTGTGTTTGAACTTTGAATGTAGGCCTCTGCATACACGAAAGCTCAAGATCAAGTCAAGTCGACGGTGGTGGGGTTAGTAGTTTGGGAGAGGTTTTGGATTTGTTAGTAGCTGCGTGGGCCCTACTTAGAGATTCTACAGCCTCTAATATTGTAGAGAATTCTGAGAATCATTTGCCTAAATCATTTTATTATTATTATTATTATTATTATTATTTGATTTTTAATATGTTTTGTACGATATATTGGCCGTATATATGTTCATACGGAAATGTGCCCCCCTCCCTTAAGAAACGGAACGTGCCAATATATATACATATATATTTAGAGTGGCCAAGTTAATATTTTGATTATTAACTATTTTCCCTAATGTACATTTTGTTGTATAATAATGTAAAGAAGACATTATAAATTAACGTAATTCAAAATGAAAAAAAAAAAAAACCCCATTCACCAATGTCTAATGAGGTATGTTGCTCGTTTATTATAAGAGAAATATTTTAATCATAAAAATAAACTCACAAATTAATATTATTTAATGTGGTATATTATATTATAAAATTATTTTTATTATAAAATAAATCTAACGTATCATATGAAATCATATCAATTCGTAATTTTATTTTTATAAACTCTCTTTATAATTATAGTACTTCTTTTATTATAATAAAAATTGACGAGTTTTAAAATTCGTAATCATTAAAAAAATAAAAAATACATAATTTTATTAATAAACACTTCCTTAATCATTAAGTGAAATAAAATTAAAATGCATGAATAGTAAAATTAAGCGGTAAGTTTGAAGAACTCTACTAACATTTTCCTTATTAAAAATATTTGAAAGGGTAAATAAAAACGATAAATTAGGATGCAAATTAAGGAGGCCGATCAGGGGTTTTCACTTTTCAAACAGCCAAGTAAGTACGTACCAGCTTCCTCGCCTCTGCCATAATGTGATGGAATCAACATCTTCTAAAGATGTTTGGATTCGAAAGAGATCTCAGCTCATCTCAGCTCATCTCAACTCATCTCACTACTATTCATTACTATTCAGCAACTTTAACTCACAAATCTCACTACTATTCACAACTCATCTCATTACTATTCACAATCCATCTCAAGTCATCTCAACTCATCTTCGAATCCAAACGTCTCTTCTCGTTTGTTTTTATAGATGAAATAAAATAAAATTTATTAAGATTAAAATTAAAAAATTAAATAAAATATTGTTAAAATATATTTTTTAATATTATTTTTATTTTATAATTAAAAAAATTAAATTATTTAATTTATTTTATATCAAAAATTTTAAAAATTAATAAAATAAAATAAAATAAAATATTTTCTGAAAACAAATGAAACCTTAATTACCATATTTTATGCACCAGATAATATATATGCATGTTCCTCATTTTTATGTTTTTTTTTTTTTTTGAAAAATCTTTCTTTTTTACGTACTTAAATTATTTGGTGGGTGGGAACTGCATGACAAATCTTGATAGGACGGGTCTTTACAAATTATTCATTCAAGTAGTACTCATAATATCATGATCATATTTTTAGAAATTCATGCATTGGCCTCCATGCATGCATGCGTGCATATTTCGATCAACATTATTGATTAATTTTCAATTCAAAGACATAAATTTTAAGATGCTACAACGCACTTAATATTATTTTATTATTATTGGTGCATGTGAATTAGAAATAAAAACATATATATATATATATACACACGAAAGAAAGTAGGTACGTACTGATGATCATAATCTAGCCCTAAATGCAATGAATGTCTTGAGATTCCTGACATGCATGTTTGCTAATAATTGTACATGACTACATGCATGATGCTGATTCTGATCATCAAAGTAAAGACTGTTCTCATCAGCTTGCAGGTCGATCGCTAAGTTATGCAAATCATGAAACAGTACTCTTGCATGCTAATAATATTTAATTTCTTAACTTTCTTTAATTCCCAACTAGCTAAAAAGGTGAGAAAAATTAATATAAATGAAATGCAGAATATATATCTTGTTGATTTGATCCTTTTCGTTCGATCTAGTTGGATTAATAAATAGATCATGCTTGTCGATCCACCGTCTATAGTTCGTTCTTCTTCTTTTTTTTTTTTTTTAAATATATATATAGATATTTTTTAAATACATAGTGTCCCTATTTGAAAACTACATTACAAGTTTAATTAATTTTATTTTTAATTTATTTTAAAATTATAATAATAACTTTATCAAAATAATATTTTTTTTATTTAATGAAGCGTTTGCATATATAATTCTTATTTAGAGACTGTAAATAGAATTTTTCTTTAAAAAATAAATAAATTTTGTTAGTAGTAATTTTCTTAAATATTTAAAAAAAATAAAATGTAATAGAGTCGCGGCTACATACGACAGAATCTATCGATCGAAATCCAACAATCAATCATCTCTGGAACATATCTTATATGACCATAAAATTACAAATGATAAAAACATGTATCACATGCATGACATCAGTACTACTTTTTGCTTTTTACCTCATAAGATTACTCTATATTATCTCCTTGTATCAATTTCATTTTTTAATGCCACTAAAGAGGCTGCTAATTAGTGGTCTGATCAACTTCAAAACCTCATCTACAAATGAGAAGAATGAGCTGATTACAATGAAAAAATCTATTCTCAAGTTGGTTGATAAAGCGGACTTAGTAAAATATCTATCTAATATAATTTAATTTAAAAAATAAGTTTTACAATTTAAATTATACGAATGGTGTGCTCTACACACAAATATGAGAATATATATAATAACTCGATTACAATTATTAAATGGCTCGAAGCAGTAGTACTTCATCATGTGCTGATGAGATAATTAGAGCTAGCTAGCGCTTAAGGTTGCATTTGGATAGTGAGATATTTTTAGATATTTAGTGAATAGTAATGAAAATAATAGAATATTAAATAGTAGTGAATATTAATAATGAAAAGTATGTTAAAAATAATAATAAAATAATAAATAATAGTAAAATATTTTGAGGCTGAGAATATCTCGGTACTCAAACTAGATCTAAAATGTGTTTGGTGCATTTGATGATCGACTAGATATATCCTTACTAGATCTTTTTGATTACCCTGATCTTCATTATCTACAAGAGTCATTATATATATATATATATATAAATATAGTAGCTGGTTATAATGATCTCGATCCTAGATATTTGTCTTGCTCATCATCAAAATATATCTATGATCATGCTGCACGGTCTATCTCATTATATATAGGTTATCTTACTCGATCGGATAAACCCGGCCCTTTTCCCTTGTGCTATTATTTGTTTTTTGAATGATCTTATGTAGGCAGTGTTAAGGCGTGACGTTCCTCGCCTTTCTAATAAATAATTAAAACATTCTTCCCACCGTCACTATCAATTACATGACAAAGGTAGTAATTCATTTCTAAATTTCATACATGTGAACATGATTATTCTAGCTTCTCGTGAACTAATTCCAAATAAGATATCATATGGAATTATATATTTAGCTTCGGTAGTCATGATCGATGAAACGAGAACAAATTATCAGGAATTAAGACTGAATAATTGGAATTTGTAATAAGTAGAACACATATAAACAGAAAGGAATTAATAAAATAAAATTTAAAATTGAATGGGAAAGAAATTCAGCTAGTAATTAAAATATGGTCTTCTCTCGTCTTTGTAGTAAAGAGACTGAGTTTGAATCATGACTCTACACTTTATGATCTTTTTTAATTAAAATATTTTATGTGTTGAGTCTCTTATTAAGAGAGATGGAGGATCTGCCTACCCGTGAAGATGATCAATATTAAAATATAACATAAATAATTAAATTAACATCTCAATCCTATCAAGTTATATTTTTAAAACAAGTAGTGATGATTTAAAATGCAATTTGATACCATGGGAGAGAGACGAATTAAAGGACCTTAAGAAATATAATAACATGTTTCACTTTTCATCAACAGAGATCGAAGCCAATTTTCAAAGGAGAAATTAATTAAGATGAACAAATGAAAATAGTTGAATAAGTAGGTCGGCCAGAAGGCATGATATATGTCACCAAAATCCCGTTTTAGTGAGTGAGTGCCTAACTAGTATATATAAATGCATGATTGCATGTATAGTTTTCGTATTAAAATATGATCAACTAATTTAATTATTTGTGATTATCTTAAAATTGACAACTTTTTTATTTACATATAATGTATAGTTTATTATATATGTGCATGACATGACGTTCCCACCTTCCCACGCTTTGGTTTTTTGGGTTGTAGATAGATTTGAGATCATATCATTACGCCACGTCATATCCGGCGCCGCATATATATGCAACAAAGTATTAATCCATGCGTGCCCATATGCATGCAACAAAGTAATTAGACCATGCATGTATGTCATGCTCAATAAACAGGAATAAATTAAAAGTCTTTGGCGAAATGACAAAATCATGAATCTCTTAGATTTAGTTAGGATCGATCTCTTAATTAATTTCTATATTTGCATCATACTTACACGCATTATATATTATTTTAACTAGCTAGAAGTACATCCATATATTATGAAGACTGATACAACTATAAAGAGATCTCATAAAAATAAATTCATAAACTGATCATATTGCTTCATATGATACATTAATAGATCTATTTTATAATAAAAATAATTTTATAATTTAACGTATTATATCAAGTCATATCAATTTTTAGGTTTAATTTTATAAAATCTCTTTATAATTAAAACATTTGTCATATATTATTGTGATCATGTCTTAATGCTAGCTAGCTAGCTGATCAAAAGCTAACTTGATCATCACTTGGATGGATAGATTTGATGATCTTAATTAATTATGAAGTATCATAATTTGATCATGATCTCATGATACATGACTCCGTGATCAGAAAGTAATTGATGATATGTATTGCTTTTGAAGCCTCGAAGGTGGTGGTAGGAAGGATATAGACTCAAGGATATAATTAAATCGAAGGAACTTATCTCTTCGATCGATCTGCAATAAAAAGGTACCCACCCACATGATATTTAACTCTCAAATTGAGTGGCATGCAGAATATTTAACTCTCAATTTGATATTTTTTTTATGTGACGATCAACTTATAAACTCGATACAAAATTAGTGAATTAAGGTTAATTTAGAGGTCTTGATTTGTTTGTGTAAATGGATTGGCCACGACTCGAGCAAACTTGACTCGTGCATGTAGAACTAATATTTTCTTGTTACAATTACTTGCAAACTCATATTTTAGTGAATCAAGCAAATTAAGCTGTAGTCTAATGACAAGTTTGGGGGGTGAGATGAGAATTTTATGCTTTGTTTAAGTGTTTAAAATATTATGTTTTGGTATTATTATTATATTGAGATTTGAAAAAGTTGAATTGTTTATTATATTTTGTATGAGGATTTGAAAAATGTGTAATGATGATATGAGATGGGATGAGAATTTTGTGTCTCATCCCACCCTCCAAACCTGCCCTAACTGATTATTTAGGAGTGGTTTAAATTCAAAAATGAATTAAAATGAGTTGAGATAATTTATGAATAATAGAATAAAAATTGAATTATTTATTATATTTTGTATAAAAATTTAAAAAGATTGAATTGTTTATTATATTTTGTATAAAAATTTAAAAAAATTGTAATGATAAGATGAGATGAGCCGAGATAAATTAAAGTGAATTTTAAATGCAAACCAGATCTAAAAAGGATCGATCGAGTTAAGAGTAACTTTGTAAATAATAAGCATTCATGAATTTGACATGATCAAAACTTGACACGGCTAACACAAAATGATGTCGGCCGGCCGGCCCTAATGCACGTACGCGCGCGCGCGCTTTGTTTTCTTGGAACTTCGACAGAATAAGATCTTTGAAGAATCAAGATAACGTACGATTAATGTGGAAAAGAATTACCCAGGGGAAAAAAAGTTGGAAAAAGATTACTTGTTGCATACGATTCTTCCAGAATATTACAATCCCATTCGGCACGGAAGGTGGTGGTGCATGGATTTACTGCATGACCCCACCAAAACAAGTGTAACAGTAAAATCCGATTTTACCGTTGAGAAATGCTTCAAGAGATGTTTTGATTCGAAAATAATTTGAAATGAATTGAAATGGATTATGAATAGTATTAAGATGAGTTGTGAATAATAGTAAGATTTGTGAATTAAAATTATTGAATAATAGTGAGATGAATTGAGATGAGTTGAGATGAACTGTGAATCCAAACGTTTCCTTAATTATAAAATAATTTTATAAAAATAAATTCATAAATTAATTTAATTTGATGTGATATATTAAATTATAAAATTATTTTTATTATAAAATAAATTTAATATATTATATAAAATTATATCAATTTATATATATATATAAATGCTTAATGTTTATTTTCTTATAAAAAGTGAAAGGGAAAGTAACAAACAAAAAGAAATAGAAAAGCAGAAAACCAAATGGGAAATATTCGTATTTTTGTGGAACTTTCTGCCGCGTAAGCAACACGTCTTTCCACTCTGCCTTCTGTTTCTCATCTTTTGGCCTCCAAATTGTTTCTTCTTTTCAAGCCGTTCACACGCAACCACTATCAAAATTATATCTAACTTTTCTCGAGACAATAAAAAGAAAAAGAGTGGGAAAAAAAAAAAAAAAGAGCTTAAAATCGAGTGATATTATTAGGTACTTTGACTGTTGCTTGATCCTTTACCGACGTGGACAGTGACCCACTTTTCCTCGTCAAACCACGTGAGCCAGCGTATCAGATTCCGACGTATGACTGTCACAAACTTTATAATTAGTTTAATCGAATAATTATAACACGATTAAATTTAATTTAAATTTTAAAATTTATCTTTTAAATTAAATTATATCATATAAATATTATATTTAATATATTTTATTTACCAATTTAAAAATATAATTTTTTATATATATAATTAATATATGATCTGCCATACATTGTAAAAAATCTTCCCTTAGAATCTGAGCTATGGTCATGATGAATGACTTTAGGTAGCTTAATGGTTATATTCCTAATTTATCTTTGTTTTGATCCTAATGATGTCGTTTCTCACTCTTTCTTCTTTGTCTTCTTAACAAAAAATGGTTTCCCTTTGATTAATGTAGCTAGTTAGGTTATATCTGTAAGAAGGAGTACTACTTGCCAGACTTGAATGCGTAGAAAGTCAATTTGATTAGACGTGTGCACGTCTTTATTGACATATTTATATATTTGGTAATCATCCACACGTTGCAATACTTGTGAGGAACAAGTTCTAGAAGTCTTAAATTTAATGATGGGTCTAATCTTTTAGTTTGCTGCCCATCCATATTGGTTTTGTTTTCATTAAAAGATATTTATAATTATAAATTATATAATTATTTTTAAAAAATAAAATATTAAATTTATATAAAAAAATTAATTTTTTAATAATAAATCTTATTTTTTTTAAAATAATTACGCGACGTTTATACATTACGTGATTATATATAAAATTATTATTTTTTCTCTCTCACCGATACTAATAGCATGGGTTAACTTGTAAAAAGGGTTGGGTCAATATTACCATTATTCCAAGTCCGCAGTAAGATCCATCCATCAACTATACACAAATTTTGAACAAGTATTTTTATAAAAAAAATAAATTTTATAATATTTTTTTTAATTTTTACGACCGAATTCATTTTTTTTTTACAACACATGTGCAAGATTTATAAATTTAGATTTATATATACGAGAATAAAGATTTTATTATATATTAATTATTATTCATTTTCATACTCTTTATCTAATAATTTTTATTTTTTAATATAATTTACTATTAGGAACAACCCAGTAATGAGAATCTGTGGAGGCACTAGGAGTTGTGATGTGTGGCTGGCAGGGTTAGGGCATTCCTTTCATGTTGGTACTAGAAGTTGCTTTTGTTGACTTCTTGTGAAAGCCTCACCGCCATTGGCCATTTTAATGGAGGACCCACCAACCCCTGTGTGCCACATAACTCACCCGGCCCATTGGTTCTCAAAGGAGGTTGGGTCAGAGTAAACTAATCTAGAATCTAGAATCTAGATATAGCGCATACCGGATGATCGATCGGTGAGGAGACTTTGAAACGTCGTCCATTATATTCATTCATTCATTCATTCATTCTGGAACAACTTGTCTGTCATAGAATTTTCCAATTTTCAAAGCAAAAGCCACTGATCATGAGTCTCCTCTGGTTTTCATGAAACACTGGCTGAATATTTTGTCCTTTTTGGACCCACAAAAGGAATCGATGGGTCTCAATGAATTTGACCTGATCGGTGGAATATGAAATAGTTTGAATTAACTCTGATCCGATCATTTTCTTCTCCACTGCCTGTCTCATTCAGAGTACAGTTTCCTCTTTTTTCTTTCGGGGCTTTTGGAATTTTTCTCAGGGTGGAATTGTAAGCTACCTAGCTGCTGATTCTGTTGCAGATATTTATATATATATATAAAAGAAGATATGCAGTAATTATATATATATATATATATATATTTAATTCTCATAATTTCTCAGTCAATATAATGATGGTGATCAACACCTAATTAATGATGATATCAGTATTTTTCCATACATGCATGGGGATTGTCTCCTCATGATGATTGATGAACACGTATTAAACATTTATGTCTTAAACAAATGCTGCAATGGGGAAGAAAGTGTTTGTTGGCAATGGCATCGTGGAGGAGACTAATGATATTGATGGATGATCATATATCGAGGTCAACCAAGTCAATCACATATATATGCAATTTGTCTTTAATTCTTTTTCTTTTTTTTTTTAATTTCGCACGGCTGGCTGGCTGGCTCCATGTTGATCATTTTATGTGTTTTGCAACTACGTCATTGATCACGTTTCAATTTGTTAATTTTAAAAAAAAACTATGGGATTTGTTTAAGAGATGATCATGAATTGCATACATATATATTTCTTTTATTTAGATCTCTAATTTATTAATTATGTCCAGTTGTCACTGTTAATTTTATTCATTCAAGGTGCTATATATATAAGATTAAAAAATTATCTTAATTTGGTCCCCCCAAAAATAATATTGAAATAACCCACCTTGAAAAATATAAACTAATCCTTCATCTTTTTTATTTTTTTATTTTTTTTAAATAAAAAAACCTTAAAATTACTTGTATTCAAGTTTTTGTTCATATTTGAATATTCTATTTAATTATTTATTATTCATAAACTTGTGATCTTTATTTGCCTAGGGATGATATTTTTCTATTTTTGCGTACCAAGAACTAAAGAGTATTTCCAATAGTTCTTTTATCTTATAATTCAAAATACATCACTAAAATTTATTTTTTCTATTTTACATATCGATTTTTACAATAGATCATATCATACATTAGTTTATCTATTTTTTTCTCTATATCATTTAAATATTTTTTATTGAATACAAATATTTTTTCTAACTACCAATAAGTTTGCAATATCTTTTCATATACAATGTTATATAATTATGTCATATTTTATATATGTATTTTTGATAAGCATATGTCGCAGAGATAAATGAGAAGGGATGAAAGGGTGGATGCTTCCCAATATGAAACCAATGTGAGAAAAGGTGTAATAAGGAAAATGGGTTGAAATGAAATACTGGTAAACAAAAGTAGCGGAGAAAAAACTTCTAAAGGAGAGAGAAATTAATTAAAAATATTTTAGAGTTGTGAACAATATTCTTTTCATCTAGAGGATTATTGTAATAAAATGTAAAATAAAAATCAAAATACAAAATTCATTGGAAAAGTCTTTTGATCAAAATACAAAAATGTATTTTATGGAATGCTCTTAATTTTCCTCCGAAGTAAATGTAAAGAGCTGCATGGCTTACTATTTACTTGGGCCTTGGGGCAATGAATAAGGATGGCTTCCTTCAAGTTGAAATATTAATAATGTCCAATATTAATAATTAGCTGTACTTTCATATATATATATATATGTCCACATCTTCATGAGAGTTATTGCAATAATAATTAATATTGGATTTATTCTTTTGTTTTTTTTATTCAACAAGGTCTTGCTAATTACAAAGCATTAAATTAATTCTATTTTTTTTAGCAAATTTTGGCTTTTAAAGCAAGATAAACAAGGACCAACATAAACATTAAGCTTCCAACTTATAATTAGATATCAAATTCCACGCAGTCAATATATATATGCTTAATCCGGCCATGTATTAACAATAATTAACAAATCCATTAAATTATTAACGTCTAATATATCTCATAATAGCTAATTAATTAAATTAGTTGATATTTTATTACTCACCAATTTAATATTTTCTGGACAAATAGTACTACAAATATGATTGATATTACAAATATTAAAAAAGAAATATATTCAAAAGACATATATATATATTTACTCCAAACTAGTTGGAAATAATATATTAATATGACTATATTTTTCCACAAATATACATGAAAGCTAAAAGACCATTGAATTTGAGCAAAAGGTTTTAGTTGAACTGTTTTAATTAATTTAATGAACCTAAAGTCTAGCTGTATATGTATAGTCAAATTAAGATGATGATCGGGGGAGGCTCAAGGCCGTGGAAGTACTGGAAATGTCACTCTACAGTACAAAAAAAAAAAAATCATAAAATCTGCCTCTAAAAAAGTCAATATTATTGTCTAGAAAAATCAGGGTGTTTATGAAGAATACGTACCCAAGTTGGGGCAACATTGTTGGTGGTTTGCAAAGGGTCAGAGGTCAAAACTCACTGCTGCAAGCTGTTCTTCATCTTAATGCTTATGACTTGAATGAATATTAATTCTTTGTAAACCAAATATCGATACAACATTTTCATGGCGTGTTGATTGAAACGTATTCATTGAAACACGGTTTCTGCTCATGAAACTGTGCCCACTGACCTTTACCAATCTCTATTTCTTTCTATCTCATAATTCCCCTACCCCCCAAGTTGACAACTTGGTTGATGGGTTTTGTTTTTTTGTATAATGTTGGGAGTTTTTTTTGACAATATTTGAAAAATTCAAGGGTTGATTTTGATATCTTTCATGGGTAATACCTTGGAAATTCATGTCAATTCGTGCATGCATGCATGCATGCAGAGATTATAGTCATCCGTATGATGTCTTTAGACTCCTTTTTTTCTGCTTCCTTCTACAAAGCTAATGATGTTTGAGGTTTTTGCAGACCTGATGATATATAGCAGATCGACAGCCTTAGAAAACCAGAGTTTAGTTAGTCAAAGAAAAAACTGGTACCATATATTAATGTTGTTGCAGGCAAGTTAACACCAACGCGCGGTTGGTCCAATTGCTATTATTATATGCATAATTAATTTAGACTTCTCAGATCAGGTTTAATTTTGTAGTTATCTTGGAGCTAGGTCTCCGGTTGTGGCTTTGACATTTATGGCACGTAGAGTGTGAAATACGCACACAGAGTCACAGAGATTCCTTTGTTCATAAACTCAACATCATGACAGTAGCTAGCTTGAAGTAATAATTGACCTATAACTAAGCAATGCCTGGGGTACTTGATGCTCTCCCTGATCGTCTTTCAAAATTGTCAACTCCTTTAACCAAACACTTGATCAATTTGGGGCATTTATAGTTCAACCAATCTTCTTAATTACAACCTGCTGCAAATTAAGATGACATCTTGCAGCAGCAATCTGAGCTCGGTGTGCATGTGAAACCAAGTCATCAATTAGGACACCACCCATCATAGGCAATGCAAGTTGTCACTGTAATGCTAAGAAAGGAATGGACCAAAGTTGATCATTGTGCAGCAATAATGAACCAGGGACCAGTTGGTGCCGTTGCATACATTGCACTATTGATTTACATCAGATGTTCCTCAAATGCTGCAAATTGTCTATGATACATTATTTGAGTAGTGGCCACTCACATCATATATTATCTATCAACTTCTCTAATCACTCTAAAGTAGTTGGCTCAGATTATCATCATTAATGTCAATATTCTACTTTTCTAAATACTCAACTAATTAGGGAGTTAAGGGTGATGGAAGTCCTTTCACATGTTGGCTCTCCATTTCAAGGATTTCTGCATCTGATACTTGTTTTTCTCTTTCCGGCAAGTGCTGAGAAAAAAATATATTATAAGAAACTCCATGAAACAAGCGTTTAAAGAATCAAAATGAGCTGTCAATGACAGCCATTTTCTGGGAGTTTATTTATACATACAGATCAATAATGGAGAGGCGTCAGAACCATTTAGATCTAGCAGTTTAGTGTCTCCTGGGCATGATATGCAGAAGAAGATTGGAATAAATCACAAAACGCAAAATATCTAAGGTTGCATTTGGGTAGTGAAGTATTCTCATGTATTCTGCGAACAGTAGTGAGAAAGTAATAAAAAAGTAATGATAGAATATTGAAAAATAATGAAAAGTAGGTAAAAAGTAATAATAAAATAATGAATAGTAGTGAGGTATTGTACATGAGAATAACTCATTATCCAAACTAGGCCTAAAATTAACCAAGTATACAGTGATCTGGAGAGAATGCAAACTAAAGATAAGTTATCATTATGAAGAGGAAAAAATTCTCTGTAGTTTCTAAAAGGAGGATGGATGCATGTGGGAAGTGTACACCTGCTGCATATATTTGCCTGCTATTGCCAAACCATCTTCCCCGAAAGAGATTTTATAGTTAGTTTTACACTTCCAGAAATGTTTTTTGCCATTAATTTTTGCAGCCGAGGCCGAGGCCCAAGCCCAAGCCCAAGCCCAGGACGGTTCTTCTCCATATTGGTTCCCTCTGGCAGTCATAAGGCCTAACCTGGCTGGCTAGCTATAGAATTTAATAATAGTCTTCTCTTCAACTCTCCACCCGTTTTGGGCCTTTGGCCCAAATATATAATAATACAATAAAATTTATCCTGGCTATATGGGAGGCTCGGCTATGTTTTATTTTAGACCCGTGTTACACATAATTTAGAATTATTATTTTTTATTCATATTTTATATATAAGACTTAAGGAATCGTTTAGATTTAAAGATGAATTAAAATTAATTGAGATAATTTATAAATAATAAAATAAAATATTATTTTTAAATATTATTATTATTTTAAAATTTTAAAAAATTAAATTATTTATTATATTTTATGTGAAAATTTAAAAAAATTATTTTAAAATTTAAAATTAAATTATTTATTATATTTTATATAAAAATTTAAGAAAGTTATAATAATAAAGATGAGATGAATTGATATGATTTGTAAATTTAAACGTAAATAAACTGAAAATATCATAGAAGGCCGAAGGGAAACAAAACAGTAAATCAGTAATTTCAAGTCAAGCGTCACAAGAAATGCTCATGGGCTCTCTTTTTAAATCGAAGTAGAGAGATTTCTAGGAGCACTGAACAGTGATTGTGAAGACATGCCCAAACCATGAGCAGCAGTAGACCCAAGAACTTCCGCCGCCGTGCCGGCGACGATGATGAAGACAGCCAAAAAGACGACGCTAATGTCCCCAACATCACCACCACCACCACCACCACCACCAAGGCCGCTTCAAAACCTAAGCCCAAGAAGCTACTCAGCTTCGCGGACGACGAGGACGCCGAAACCCCCTCTCGCTCCTCCTCCTCCTCTTCTGTCAAGCGTTCAAGCAAGCCCTCCTCTTCCTCTCACAAAATAACCTCCCTCAGAGACCGCCAGGCCCACTCCACACCCTCTGTCTCCGTCTCCAATGTCCAACCTCAGGCCGGCACTTACACCAAAGAAGCCCTCCTTGAGCTCCAGAAGAACACCCGAACGCTCGTCTCTTCTCGCTCCACTTCCTCCGAGCCCTCTATCGTCCTCAAAGGCCTCCTCAAACCTCCCTCCTCCGACGACCCCGCAATCTCTCGAACCCTAAGACAATCAGACGACGACCGCGACGTTTCTGACGAAGACGAGGACAATAGAGATAGGCGTGATGCTCAGACCCGATTTGCTTCCTTGGGAATCGGAAAGCCGAGGGATTCTCCCGGGTCGGCGTTGTTTCCTGACCAGGCCACCATCAATGCAATCCGCGCCAAGAGGGAGCGCCTTCGCAAATCGCGCGCAGCCGCACCAGATTTTATCTCGTTGGACGGAGGCAGCAATCACGGTGAGGCCGAGGGCTTGAGCGATGAGGAGCCCGAGTTTCGGGGCCGAATTGCCATGTTTGGTGAGAAGCAGAAGATCGATGACTCCGAGACGATGAAGAAGGGGGTGTTTGAGGATGATGATGAGGTCGTACACGAGAGAGCAGTGGGTGTGAATTTAGTGAAGGATAGTGCAAGCGAGAACGCCGTCGAGGAGGAGGACGAGGAGGAAAAGATGTGGGAAGAGGAGCAGTTTCGGAAGGGGCTGGGGAAGAGAATGGACGATGGGGCTACTAGAGTCGCTGTGACTGCTAGTGTTCCCGTGGTTCAGAGTTTGCAGCAGCAGCAGCACAAATCCGTTTATCCGGCAACGGTTCCAAGTGCAGTTGGAGGAATGAGTATAGGTGGCGCAATTGGAGATTTGGATACCATGCTGTCGATACCGCAGCAAGCCGAGGTGGCCAAGAAAGCTCTGCAGGAGAATTTGAGGAGGCTTAAGGTATGGAATGCTCATCTCATTGCCAAACGGAACCTGAGAAATTGTTTATACAGTTCAGTGTTTTTGTTCGAGATATATGCTAAAGCATCAGTGCCTGCATGTTTGATAAAAAATGATAAAGATGTGTGCTACGAGTGAAAGCACAGAATTGATTCGAAATAGATTAAGAAATGAATTTTTGACTTTGACTTTGACTTGTCTCCTCTATTGTTTTGATTTCATTAAAGAGTTTTGTGTTTGCTCTGATCAGGTTAAAAGTGATTTATTTCTTACGGGTTTCTGTGCATATAAGTGGCTCTAAGAAAGAATTATAGAATGTTAGTTTAGGAGGAAATCTTAATTTTTTTTTTTTTTGATAAGTAAGAATCTTTATTGAATAGAATGAAACCAGACAATGCCTAAGTACACAGGAGGTATACAAAGTGAGACACCTAATTACATTCTGGAAAGAAGATAGAAACTCATGAACATTCCCACCCTTCAATACAATAGCAGAAAACAACTGTAAAAGAGAGAATACAAATAAATTCCTGATTTCTCCCACTGCATGCTCCTTGTTGTTAAAGCACCTATAATTCCTTTCCGACCATAAACACCACATTAAGCACAAATGTATCATTCACCACACTGCTGCCAATTGAGCGCTATTATGTCTCCTGTTCCAGCATGCTAGTAGTTCTACCATACTCTTAGGCATTACACAGGAAATCTTAAATAAGAAGCATGATATATCTAAAAGATTGCATCGGTGATGTATACTCCCCGTTACTTGGGCTTTGTGTACTTTTAATGAATAAAACTTCTTGATAACCTGTAAAAAAAGAGAATGCATCAGTAAAAGTGAGTTCGATACCGGGAGACAAAACAAACTTTGAGGCAACTAAGAATAGGGTAGTGTGTAACCGGTGGATTCAAGACCACACTGCAAGTGTGTATAACTTACAAAACCAAATGTTAACTTTGCCGAGGGCCTGTGCACCATTGGGATTAGTCGAAATGTTGTTCCCGGACACCCAGTTCCAATAAAAGAAAATGTTAACTATTCATCTGTAGTTGCTGGATCTAAGATCCATTTGGCCATAAAGGGCATTACAACAATTATCACTGGAGTGATATCTATTATGGTCAGAGATGGCCATAGAACTTTTGGTGGCAACTAATGCCACATATAAGGTTTCATTGCACATGCTGATAGCAACTTGGAATTGTTGTTTGAAATAATGTAGCGGAAAATTGAAAGAATTTTTTTTTTGATAAGTAATAAAGTATTATTAATTGAAAAATGGGCACCAACTGCCAATTACAAAAGTCAATATGCCTTATCTACGTAGGCGCATTAGAAACAAAAAATCATGAAGATTCATGCCATTAAAGTCCACAGCAATTGTCTAAGTATAAAGAGTTATAAAAAAGAAAATTTTAAGCTCCGCCATAAATCTCTCTGTCTTCAAATGTCCGCTCATTGCGCTCCTGCCACAAGCACCACATGATACAAATCGGAATCATTTTCCAAACCGCTTTGATCTGTTGTGTACCTCGAATGGAGGTCCAGGACACCACCATTTCCACCACAGATTCTGGCATCACCCACGCTAAATCTATTCTTTTAAACACCTCATGCCAGAGAGATCTAGCAACCTCACAATGTAAAAGTAGATGATTCACCGACTCACCCCCACTTTTGCACATGCAGCACCAGTCTGTAATGATTATCCTCCTCTTTCTTAGATTATCCGTAGTGAGAATCTTAGGTGAAGTCGTCCAAACAAAGAAAGAAGTTTTAGGTGGAGCCTTGTTCTTCCAAAGCCTTCTCTAAGAAAACTATATCTTAGGTTCTTGTGTGAGAACCTTATAAAAGGAACAAACTGTGAATACCCCTCTGTCTGCAGGAATCCACCACAAACCATCTTCATGCTGGATATTCAGACGACACAAATACAACAGACTATACAAATCTACAAAACTCTTCACCTCCCAGTCGTGTGCCGCCTGGATGAAATTGATATTCCAGTATGTAATTCCACTCGAGAATCTCATAGCCTCCGCCACTGTGGCATCTTTGTCATTTGCGATCAGGAACAGTATAGGAAACAAATCTTGAAGAGCACTGTTATCACACTAAGCGTCCTTCCAAAATCTGATCCTGGACCCTGGACCCTGTACCCAACTGAAACCGAGTATGATAGTGGAAGGCCTCCCACCCTCTTCTTATATGTTTCCATAGCCCCACTCCATAAGAGTCTCTAACTTCTCTAGTACACCAACCCTCCCCTAAACCACCATATTTGTTCTCGATCACTACTTTCCATAAGGCTCCCAGTTCCTTAATATAACGTCACAACCATTTTTTAAGTAACGCCCTGTTGAACAACCTCAAATTTCTAATACCCAACCCTCCACTAGAGATAGGACGGCAAACCTTTTTCCACTTGACTAAATGGAATTTAAATTCCTCTCCTAAACCACCCCACAGAAAATCTCTCTGTAACTTCTCAAATCTTCCTGCCACACTTGCCGGTATAGGGAATAAGGATAAAAAATAGGTAGGTAGGTTAGAAAGTGTACTCTTGATCAACGTAATCCGGCCCCCTTTCGACAAGTACATTCTCTTCCAACCTGTCAATCTGCTCTCTATTTTTTCAATCACCGTATGCCAAATCGAGCACGACCTTGAATTTATACCCAACGGGAGTCCCAGGTACGTCATAGGAAGAGACGCTATCTTGCACCCCAATATCCCAGCCAACTCTCGAACATTCTGAGCTCCCCCAATTTGCACTAACTCGGATTTATCATAGTTCACTTTTAAGCCAGATACAACTTCAAAACAAAGAAGCAACGCCTTCACAGCACGCAACTGATCTGGATTAGCCTCACACATAATAAGCGTATCATCTGTAAACAACAAATGAAAAATAGTAGTAATACCTCTACTCGAGGAGCCCACCTGAAAACCTCCTACAACACCATTAGCCACCAATGCCGAGATCATCCTGCTTAGTACTTCCATAACAATAACAAAAAGTAGAGGAGATAATGGATCCCCTTGTTTCTAACCACGAGAGTTCGGAAAGTAACCCTCTGGGCTGCCATTGATCAACACAGAGAATCTTGCCGTGGAAATAAACCAGCTGATCCAAGACCTTACTGGTAGACACCAAGCTAGGTAATTGGAATATTGAGTTCGACTACTTCTAAAGCACTGCCTTTGTTTTTAATTTAAATTTGTTTGTATGGTTGGATACAAGAAGATTGTTGGTGTTGTAGACACATACATCTGCCTGTGTTTTGTATTTTTTTTTTTCTTAAGTATGTTTGTAAAATATTCATTGTACAAAACTCAGTTTTGGCATGACACATACTTCTAATGCATCTGTAACTCCACACTTTAATTTCCTTTTTTAATTCAGGAATCTCATGGCAGAACTGTCATTTCATTGACAAAGACTGATGATGATCTGTCTGCCTCACTGTCGAATATTGCTGCTCTTGAAAAGTCTCTATCTGCTGCAAATGAGAAGTTCATATTCATGCAAAAGCTTCGTCATTTTGTTTCTGTCATATGTGACTTTTTGCAGGTATGATTTTATCTGCTTCTATATCCTGCATATACGTGTCCTTAAATTTCATTTATTTGTTTTCAACAGGATTACATATAGCATATGTGCATGTCTTATACTTAACTAAGGTTGTGTGTGGCCAAAGGTGGTAGGGTCACCCTAATTAAAAGCACTCTTTCCAACTTGCCAACCTATTTCCTAGTTCCTACCATTATTTCCGCTCCCTACCAAGGTGGCTCATTGCACGGAGAAACTCCAATGTGACTTCTTTTTTTTTTGGTTTGGGGATAAATGAAGAGTTCAAATTTCACTTGGTGAAATGGGGCCACAATATGCTCTCCTATTCAAGAAGGATGCTTGGGTATTCAGAACTTACAATTTTTCAGCAAAGCCTTTCTTGGCAAGTGGCTATGGAGATGCTACAATGAAAGGGGGGCATTGTGTAGAATCGTCGTCGAATTGAAGCATGGTGAACCATGGAGAGGATGGTGTTCTAATGAGGTGAGTGGGCCTCATGGTGTGGGCCTATGGAAGCATATAAGAGGAGGTTGGAACACGTGCAAGATTTACCAGCTTTACGGTGGGTGATGGATCCAAAATTAAATTTTGGCACGATTTACGGTGTAGCAATAGGGCACTCAAGGAAACTTATCCGCAAGTTTATGGAATAGCAATTATGAAAGAAGCCTCGATTGCAGAATTTTTCATACTCTCTAACAGCATTCCCCAATGGAATGTTGCATTCCTTAGAGATGCAAAAGATTGGGAAATTGACGCTTTTTCGGAGTTCTATGACTTAGTGTACTCCACGCAATTGTTGGGGGGAGTCAAAGAGAAGGTCTTTTGGTGCCCCTCTAAGAAAGGGAAGTTCATAGTCCACTCTTTCAACCAAGCCATGACAACGCACCATACAAATCCATTCCCATGGAAGAGTATTTGGAAGACAAAGGTGCTCCTAAAGGCAAAATTTTTTGTATGTACAGCTTTCTTGGAGGAAATCCCTAGAGAAACGTCGAACCATAGTCATGGATTGGTGTTGTATGTGCAAAAAGAGTGGAGAGTTGGTTGACCATCTACTACTACATTGTGAGATTGCTAGGATATTGTGGAATGAAGTCTTTGCTTGGATGGGATTAGCTTGGGTGATGTCGAACGGGTAATTGACTTCCTAGCTTCTTGGAGAGACATTCGGGGTAACTCTTAGATTGCATCAATTTGGAAAATGGTTCCAATATGTTTATGGTGGTGTATTTGGAGGGAGAGGAACGAAAGAAGTTTTGAAGATCAAGTGCGGTCAATGGATGAGCGTAGAAATTTATTTTTCAGTACTTTATTGGTCGATTGTAATTGATTTTCATGGCATGACTTTTCATGAATTCCTTATATCTCTATACTATCATGCTTAGGTGTTGCTCTTGTTTATGTCCCGTATACTTGGGCTCTTACCTTTTCTTTCGATCAATAAAGTCTTGTTTAACGATAAAGAAAAACTAAGGGGGTGTATGGACCTGTTACGTGATAGTTCTTATAACAAGAAGGGCATACACTGGGTTTGCAGTTTTCACCCTTTATAGGTTCCATAAATATATTTAGGTTTTTTTAACTTTTCTTATTAGGTACCAAAAGAGTTATGGTTGTTAATATTTTCTAATTTTGGGACTTTTTTGGGTTATATATGAATATGTCATTTTAATTATAAAAAAAAAGTCTGAAGATGCTATTTCAATTAACATCATTCTTATGTTTTTTTTTCTTTTATAAGTAAAAGTAAAACATTATTGATAGTAAAAGGCATAGCCCATAAAACTTTAGAAAATAGGACTTTGGTCATTTTCGTTATGCATGTCCAACTGTCTTTGCTTGTTATTTTTTGTAATCAGTATGCTTGAGAGGTGCAAGAACTGTGCTCTCTACAGAGATTTTTTTATTGGTTCTGTTCTTTTGATCATCATCATAACCTCTTGCGCTCTCTCTTCTGCTTCTTTTTATTTTTCACGTTGAATACCTATAAGCATGGTCCTGCCTTTTGATTTGTATTTATTGATCTGCTGCTACTCTTTTCTTTCAGGATAAAGCACCCTATATAGAGGAACTTGAAGAGCAGATGCAGAAACTTCATGAAGAACGTACTTCAACTATTTTGGAAAGAAGGGCTGCTGATAATGATGATGAACATATGGAGGTAGAAGCAGCTGTGAATGCAGCAATGTCTGTTTTCAGTCAGAGAGGTAGCAGTGCTGAAATCATTGCAGCAGCCACAAGTGCAGCACTGGCTGCATCTGCTGCTGTCAGAGAGCAAACAAATCTACCAGTAAAGTTAGATGAGTTTGGTAGAGATATAAACCTGCAGAAACGTATGGATATGTTGCGGCGTGCTGAACGCAGGAAAGCTAGGTCTGATTCTAAGAGAATCTCATCAATGGAAGTGGAAAATTCTAATCAAAGAATAGAAGGCGAGTTAAGCTCCGATGAGAGTGATAGTGAGAGTACAGCATACCAGCATCACCGAAAATTGTTGCTTCAGACAGCTGATCAAATATTTAGTGATGCAGCTGAAGAATATTCCCGACTTTCAGCGGTTAAAGAAAGATTTGAAAAATGGAAGAGAGATTATTCATCAAGTTATCGCGATGCTTACATGTCATTGAGTGTTCCTGCTATCTTTTCTCCATATGTTAGACTGGAGCTGTTGAAGTGGGACCCACTCCATGAGGATATTGATTTTTTTGATATGAAATGGTATGTGACTGACAACTTGAGTGCTAATTTAAATGTCCCAAAATTATAATATTTTTCTAGAAGACTTGCTTCTCGGGCGGGCTACACTTGTTTCATAGTGGCATTGGCCACTTGTAACTTTTTGCATTGAAAGGACACAAACCACACACCAATATGTATTATATAACTTCTTGTTTGCTTCCTTGCTTTTTTCTTACATTTATGTTTTCTTCCATTCCTCAGGCATTCATTGTTGTTCGATTATGGTTTGCTGAATGAGAAAAGTGATTTTGCTTCCGATGATGCGGATTCTAATCTTGTCCCTGAACTGGTGGAAAAGGTAGCACTTCCTATTTTGCATCATGAAATTGCCCACTGCTGGGACATGCTCAGTACAAGAGAGACAAAGAATGCAGTAAACGCCACAAGCTTGGTCACAAATTATGTTCCAGCTTCCAGTGAGGCTCTTTCAGATTTATTAGTTGCCATTCACACCTGTCTAGCTGATGCTGTTGCCAATCTTACGGTATGGCCATTGAAGTCATTTTAAGATGTTTTCATACACATGGACGCCTGTGCGCACCAGCATATATACATAGGTCTCAGCATGGATGTTGATTGTCCCATCATTTTAGGCTATGCCAAGTTTTAATGTTCTCGATATTGATTGTCCCATCCTTTCCAATTCATAGGTCCCAACATGGAGCCCGCTTGTATTGAAGGCTGTGCCAAATGCTGCACGTGTCGCAGCATATCGATTTGGAAAGTCTGTTCGTTTGTTGAGAAATATCTGCATGTGGAAAGAAATCCTCGCCTTGCCAGTTCTAGTGAAACTTGCTCTTGATGAGCTTTTGTATGGAAAAATGCTACCTCATGTTCGAAGCATTGCGACAAATGTTCATGATGCGATAACAAGAACTGAACGGATCATTGTTTCTCTATCTGGGGTGTGGGCAGGTCCAAATGTCACGGGGGAACGCAGGTATAGATAATGATTCTCCTCTCGCCTTTAAATTCCGCTGGTCTACTACCTCCTTAGATTGATTTGTAAATTAAACTTTGCTTGGGTAAAAGATGTGTGGCTCCAGATACTGATTCTTTTATTACTGCCATTGCACTACAATCCATGTTTATTTGATCCCATTTCATTTATGTGCCATTATGTATGTTCAAAAGTAAAAGTACTTCCCTTGCATGCTTTGTCTATAAGTTTTCATAAGTTTGTAAGGATTCCTTGTTTCCCAAACTCTTGTATACGTCTTGTGTACTTGGCTTTGCCTACTTTCTATTAATAAAATTTTTAATTACCAAAAGAAACAACAAAGGTTCATTGTTTTCTAAACAAGTGTTTGGTGACTGATCCTTGAAGCCTTCACCGTCATACACACTTAATTTACAAGACAAAGAAAATGGATGGAATAAATCATGGAGGTTATGTGGCATATCTACCATCATTCAGGTACAAATGAGAAATAATTTTTAAGAAATGCAGTGAACATGTCTGGGAGCACGGGCCAGGCAGATTATTGCACCCCAGTAATTTGTTTCAAGGTATCTCAATAATGGCATGGCCTACCTGTAGTTCCAGATCATGGAAGTAATAATTTTCCACGCATGTGATTTGAGGTTCAGTTAGTTGAGTTCCAATTGTGTGGAAATTTAAGAAGAAACAGAGAAATCACTCAAGAGAGGCTTGTAGGACATTTTAGTCGGAGTTTCTGTTCTAATGATCTTGGCTTCGTGAGGTTCCACATCATTATTTAAAAAAAAAAGGTTCAAGTTTTAAATTTTTCAACCCCATTGGAATGTACGATTTTGGTTTACTATGTAATACTGTTCAACCGAGTGTATCTATTAGGAGCCTCTGACTAAAACATTTGGAGCTGCCATATCTTGCTCTAGATTTGCTCGGGATTATTGTTGTATTTTAGTATTCTCTAGATTTGCCATATCTTGCTATAGATTTGCTCGGGGTTCCAATGCCTGCTGAATGTTAAAGTTCTTGTTTTTTTTGTTTCGTTCTTTTCATGTCCAGCCAAAAGTTGAAACCGCTTGTGGATTATGTGCTGTTTCTTGGAAAGACCCTGGAGAAAAAGCATGTGATGGGTGTTACTGAGAGCGAGACTAGTGGACTTGCTCGGCGATTGAAGAAGATGCTGGTTGAGCTCAATGAATATGACTATGCAAGGGACATAGCTAGGACCTTTCATCTCAAGGAGGCATTGTAATATTTGAGAAGCTTGTCTCGTGTGACATGCTGACTTATAGGCTTGCTCACGGGTTGAAGAAATATTGGGGG